>NW_027397076.1:37232413-37462191 GCF_003265705.2 Callorhinus ursinus
TACACTGTTGGTGGGAATGCAAGCTGGTGCAACCCCTCTGGAAAACAGTATGGAGGTTCCTCAAACAGTTGAAATTAGAGCTACCATTCGATCCAGCAATTGCACTACTGGGTATTTACCCCAAAGATACAAATGTAGGGATCCGAAGGGGTACATGCACCCCGATGTTTATAGCAGCAATGTCCACAATAGCCAAACTGTGGAAAGAGCCAAGATGTCCATCGACAGATGAATGGATAAAGAAGAAGTGGTATATATACACAATGGAATATTATGCAGCCATCAAAAGGAATGAGATCTTGCCATTTGCAACGACGTGGATGGAACTGGAGGGTGTTATGCTGAGTGAAATAAGTCAATCAGAGAAAGACATGTATCATATGACCTCACTGATATGAGGAATTCTTAATCTCAGGAAACAAACTGAGTGTTACTGGAGTGGTTGGGGGTGGGAGGGATGGGGTGGCTGGGTGATAGACATTGGGGAGGGTATGTGCTACGGTGAGCGCTGTGAATTGTGCAAGACTGTTGAATCACAGATCTGTACTTCTGAAACAAATAACGCAACATATTTTAAGAAAAAGAAGATAACAGGAGAGGAAGAATGAAGGGCAGTAAGTCAGAGGGGGAGACGAACCATGAGAGATGATAGACTCTGAAAAACAAACTGAGGGTTCTAGAGGGGAGGAGGGTAGGGGGATGGGTTAGCCTGGTGATGGGTATTAAAGAGCGCACATTCTGCATGGAGCACTGGGTGTTATGAACAAACAATGAATCATGGAACACTACATCAAAAACTAATGATGTAATATATGGTGATTAACATAACAATAAAAAAATTAAAAAAAGAGATATTTGAGCAGATATCTGAAAGAAATAAGAAAGTGAGGTCTTATATTAAAAAAAAAAAAAATCTTGCCACTATGGAGAATAGATGACAGTGACCCAAGAGTGGAAACAGGGAGACCTGTTACAAAAAGTTCAAGTGAGAGATAATGATGGCTTTGATGATTGAGGAGGTCGTAAACGGTCAGATTTTGCTTATATTTTGAAGGTAGCATTTATAAGAGAAATGCTCTGTAATTTTTAAAATTTATCATTATGTTTTTATTTTTATTTTTTTAAAAGATTTTATTTATTTATTTCACAGAGAGAGAGACAGCAGGAGAGGGAACACAAGCAGAGGGAATGGGAGAGGGAGAAGCAGGCTCCCCGTCGAGCAGGGAGCCCGATGTGGGGCTCGATCCCAGGACCCTGGGATCATGACCTGAGCTGAAGGCAGATGCTTAACAACTGAGCCACCCAGGTGCCCCTATAATTATGTTTTTGAAATCAGGATTATATTAGCCTCAGGAAATGATCTGGGTAGCTTTTGTTCCATCTTCAGGGAGATTTGTATCAAATGGGAACTAACTTTTCCATGAAGTATTGGTAGAACTCTCTGTAAACCCATTCAGCTTGGGATAATTTGGAGGTGGAATGGGGTGGGGTGGAGGTCTTTGACTAGGATTTCAGTTTCTTTAATTCTTAATGTTTTCTTCAAATTCTTACATTTAATTTTAGCATCTTCCTTTTCTTTGAATTTTTCCATTTCATCTAAGTTTCCAAATTTGTTAGCACACCCTCGTTTGTATTATTGCATTTGCATTTTTATCCCTTTCCTCATTTGGTGTGTTATTTGTTTTTGTTTTCTCTCTTTTCTATTAGTTTTACCATGACTCTTTGTTGTTGTTTTTTAAAGAGAGAATTTTTCTATTCCCTCTGCCCCTCCCCACCACTTTCAGGCTTTCTCTCAAAAAAGAAAAGATAAGAAAAATAGAAAGAAAGGGAGAAAGATCAGAGGGGGAGGGAGGGAGAGAGAATCTTTTTTTTTTTTTTTTTGGCTCCACACCCAGTGCTGAGCTCAAAGTGGGGCTCAGTCTCACAACCCTGAGATCATGACCTGAGCCGACACCAAGAGTTAGATGCTTAATCGACTGAGCTACCCAGGTGCCTCTCTTATTAAACTTTTTGAAGAGAAACGTCTGCAGTTTTCAAAAATCTTCACTGATTTTTATTATCACTGTCATTTTTGTCTATTTCAGAGTTTTATGCCTATGAGAAGATTAGTAGTATTTCCTGTTTTTCTAGTTGTTCTCAAATGCTTCCCCTGACTTCACACTCCACCCCTGCCTTATATTGAATGCTTAGCTAACATGTTCTCATGGTTCAAAGGCCCAAAAGTACAAAACATTTTACAGTGGAAACTCGACCTTCCATACTTGTGCCCATATGCTCAATAATTACCATGGTACCCATAGGTAAGTACTGTTCTTAGTTTCATATGTGTCATTCCAGAGTTTATGCCCGTATCAGTAGATATAGAGTCTCATTTTCCCACTTTTTAATTAAAGGTTGCATATTACAAATGTTCATCTGCACCTTTCTTTTCACCTAATATTATATTTTATAGATTTTCCATAACAGTCCATAAAATATTTTCTAATTATTTTTTTAGAGCTGCATAATATTATTCGTATTTCGTTCAATCATTCTCCTATTGATATACTTTTGGGTTGTTTCTCATCTTTTTGTTACAAATGATATTTGTAACAGACATTGCTTGTATCTTTTCAGACTCACCAGGGTTTTTCACTATTTTGTTTCCCCTATTTACTCCTGTGATGACCCATCTAACACGAGCCATGGCTCACTCCGACCAGACACTGTCTTGTCCCCTGCCCAAGATGTCTTTCACCTCCTGTTCCAGGGAGCCCAGTTGTGCTAGGACAGACTCAGCTCTCATGCATTTAAAGCAGAACTGCAGGAAAATAAATCTTAAAGAAAACTGCAGAGAGTGAATTTTAGAAGAAAGGGAGATGGGGACCAGCAGAAAAGTGATCCACCCTTTCTCCCTCCTAAGGATTGCCCTGAAACACAGTAGTTCATAGGTTCTGAGGATCCTGCAAGATCAAGCAATGAGTTTGCCTTGAAAATAGGTGGATAGCCTGCTCAGTAATAGACCTCGTGCCGGTTCTCCCTACTTCTTTGCCTCTTTCATCTTTTCCTTCACTCTTGAGCTTGCATTCTCCAGTAAAGTAGCATTCGTGAGGGTTTGCCTCAGGCTCCGCACTTGGGAACTAAGACCTCTAAAAGGAGGGATAACCCTTAAAAGCAGCCCTCTCAGGATAGGATCTTGGACCTGTGTTTCTCTCCAGTTTGATGCCAATAGGGACCCTATTGCTGGTGGTAAGTGGAGGTGGCAATAACTCCTGTTTGCAATAGTGCCACAATCACTAAGGCTTTCATCCAGGGTTAATGGCGATGAGGTACAGGGGAAACTGAGGTTCTGGCGTATGCTGTGGCTATAGCACATCTCACGTCTCAGAGGATATGGCAACAATTACAGACATAAGGATTATGGAGGAGATTGGATCCTGTTCATGGCATTAGGCACCTCAAGTAAGGTCACACAGAGCCAATTACCACCATGAGAATCTGAAGGGCACCTTGCTGGTTATTAAGCTATTGTTTCTCAGCTCCAACCCCACTTGTCTATACTTTGCTTTGTTTATTTTTTATTTTTTTAATTTAAATTCAATTAGCCAAGGTATAGTACATAATTAGTTGTTTGGTTGTTTTTTTTTAAGACTTTATTTATTTATTTGAGAGAGAAAGAGAACACAAGCAGGAGGAGGAACAGACTCCCCACTGAGCAGGGAGCCCAGTGCAGGCCTCTATCCCAGGACCCTGGGATCATGACCTGAGCCAAAGGCAGACGCTCAATCGACTGAGCCACTGGGGAGCCCCCATCATTAGTTTTTGTTATAATGTTCAATATGCTTTGCTTTGTGACACACTCTGCTTTCTGGTTCAGCAGTGGGCTCCCTGTTAAGTTTTTCCAAAAGGGAACACTAGAGGGAGACTGAAAGCCTGGAGGAGAAGAAACAACCAGCTCCTTCCCGTTTTGTGTTCTGTGCCTGTCAACATCACCTCCTCAGATACACCAGCTTCCAGACCCCTCTTCAGAGGCTGAGTTCCTGCTACAGGGAGGTTCTCCAAGCTTCTGGATTTTAATAAATCCAACCTCTGTCCTTTGATCCCCAACCCTTAGAATGGTAGCTTCCTTCTCTGCTATTGCTTCTGTATTATCCCAGTATTTTCCTTTTGCCTTTCAGTCTTTTCAGTATCTATTTAAATCAGTTCCTTATGATACACTGCCTCTGTTATATAACTGGATTGAATCAAATAAATTGAAAGGGGTACCCTTTTCAGACATTATGGATGTAATGTGCTATCTTGCACATCTGGAAGTGATTCCAATAGTTTACTTGGTTGGTTGACAGAAATTGGGTTTGGTGATGCTCTGTATTCATTGAGATGGAGATGCAGAACCTTCCTCCATATAAGGCAGAGGTACGAATGTAAAGGTTTAGAGGATAGGGACATTGGAATGGATTTATCATAAGTGATCTGTACACTAACTTGATCTACCCTCATTACATCATCTTAGGTGCCTTAGAGGACATTTCCTTTCACTGGGGTTTTAAGCAATATGTTGGTGAGGGAAGCACCAGTACCCTAGAAAAGCTCTGTGGTCTTTGTCATCTGTAGGCCAGTCAGGATGTTGAGAGATGCTGTCATTGCAATGGGTCCCTGATTTCAATGAGAATGCTGGAATCCCAGCATAGTAGAGCCAAGTGGCAGCACTTACCTACTAGAGATAGTGAGGACACAATTCCAGTGATGAGCATCCCAGATAAAGGGATAATCAAACTGTTTGGCCACCCACCACAAAAATGAAATAGACACACTACTAAAATGTTACTTGATCTGCATAACAGAAAAAAAATAATCCAGGTCTCATGACCAGAAAGCTGACTTGAGTCACCACAGTGGAGAGTCAAAGCCTCTCATCTTGTAGACCCAAGCGAGTTCACAAACTTTGACTGAAAAGAAAGGTAAGTCTGGGACACCTCGCTGGCTCAGTCGGTAGAACATGCAACTCTTGATCTTGGTGTCGTGAGTTTGAGTCCCATGCTGGGTGTAGAGATTACTTAAAAGAAAAAAAAGAAGTGGGTGAGTTCTTGAGAAAGTATTCTGCAACATGGCCACAGGTATGTACTGTAAATCTTCCTCAAATCTCCCCTCAGTGAGACACTGCAGTCATTTACTATCATGATTGTGTGCTAAATGAAAGGAAATACTCAGATCTTGGCTGATACAGCTTCTGGAGTAGTTTGTAAGAAAATGCTCAACTTCTACATCACAAGGTAGACTGTGCTGAAAAATCAGGCCCTGCATCTGATTTTAAGAGTGGCAATGGAGCAAAGGAGACTGACTGCAAACTTGACAGATTTCTTTTTTTAAAAAAAGATTGTATTTATTCATTTGAGAGAGAGAGAACATGAGTGGGGTGAGGGGCAGAGGGAGAAGCAGGCTCCCCAGTGAGCAGGGAGCCTGACTCGGCTCAATCCCAGGACTCCAGGATCATGACCTGAGTCAAAGGCAGACACCCAGCCAACTGAGCCACCCAGGTGCCCCTTGACAGATTTCTTATGTGAAAGACAGGACATTGATGGAAAAAGAACAGGGTCCTGAGATTTGAAATTAGGGCATTTAGGTAGGTGAGCCTAAAAGTACTGTGATGCCTAAATTCTTCTAAACCCTCTGGACTGACAAAAGCAGACCTTTCCACTTACTAGGGAGAGAGGCCTTCTTCTACCTAGAGACCATGCAGTGAATTCAGCTATCACATAAGATGGTGCCAATTATTAGCAACATACCCCACCTCATTACTCCAGGCTACTAGGGTCAGCCTTTAGAACAAGTTGAATGTGGAAGTAGTCTGCTCCAGGAAGAAACAGCTTATATATCAAGGGAATTGAATAATGTGAATCATATCTAGAAGCATAAACCAGGGGAACATGTGAGAGACCAGATCTTTAGAGCATTGGACTGGGTAGGAATGTGACATATATAAGGCTGGATAGGGGATATTTATTGACATGGGGACACTCATCCATCACTTGGGATTCAATGTTTTGGCAAAGGCATCTGGACCCAGTTCTCCCAATCTGCTGGGATGGTTCTCTGAAGTTTGGATACAGCAATAGCCTACATAAATGAAGTGGAGATGCCAGAATGTCCTTGCATGAGATTGGGAAAGGGCTCAGGGGCTCAAAGATACGGGAATGTTAGAATGGATTTACTATGTAATACCTAAGGACCCACCACCTAACAGTTCATGAGAGGTCCTGAAGGACGGCCCCTTTTTAAAGGCAACAAAATGTACTTGTGAAAGCATCACCAATATCTCTGAGAAGTGTAACGGTTGCTGTCTTGTACAGGCTGAAATTGATGTGAGGTGGTGTCCTGAAGTTGTGATTCTTGGAATTCCGGCAGATGAAGGGATTAAGAAATGGCAGAAGCCAGGTGGCAGCACTGAATCATCAGAGGCAAAATGGATTTAATTACCATGATGAGTAAGGTCAACATATTTCACAGTTTGCTCAGGGTAGTTTTTGCCAGTTTTCTCAGTATAATTATTAATAGTGCCAGTTTTCACTCTCAAAAGTGCTCTGGTTTTGACAATAAATCTTTGGCTACCCTAGCAATGGACAGAAAGAGTGGAATGACTATCAGGATGCCTTGATCCATAGGGATCTAGGGCAATGTCTATTAGATCATGTTTTTAGTGTCAAAAGAGAAGGACAATGGACCACAGTGTTACCTGATTTGTAGAACAACAGAAACGATTTTTAAAAATGAGAGCTGGTGAGTAGTAGGCTGATGTCAGTTATAGGAAATCGCAATTTCTCACTTTCCAGAGCTAAGCCAGTTCACAGACCCAGAGCCAACTGACTGAAGCAGAGAGTGTGTACCCTTGAGGGAGTACCCTACAATGTCATCACAAAGATATATTTTCCAATCCTTCCCCAAAGAGAGTTGTGATTTTTTTTTCCAGGATAACTGTCCACTGAAGAAAGGAGAATATTCAGACTTTTTGAGGGCCAGGGATAAAGAAAAATTTATGCAGTCTGGTTGATAAATGGAGTCCTGGCCCAAGTCCACCATACTGTTGATCCTGTGAGCCCATAGATTCCTACTGTGGTCATTTTCCTGGTCCTGAATACGTAATTGGAATAAATATTCTTGGTACAAACAGAACTTTTACATTTGACTATAGATTTGTGAAATAAGTACCACAGTGCTATTAAGAACCAAGTGAAAGTCCCTGAAACTCCCACCATTCCTAGGCAAAGAGAATAAATCAGAAGCAATACCATCCAAGAGAACTGTACAATTTAGTGTCACTATGAAGACTGAAAGGATTCAGGGATAGTGTTCCCCATAATCTCAAGGCTTGATTCTTGCTCCTGTAAAAAACACGGGTAATGGGGGGATATTATTGGAATACCATAAACATAGACAACTGGTAGCCCCAGTTGCGACTGCCATGCCAAATATGGCAGTTTTAATGAAGCAGTTCAACATAGCACTGGCCCTCAGTGTCTGACTATTGATTTGGTAAATAATGTTTTTTGCTTCATCTCAATTAGTAGAAAGGATCAAAATCATAGCAAGGACATATAGCAAGGACAAACTTATTGTCTTGACCCACACCTATGTTAATTTTCTTGCTGTCGTAATGTGTCTATATGCTATTAGTCATTTTGATATCTCATGGAATATCACTGATCCACTATAGAAAAGCAGCACTGTGTTTAGTGGACTTCTGGATTTGGGAGTAAGTTGGAACTGTAATACAGAATACTGCATTGACCCATTTGTTGGATGACTTGGAAGGTTTCCATTTTCTAAGGGACCCAGAGCAAGAGAAAGCTTTGTAATAGGTCCAGGATAAAACTACAAGCTTCTTTTCCACTCAGGTCACATAAACCAGCCATTAAGTTTTCAGTATACAAGTTTTTCACATCTTCTTACAGATTTATCCCTACGTATTTCATATTTTTGATGTTATCTGAAACTGTTTTTATTTCAGTTTTTGGTTGTACATTGCCGGTATATAGAAATACAATTTATTTTCACATATTACTTTACACTCAGTAACCTTGCTAATCTTACTCATTAGTTGACTGGATGCCATATATTAAAATGTTACCTTGTTATGTGCATATTTTTGTGTTCCTAAAATATTTTTGAGATTTGTTCTGGGAACTAATGAATTTAGATACAAAAATACAAACAATCTGATCTTTTCATGATTTGGTTCACAAGTTCACGGTAGTGCTCAATGGAATTATTCTCACCTATTGAGGCAACTTCCTGAGATTAGTCATTGCCCTGTGAATTATGGTTTTGTCCAGTCTGACTTGTGGGAAGAGGCACTATTACCAGGCCTTTTTGAGTGCCAAGAACTATTCTCTAATGCTTTTATTTGGGTTTTATCCTAACATTAGATGATTTCTTCACATTGATGAACTGAAGAGTACTCTGCTGATTACTTGAGGGGGATTCTGCAGATGTCAGAATTCTCTCTCTGTGAAACTCTCTCATCTCTAGGACTCTGGTCTGCAAACTGGCTATCTTGATCTACTCAGACTCTCAACTTTATCTCCTCAACCCAGAATGTCCACTAGGATTTGCCTGGGTTCCCCTCCTGGTGCTATGGCCTAGAAGCTCAGAGTGATAAATTGGGGAAATCATTGGGTTCACCTCATTTTTATTTCCTCAGGATTGCTGTTTTTTATTGCTTAATATCCTGGAAAACCCTTGGTTCATTTATTTTGGTTTTTTTGGGGAGGGGTGTTTTGGCTGGGAGGGCAAATCTAAATTCTATCACTCTATCTTGGATGGAAATGTAAGTCTCAGAAATGAATTTTAAGAATACATTACATTTTATCTGAGATTTATAAGTGTTTTATAGCTTAAGGAGTTTCATATTCTTTAAAGTGGTGGCATCTGCTAGTTGCCTTCCTCAACACCCAAAATCCCTTTCCTTTTCAGTAATAAAACACAGATTAAAGACACCCCTAGCTAAAAGACACACTTCTCATTCTTCCTTGTGTCTGGGTGTGAATATTTGACGAAGTGCTACTCATAAAGTTGTTAATAGTAATATTTTGAACTTCTGGGATTCTCCTTGTTTCTTTCCCCCATCCTGCTAATTGGAATGCAACAGAATGACTGGAGCTATGATAGCCATCTTGGTCCATGAAAAAAAACTGGCTCATCAAACTGCCTCCATCTTGAACTCAGAACCAGGGAGTAATATATTTGAGATAGATTCCATTTCTTATCTTCCCTGAAACTGTACTACAAAATTTTGACATATATCATGGTCATTGTTTCTCTCTCTCTCTCTCTCTCTAGTCTGCTCTGGGAAGCTCCCATCTTACAGTGAATAGACTCAGTTGACCAGACATCCAAGCCCAGTTAAACCATTTACATGTAACCAATAATAGCAGGTAGAGAAACAAGTGTTATACAGTATATCTCCCATTTACAAACCCTTATTTATTCAACTTCTCAATGTCACCTCTACATTTTCGTTTTGAATGTGGTTCTCTAAGCTTCCGTGCAGGGGGGAAGATCTGTTAGGTGAGAATGTTATTTATACCAATTTTCTTCTTCACTGCTATTTGTAGCTCTAGCAGCAATTGTTTACTATATGCTAGAAGAAAGTTCAGGGATAAGATAATCGCTTCCCATCCTGTGGGATCCATATAAGGCTATAATTTTGTGGCATTGGCCAAGACTCCCTGAGAATTTCTTAGCCCTGGGGATATGTGTAATTCTTGGACCTACTCATTCATAACTTATATGTATACAATTTAATAGGACTGCCAAGGCGTCTTTTCTTGGTTACGAATTTATGTGTACAAATGACAAATACATAACACAATTTCTTTAAAAAATGTAAAATACACTTTGAATCTTATATTCTTACTTGCTCAGTAAGTGGAGAAAATTATTTGAAAGAGAAACATTTAAAAAACTGTAATGTTGATTGCAAAATGAATTGTCATAAAATATTGTTAATCAACATATACTATTAATTCACTCATCTATAAAACATACATTCATCAAGAGCACTTTCTTTCTTTCTCCAAACCCTTTGTATGGCTTTTTATGGCATTTTTATCCTTCAGTTGTCAGCTTGAAGCCCACCTACTTAGAAAGGTCTTCCCTTGCCAGCCTATCTAACATAGCCTCCCCTGGTTACTCTTTATCCCTTTACCTGTTTTATTTCCATTATAAGATTCATCACAGTCAATAATGATCTTCCCAACAATAATTGAGCTGAGGTCAGGGATTTCTTTCTCTTTTTTTTCATCTTGTTCATCTCTGTGATCTAGAGTCTAGCACAGAGTCCAGTACCTAGGATAGTATCAGTAAAATGTAGTTGGGTAAGTCATATGAGTGAAACAGTGAGCTCTTACTATGTGCTAGGTATCACTTATCTAAGTATCCTCAATTTACTCAAAGTCTTATAGGTAAGACATGTTTTTAAATAGTAAATATTAACATTAAAATAAGTTTTACAGGGGCATGTGAAGGTGCTTTGCAAGCACATAGACAGATCTTCCAACTCAGAGTTTCTCAGCCTCTGCCCCAGTGATATTTGGAGCCAGATAATTCTTTGTTATGGACAGTAAGAGGTTGGGGAGTGAGGATTAGGGGGAGGGCTAACCTATGCATTATAGGATATTTAGCAGCATCCATGGCTTCTACATACCAGTTGCCTATAGAACCCTTCCTCTGAGTTGTGACAACTAGAAATGCCTCCAGTCATTGCCAAATGTCCCTTGAGAGCAATATTGCCCTAGGTTTATAACCACTGATCTAACTCAATCAATGTAGTAAGGGTTTGAAGTTTAAATTTGTTTTTCTATTCATTTGTCCATTATAATAGAAAATTTGAAAGGTACAGAAGTAAAGAAAAAAATCCAAAATCCTACCTGATTATATCCTGGGATAACCATTATTTTAATATATTGACATACTTCTTTTTTTAGATCTTTTTTTTTCTTTAAGTAGGCTCCACTCCCAACATGGGGCTTGAACTCAGGACCCGAAGATCAAGAGTTGCATGCTCACCGACTGAGCAAGCCAGGTACCCATTGACATATTTCTTTCAACTAACTTAACTCTATATTTTTCCTTCTTTAAAATTTTTTTTTAATTTTTTCTTAAAGATTTTATTTATTTATTTATTTGACAGAGAGAGAGAGAGAGCACAAGCAGGGAGAGCAGCAGAGGGAGAGGGAGAAGCAGGCTCTTTGCTCAGTAGGGAGCCCGATGTGGGACTCAATCCCAGGGCCCTGGGATCATGACCTGAGCCAAAGGCAGACACTTAACTGACTGAGCCATCTAGGCGTCCCTCTTTTTTTTTTAAAAGATTTATTTATTTGAGAGAGAGAGGGAGAGAGAGAGCATGTGTGTGTGGGGGGGGCCTTGGGGGGGGGGGGGGGAGAGGGGGAGAAACTTCAAGCAGACTCCCTGCTGAGCAGGGATCCTGACATGGGGCTCCATCCCATGATCCATGAGATTATGATCTGAGCCAAAAACCAAGAATCAGATGCTGAACTGACTAAGCCACCAAGGTGTCCCAGTGTTTTTCCCTCTTCATAGATGAGATCACATATATTAATATTATATAACTTTGACATAATATTCTTCTGCAATTAAAAAATCGTCGTGTGAATTATTTCAATAATTACAACTAGATAGTATAATTTTATATACAAATATAATATTTAATAATATATAACATACACCTATGTAATATTCCGTAGTGTGATTATATTATAGTTGATGTAACTATTCCCTTAATATTAGGTGTTTTTAGTTCTTTCAAAGTTTATACCAACTTCCTCTACTACCTGTGTTATATAAAATTGCAGATTTTACTGTAACTTTACAATACTATAATCTTTAAAATGTTTGCTAATTTGATGGACAAAAAGTTACTCACTTTTGCTTGCATTTGCATTTTTGTTCATTCATTTGCTTTACATGTTAATACCCTTTGTTTATTGATTGTGTTTTCCTTAGCTATTTTGAGTACTTTATGTCTTAAATTCTTCATATGTCATTTGTTAAGTTTTTGGTCATATACTGCAGGTTTTAAAAAATATGGTATTTAATATTTAATTTGGTTTATTGTATTCTTGAAAAAACAATGGTCAATTTAAGATACGTTTAAGTATGATCTTTTTGTTTATAGGACTTTTTCCATTGACTTCAAGTTTGAAAGTCCTCTGCATCTAGAGGATCAGATAAATATTTATCTATACTTTCTACTGCTTTAAAAATTATGTTATGTATATATTTCACTCTGCTACTCCTGGAATTTATTCTGGTATGTGGAATGAGATCAGGCTAAACTTGATATTCTCCCAAATAGCTTGCCAATTGTTCATGACATTTTTATTGAATCTTTTCCTCCCCCAATCTGTGTTGACTCTTTTATAACAGAAGTTTGTACACATACTTTTAAGTGCTCTTACAAACTAGGAACAATTATCTCATACAAGAATGGAGTACATGTTTTATTTTTTTAAATTAAGGTTATAGTGGTATAATTTACATACAACAAAATGTAACCATATTAAAATGTACAGATTAGGGTGCCTGGGTGGCTCAGTTGGTTAAGCATCTGCCTTCAACTCAGGTCATGATCCAGGGGTCCTGGGATTGAGCCCCTGCTTCTCTCTCTCCCTCTTCCCAATCAATCCCCAGCCTGCACTCCTGGTCCTAGGCAATTCTTGACATGCAGGACCTGTAGATTAGATTTACCTTTTCTAGAATTGCATATATGTGGAATAATATGTATATTTTTCTACCTAACTTCATTTAAGAGATTCTTCCATGTTACTGAGAATGTCAGTAATTAATTCCTTTTAATTGTTGAAAAGTAGTATTTTGTATGAATACACAATCTTTTCTAGCCATTTGCCAATTAATAACTTTTCTACTGTTTTTAATTTGGAACTACTATGAATAGTTGCTCTGAACACTCATGAACACATTTTTTGTGTGTGTGAACATATGTACTTATTTATTTTGGGGGGAAAATAGAGTGGAATTGCTGGGTCATATGGTAAGTGTATGTTTAATTTTACAAGAAACTGCGAAGTGTTTTTCCAGATGGCTGTACTTTTTCCATTCCCACCAGGAATATATGGGAGTTCTAATTGTTCTACATCATTGCCAACACTTAATATAGTATTTTAAATTATACTCATCAAATTGTCATTTTAATTTGCGGTTCTTTGATGGCTAATGATGTTGAACATCTTTTCCTCTGTTTAATAGCCATTTGTATATCTTCTTTGGTGAAGTGTTCAAAAATTTTTACCAACTTCCACTAAGTTTTTTGTCTTCTTATTATTGTGTTCTAAGAGTTCTTTATATGTTCCAAGGAGACACATGTATAGTAAATATTTTCTCCCAGTTTATAGCTTACTTTTCCTTAATAGTCTTTTAAACACCAAAGTTTTAAATTTTCATAAACCAATTTATGAGTTTTTATTTTATTTTTATTTTTTAAAGAGAGCATGTGTAAGCAGTGGGGGTGGGCAGAGGAAAAGGGAGAGAGAGAATCTTAAGCAGGCTCCATGCCCAGCCTGGAGCCCAACCCAGGGCTCAATCTCAAGACTTTGAGATCATGACTTGAGCCAAAATCAAGAGTCATGACACTTAACTTACTGAGCCACCCATGTACCCCCAATTTATAAATTTTTAAGTAGTTTATCACTTATAAGAAATCTTTTTTCTGCCCTAATATCACAAAAGTCTTCCCCTGTGATTCATTTTGAGTTAATTTTTTAGCATGATTTGATGAAGAATCAGAGCTTATTTTTCCATACAGATATCTAATTCTTTTAACACCATTACATGGGGGAAAAAAAACCCTGCCCTTTCCCTTAATGAATTACCTTAACATATTAGTTGAAAATCACTTAATTATATATGTGAGCCTATTTCTGTATTCTTAATTCTTTTCTATAAATCCATCTAAGGATATGTCTATCTTTATGTTCTTACTGCACTGTCTTGATTAGTATTGCTTTACAATAAGTCTTGAAATTATGTAATGTAAGCCCTTTTTTTTCTTTCTTTTTCAAAAATGTTCTGGCTCTTCCATGTTCTTTGCATTTTTATATAAATTTTAACACTAGCTTGTCAACTTCTATGTAAAACCTTGCTTGGATTTTGATTGAGATTGCTCTGATGAGTTAGGGAGGAGAGGACTTCTTAACAATATTGAATCTTCTGTTCCAAATATATAGTATTTCCATCTGTTTTGTTCTAGTTAATTTTTCCTTTTAATGTTTCATAGTTTTGAGTGTATAACGTTTTCACTTATATTGTTAAATTTATTGCCAACTATTCCACATTTTTGAAGATATGACTATTTTCTAATTTTAATTTTTGTAGCTAGTGTAAAATTACAATTGATTTTTAAATATTGACCTTGTCTCTGGGATTATGCTATACACACTTATTACCTCTAATAACTTTTCTGTCAATTCCATAGATTTTCAACATTCACTACTATTCCATCTGTGAATAAAGATAATTATACATCTTCCTTTCTAATCTGAATTACTTTTTTTTTCTTTCTCTTGCTTTATGGCACTGGCTAAGATCTCAAGTACAATGTTAAATAGAAATGGTGAAAATGGATGACTTGTCTTGCTCCAAGGGCACTACTGTAGCACTGGCTCATAATAATAAAAACAAGAACAATTATATTTCCACAATTTTATTGAGTCTTTGCAATGTGCTCAGCAGACAATCTTCTATGCACTTTTGTATGCATCAGCTCATTGGTCCTCACAACTCTTTATGTGAAGAAATCAGGCTGCAGAGAGGTGAACTAATTTGCTCAAACATGCACATCTATGATTTCCAAGGAAGATGGCAGAGGAGGTAGACCCTAGGCTCACGTCTTCCCACAGATACAACTAGAGAACACTCACAGTGGTGTAAATAACTTAGAAAATGACCCAAAGACTGGCAGAATAAACTCCACAACTAAATGTAGAGAAGAAGACACATTGCAAAGGGTAGGAAGGACAGAGACATGGTGGGGAGCTAAATGGACTCTCAGGACTGTCTCTGGGGGGAGAGGGATCCTGCCATGGAAAGGGGAGAGAAACAGACCCCCCCCCCCATGCCAAGGTGCCCACAAGGGGAAGATGACATTTGGCTTTGAAAACCAGAGGGGCTGAATTTTGTGAGCCCTTACAACCAGCTCTTAAAACCTGGAATTAAAAAAAAAAAAATCAATAGACTTGGCTCTAGGAGAGGCAGGAGGAAAACTAAGGAAACGGAGTCCCAGACCTTAAAGAGACAACACAACAGCCCATGGAAATATAACATATAAGCAGCAGTTTGAAAGTTGCCTGGGGCATATGGGAAGGAGAGTTGTTTACTTATCTCAGAGCCTGTCCTGAGCTAGTGAAATCACTATGGAACTTCTCCAGGAACAAAGGAACTAGCAGGTGCCATTTCACTCTTCTGCCCTCCGGCATAAACACATGGGCAACTGAGGGACAGGCTACCTAACTTGCTAGCACTGCCAACTGGCTCCCACATACTGAGCTTCTGCCAGTCCACCCCTCTGGATGGCCTGCTTCAGTCCAGAGTGGCAAGGCTGCTCCCTCAGAAGAGCTACTGCACACAGAGCTTAAGGCACCAACACCATGCCACCCCCATCCTCCATCCCCTACTCTGTGCTTCCATGGATCCTGATGGCCACTTCAGTCCTGGTGCTGCAGGGTCCCTCTGGCAGAGGACAGGAGGCATACAAAGCTTACTAGCATCACAGCCCTGCTGCACCACCTTGTGCACTGTGCCTGCAAAGCCCAGTGGCTATTTCAGTCCCAGTGCTGCAGGGCCCCTTCCTTGGTGCACAAAGTTTGCTAGCACCATTACCCTGCCCCATGGCTCCCTGCACTGTGCTTCAGGGGATCCACCCTCTCCAATGTGCTCTTGGCCAGAGCCCATAGAGGCCGATGCCACAGGCCTGGTGGTGTGCAAATAGCCCTGCAGTGCCAGTACCACTCCAAAGTGATTCCTGCCCCAGAGGGAGGGAACAATAACCCCACACACCAGTCAGATGGAGGCTGCAGCAGTGGGCTGGAGGCAGACAATTGGTCTGACTATAAGTCCCACCCATGAACAAAAGCTCAGCAGACAACACAGGGAAAGATCTCTGTAGTTTGGTGCCACTGCATCTCTGGCAAAAGCCTGATCTGACTCAATTCAAGGCCAAGGTGCCCCCAGACTGACCCACTAACACCAGAGGGTCCAAACATTGCCTGCAACAGGCAGAGAGAGCCACAGCAGACAACTGGACTGAAGGAAAAAGTAGCCAAGACACAAAAACAGGGTACACGTAGCACACACAGGAGACATCTCTGAAGTTCTGGGTTCTGGTGATAGGGAACACTGCACTGCAAGGCACAATTGGACCTCTTCTTCATAAGGCCATTATCTTCAAGAGTAGGAGACATAGCTGACCTTCCTAACACAGAGAAACAGACAAAGTTAGACAAAATGAGGAGACAGAGGAACATGTCCCAAATGAAAGAACAGAACAAAACCACAGCAAGAGACCTAAGTGAAACAGATATATGTGACATGCCTGCTAGAGAATTTAAAGTAACAATCGTAAAGATACTTATAGCACTTGAGAAAAGAGTGGAGGATGTTAGTAAGACCTTTAACAAGGAGATGGGAAACATAATAAAAAGGACTAGGGATGAAGAACACAATAAATGAATTTAAAAATACACTTGATGGAATAAACAGAAAGGTAGAGAAAGCAGAAGAATGAATCAATGACCAGGAAGACAGAGTAATGAAAATTAATCAAGCTGAGCAAATGCGAGAAAAAAAGAATTATGCAAAACGGGAATAGACTTAGGGAACTCAGTGACTCCGTCAAGCGAATAACATTCACATTGTAGGAGTCCCAGAAGAAGAAGAAGAGAGAGGAAAGGGGGCAGAAAATTTATGCAAATAAATAATAGCTGAAAACTTCCCTAATCTGGGGATGGAAACAGATATCTAGATCCAGGAGGCACAGAGATTCCCCTCACCCCAAGAAAACCCAACCTAAGGAGGTCCACACCAAGCCACATACATAGTAATTAAAATGGCAAAAAGTAGTGATAAAGAAAAAAAAATTTTAGCAGCCAGAGAAAAGAAGACAATTACATACAGAGGAAACCCCATAAGGCCATCAGCTGAGTTTTCAGCAGAAAATTTGCAGGACAGAAGAAAGTGGCATGATATATTCAAAGAGCTAAAAGGAAAAAATCTGCAGCCAAGAATATTCTATCCACCAAGGCTATCATTCAGAATAGAAGGAGATATAATGTTTCTCAGAAAAACAAAAACTAAAGAAGTTCATGACCACAAAACTAACAAGAAATATTAAAAGGGACTCTGAGTGGAAAGGAAAAACTATAAAAGATAGTGTGAAAAATAACTATATCTGTAAAAATCTGTCAAGAAATTCACAAAATAAAAGGATGTAAAATATGACACCATATACCTAAAAAATGGGGAGAAGAGGAGTAAAGAATGGGTTCAAACTTAAGTAACCATCAACTTAATATAGACTGCTATATGCAGAAGATGTTATTTACAAACCTAATGGTAACCACAAATCAAAAGCCAGTAATAGATATCCGAAGACGAAAGAGAAAGGAATCCAAGTATATCACTAAAGAAAACCAGCAAACCATGAAAGGGAGCAAAAGAAGAAAGAATCAGAGAAAAGCTATAGAAACAACCACAAAACAAGTAAGAAAATGGCAATAAATACATATCCATCAATAATTACTTTGGATGTAAATGGACTAAGCACTCCAGTCAAAAATCTAGGATGACAGGGGTGCCTGTGTGGCTCAGTCAGTTAAGCATCTACCTTTGGCTCATGTCATGATCCCAGGGTCCTGGGATCAAGCCCTGCGTTGGGCTCCCTGCTCAGCGAGAAGTCTGCTTTGTCCTCTCCCTCTGCCCCTACCCACCCCACTCATGTTCTCTCTCTTAAGTAAATAAATAAAATCTTTTTTTAAAAAAAGATATAGGATGACAGAGGGGATAAAAAAAAGACCCATCTATATGCAGCCTCTAAGAGACTCATTTCAGAATTTCAGACCTAAGGGCGCCTGGGTGGTTCAGTTTGTTAAGCGACTGCCTTCGGCTCAGGTCATGATCCTGGAGTCCTGGGATCGAGTCCCGCATCGGGCTCCCTGCTCAGCGGGGAGTCTGCTTCTCCCTCTGACCCTCTTCCCTCTTCTGCTATCTCTCATTCTCTCTCTTCAAATAAATAAATAAAATCTTAAAAAAAAAAAGAATTTCAGACCTAAAGATACCTGCAGATTAAAATTGAGAGAATGGGGAAACATTTAGCATGCAAATGAATGTTAAAAGACAGCCAGGGTAACAAAACTTATATCAGACAAAATAGACTTTGAAACAAAACTGTAAACAGATACAAAGAAGGACACTATATAATAGTAAAGGGAAAAATCCAACAAGAAGTTGTAACAATTGTAAATGCTTATGCACCAAACATAGGGGCACCCAAATATATAAAACAATTAATAACAAACATAAAGGAATTAATCAATAGTAATACAAGAATAGTAGGGGACTTTAACATTCCATTCACATCAATGGACAGACCATCCAAACAGAATGTCAACAAGGAAACAGTGGCTTTAAATGACACACTGGACCGGATGGATTTAACAGATATATTGAGAACATTCCATTCTAAAATAGCAGAATACACATTCTTGTCCAGTGCATGAAAGATTCTCTAGAAAAATTCACATATTAAGCCACAAACAAGTCTAAACAAATTCAAAAAGATTGAAGTCATACCATGCATCTTTTCTGAACATAATGCTATGAAACTAGAAATCAACTGCAAGAAATCTGGATAGCACACACATATATGGACATTAAATAACATGCTACTAAACAATGAATGGATCAACCAAGTAGTCAAAGAAGGAATAAAAAATCACATGGAAACAAATGAAAATGAAAACACAATGATCCAAAATCTTTGGGATGCAGCAAAAGCAATTCTAAGAAGGAAGTTTATAGCAATACAGGTCTACTTCAAGAAGCAAGAAAAAACTAAAATAAGCAACCTAACCTGACACCTAGATGAGTTAGAAAAGGAAAAACAAAATCCAAAACCAGAAGGAAGAAAATAATAAAGATTAGAGCAGAAATAAATGATATAGAAACTAAAAAAATAATAGAACAGATCAATGAAATCCAGAGCTGGTTCTTTGAAAAAATTAACAAAATTGATAAACCTCTAGCCAGACTCATCGAGAGAGAGAGAGAGAGAGGGAAAGGACTCAAACAAAATCACAAATGAGAGAGGAGAAATAACAACCAACACCACAGAAATACAAACAATCGTGAGAGAATATTACGAAAAATTACATGTCAACAAATTGGACAACCTAGAAAAAAATGGATAAATCATAGAAACACATAACTGACCAAAACTGAATCAGGAAGAAATAGAAATAGGAAATTTAAACAGAACAATCACAGCAAGGAAATTGAATCACTAATCAAAAAACTCCCAACAAACAAAAGTCCAGGACCAGATGGCTTCACAGGTGAATTCTACTAAACATTTAAAGAATTATTCTTCTCAAACTATTTTAAAAAATAGAAGAGGAAAGAAAACTTCCAAACTCTTTCAATGAGGCCAGCAATACCCAGATAGCAAAACCAGAGAAAGACACCACAAATAAAGAGAACTACAGGCCAATATCTCTGATGAATATAGATGTAAAAATTCTCAACCAAAAACTGGCAAACTGAATCCAACAATACATTTAAAAAAATCATTCACCATGATCAAACGGGATTTATTCCTGGGATGGAAGGATGCTTCAATATTCACAAATCAATCAATGTGATGCATCACATCAATAGGAGAAAGGATACAAAACATATGATCATTTCAATAGATGCAGAAAAAACATTTGACAAAGTACAACATCTACTCAACCCTCAAAAAACTTCAAAAACCCTCAACAAAGTAGGTTTAGAGGGCACGTACTTCAACGTAATAAAGGCCTTCTATGAAAAACCCACAGCAAATATCATACTCGGTGAGGGTAATGAGAGCTTTTCCCCTAACAACAGGAACATGAAAAGGATGTCTGCTCTCACCACTTTTATTCAACATAGTACTGTAATCAGCTACAGCAATCAGACAAGAAAAATAAATAAAAGGCATCTGAATTAGAAGGAAGAAGTAAAAAGTAAGTGTCTCTTTTGGCAGATGACATGATACTATATGTAGAAAACCCTAAGACTCTACCAAAAAACTACTAGACTGATAAATTAATTCAGTAAAGTTGCAGAATACAAAATCAATGTACAGAAATCTGTTGCATTTCTAAATACAAATAATGAAGTAACAGAAAGAGAAATTAAGAAAATGATTCCATTTGCAATTTCACCAAAAATAATAAAGCACCTAGGAATAAACTTAATCAAAGGGGAAAAACCTGTACTCTGAAAACTGTGAAACACTGATGAAAAATATTGGGTCATTTCAATGCTTGACAATAATAGTTTCAGTAATATCAGGTATAGTGAATGGAAGAGAGGCCAAGTAGTTAAAATGGTGGGATCTGAAAGCAGAATCCCTGTGTTCAAGTGCTTCCCTGGCCCCACTTGTTAGTTATGGAACTTTGGACAAGCTGTTCAGCGTCTCTATATTTTGGTTTCCGCATTGGTGGAAACATTACTTAACCCTTTTCATTTTTATGAGAATTAATTGTGGTTTATAATAAGTTCTCAATAAGAACTTTTGCAACTCTTTAAAACTCATTTAAAATTTTTTAAGTTTATATTCATCTTTTAAGAGTTGTCTTGTTACTTAAAAGCATCACAATATTTCTAAAGACACAAATAATATTTATTCCCATTACTAATATTCTCTGTTTTCAAGCATGCTTCTGTTTTGCTTGAGTCAATTCCTTAATTTTGTCCAGGATTTTATAACCTTCAGGTTGTAAAGCAACCAGGATATTTGTTTGTGTATTCGAAGCAAAAGTGGGACGTCTGGGTAGCTCAGTCGTTAAGCATCTGCTTTTGGCTCAGGTCATGATCCTGTGGTCCTGGGATCCAGCCCTGCATTGGGCTCCCTGCTCGGTGGGGAACCTGTTTCTTACTGTGCCTGCTGCTCATGCTCTCTCTCTCTCTCTCTCTCTCTCTCTGTCAAATAAATAAATAAAACCTTTTTTAAAAAAAGTAAAAGTAACACAAGGCTTGATGTTGTCTATAAGCCTGTGCACTGTAAAATAAGGTGACAATATTTGGGTTGCCTAAAGATTTAGGTCAACAATGGAAAGAGAATACATGTTGATTTCATAAAGTTGCAAATCAAGGAATTTTTGTTGGCTTTTCATTCTTTAAAACAACTTGACTGACTGGTGAACTGATTAATACAGTATACACCCTACACTCCTCTTTCCTAGCCCAAAAAGTGTTACTATAATCTTAACCTTCCTTTAGAGAAATTCTTTTTTTTTTAAAGATTTTATTTATTTATTTGAGAGAGAGAGGCAATGAGATATAGAAAGCACGAGAGGGAAGAGGGTCAGAGGGAGAAGCAGACTCCCTGCCGAGCAGGAAGCCCGATGTGGGACTCGATCCCGGGATTCCAGGATCATGACCTGAGCCGAAGGCAGTCGTTTAACCAACTGAGCCACCCAGGCGCCCCTAGAGAAATTCTTTTCTTCCTTCAATTCCCCAGGTCTCTCTTTGCATTTCTCTGTAAATCCTAAACATTTGTTGATCCAGGTACCATTTAATTTTTTATCAGTGATTTGGCTATAACACTTTAGGACAAAGAAGTAGACATCTTTCAGTACTCTGATAGCATATCAAGTTATTTTTAGAAAACAAATTGAAAATTGGTAGACAAAATAGGAGTGATGTCAGTATTTCCAAGGCTCAACAGCTCCAGGTTGCTGGAATGTAGAAAGCTGATTTGACTGTATTAGCGTCCACCTGAAGGTTCTTGATAAATAATTTACATCTAATTTGCTCGTTTGAAAGATTAAAAAATGGGTTTAAAGGGTCATTTTCATTCAATCTGTCTGGCGTTGATCTAAGCAGTAAAGACAATACTAAAAAATCTCTCAAGAGATTACACTCCAAAGGAAGAATTTGGGGAGCTGGTGTGAGGCTAGTTTTTGTCCAGAACTGTGAAACGGTTTCCAAAACTAAGCAATAAAGTGTTGCAAGTGTTCCCAATTTCCCTCTTGAGGTGTTTGGTGTAAAATTGCTCTCTGTATTTTCGGCCAAAAGATGTGTGCATCTGCCTCTCAAAGATTAAACCATGTCTGTTGACAAGGAATAGGCACTGGGGAAGCATATTTTTTGTTAAAAGGCATGTTTTCTTTACATGAGGTGTTAAGGGAATGACAATAAATTAGCATTCTCCTTCTTCATGTTAAGCTGTAGAGTAAATTTTTGCTGTACAACACTAGTCTCAGGAGATAGGATGCCTTGATTAATAGAGGAGGGCATAAGATCAGGAGAAAACCACTCTCCTGGCCCAGTACCCAACCTAGCACCGTAATAGTCAAAAGAATATTTGACCCAAAACTATATACTGTCTCCAAACAATCACTAACCTCTTACTATAGATGTTTCTCAAGGGATATCTCATTCTTTCCTTTCCATTCCCAACTAAGATTCCTATGTAATCTCATAGAAGACAACACAAAAATTAATTAACAAGACATTTCAATCAATAATTCCTTTTACATCAGGTGTATGTGCTTTTAAAATTATTCAAATGACAAACAGCTTAATTTGTCTTGCCTTTTTGTTTTCTTCTTTTTCTAATTACAGTTGACCTTTGAATAACATGGGTTTGAACTGTATGGGTCCACTTACATGCAGATTTTTTTTTATAAATACAGTACAGTACTGTACTTATGATTTTCTTAACATTTTTTCTCAAGCTTACTTTATTGTAGGAATACAGTATATAATACATATTACATACAAGATACATGTTCATCTACTGTTTGTGTTATTAGTAAGGCTTCTGGTCAACAGTAGGCTATTAGTGAGTTTTTGGGGAGTCAAAAGTTGTGTACAGATTTTCAACTACACGGAAGGTCAGTGCCTCTAACCTCTGTGTTGTTCAAAGGCCAATTGTATATATCACGTTGATTTTTTTTCTATGTTCTAATTATAAGGGGAAAGATAAATACTGGGAGAACTATCTTGAATGTTTAATTCACATTTTTAAACGTAAGAATTGAGAAATAATTCATTAATTACATATAAGCATACATACATATTACATTTATTAAATAAAATGTAATATTTCAATAAAATTGCCATAAAAGGTGACTGTAATATCCTCCTGTTGAAAAAAAGGAATAAAGGGCAAGAGATGTCTACATATAAAAATAGAGTTACTTTTGGACAAATGTACTGAAATACTATCTAAATACTTATATTTCAGAATTATGCAGCCAAATTTATTTACAATATACATAACTCAAAAGGTTAATAGAGAATCAAGAATGCAAACGCTAAGTGAATATAATCAAAATTTCAAATGTGAATGGTTTCTCAGGTAGCATCTTTTCTGTTTAATTTAACTAAGAAGTATAGACATTGTGTTAAGAAACGAGTTATAGATTTTAACTATCATCATTAAAAACTATTACTGTGTTATCCTTTTTTTAATTTAAAATCAATTAACATATAGTGTATTATTAGTTTCAGAGGTAGAGTTTAGTGATTCATCAGTTGCATATAATACCCAGTGCTCAAAAATTGAATACTGAAGATCTAACAAATTAAATAACATAATGAAGTTTTGAGATCACAGGATGGACAGCTAGGAGAATACACTCTGGGACATAATTTTGTTTGTGGGGGGCGGTGATTGTTCCTTTTATTAGTATTAAGTTTCTTTCTTTGGCCCTTTTAATGTTGTTAACCAAGCTATTTTATGTTTATAATTTGAATGTTGCTATACCAGTTTATGTTGCTATTTATTAAAATATTTGTCCATTTTATCTATTTTTGGGTAATACTGGGAACAGCAGATAGATGGATTTATTTTTGCCAACTCCAAGAGTCTCGTTCAGAAGATAAGTTTGATATGTAAAATATTTTATGATTCCTGATACACTTGTTCTTGTATCTTCCATATTATATTATCTATCATACTTTATTTTTTCTTATTCTCTTTTCCTATCTTTTCTTCAACTGATCAAGATTTTGTTTTCCCTTTCCCCTCTAGTCATTTGGAAATGGTGTATTCTATTTCTTCCTTTCTTCCTTCTTTAGGTTGACCCTTAAAAATTTTAACATTCATGCATACATTCATATTTTCTAATAAAGTCCAAAGTTAATTAGTATCTCGCTCCTTCTGAAGAAGTCTATCCTAGCCCACTCTACTTTTCTTCAAACTGTTCCCCAACTCCCACAAATTTTTTGCCTAAAATTTTAGAGGCACCTTGTTACTAAACATAAAGCATATTATTTTGTTTTTGTTTAGAAACAGCATTCACTTGCATTTCCATTATAGTTTCTTGTTCTTTGCTCACTTTTGATTCTTGTATAGCACTGCTCCTTCTAATTCTATGAATTTATTGAGCTCAAAAATAGACTTTCAAAGTTCTTCTAAATAAGTCACTCTAACAGTTACTATAGAGTTACAGGGGGTAATTCCATAGGCCTCCATTATTTACTCCTAACTGAAGAAAAAGAGAACCTCTTCCTTCTAATTCTCCTCAAGGAAAATATTTTCATCACTCAAATCCTAGTTCCCCTGCAGTTCATATCCTTCCTAGATCTGGCAAGGAAAAAAGAGGATTATCTGAGGCCAATGGCCAATGGAACCATGTTGCTCTGCAGAAGTGAAACAAAGAGGAAGAAATATCCTTTGATGCAGCAGAAAGTGAGAAATGAGAAAGGTACATAGACCAGAGGAGGAAAATACTTGCCACATCATAAGTCATAACCAGGAAAAAAAGACTTTTGAATTATTACCTTACATTTGTATCGTTCCAGGTAGGCTGGTAATAGCAGTAGCTGTTGCCATGACAACCTACAGATGATGTTAGAGTTCTCCAAATCATGAGGCACTTACATTGTAAATAACAAAGCCTAAAAGAAGCAACTTTTAGTTTTTTTACTTACTTCTAAAATTTTAACATTCTACTGACATCATCCCATGGGCATTGTGCCCCCAAATGATTTTTATTTGTATCTGCCACAGTTACCTGAGGCAAGCTTAAGTAACTGAATAACTCTCAGACAGAAATAAAGATATCCAGATACAAAGCAGTGAGATGACTGGCCTGAATCCCAGAGAGAAGCCAGTGACATACCTCAGAATGAGGCTCATAGCACTTAAATGTTCCTCATCCCCCAATCCTGAGATGGCAGTTCTATACACAACATTAATCGTTATACCTAAATACGTTTTTTTTAAATAACCCCTGAAGTCAACAAAGCCAAACTCCTAAAACAGTATCTTTGTTGGCAGAAGAAAAATATATAATTTGATATCTGGTCTTTTCTTCAGATTATTTTCCAAGTGATCATCAAATTTAATTAATGTCTCAGGCTGCATTGAATGAGGTACACATATAAAATCCTAGTAACGTTCCAGGAAAATAATTCTTGTTAGGATGGGGTAAGTCTGGAAAGAAATATAAAACCCAAAATCTTATTCTCGTCTAATGTTTATATATAATAGAAATTAAAGATCAGAGAGTTTAAATGATTTATCTAAGGCCACACAATTTGTGAACAGAGCCAAGATCAGAAAACCTGTTCTCACTTCCAGAGCAGTGCTCCTTCTATTATATTACACTGAATATGATGGTTGCCTCCCTTAACACGAGTGACAGAGTCTGACGGATTATTAGGTAGGTAGGAGTGAGTAATTTGCTGTGGTAGTCATCCGCTTCCTGTTATTGTCACATGTGGAACAGAAAGCCTAATTTTTGTTATGCTAAAAGTAGCATAATAGAAATTAACTTTCAGTTAATATTCTACATGTGCCTGGTTCCTTTGTGGCAAGTAATTTTTCTATCTTAAAACTCAGACTGTTAGGGAAATAGGGAATCAAATACTGGAGTGAATTTGAATATTGTTTCTGATAAGGCAAAGAGAAA
Organism: Callorhinus ursinus; assembly: GCF_003265705.2. Lineage (NCBI taxonomy): Eukaryota > Metazoa > Chordata > Mammalia > Carnivora > Otariidae > Callorhinus > Callorhinus ursinus. Next base: position 37,258,594 of record NW_027397076.1, read on the forward strand.
ATCCATGATTACAGCCAAAATTAGCACCTCTAAATGACCTTCAGTAGTAGCAGAATAATCAACACCACTTAGGAAATGCTTATTTGGCACAGACGCCCAGGCTTGCCGTAGTTCAAATCTTTGGTCTGACTCAGCTCTCGGTGACGTTGCCCCACAGTTATTACTTCGTTTCCTGAAGGCTATCAACAGGTAAAAGATACAGAGCCCATCAAAACTGTTCATCATCTTAGCTGCTATTGTTTTTTTCCACTGCTCACTTTCAGTAAACATTTTAAAGAAACAGATTTGGCTTTTGGCTTCCACTGTGATCACCTGATGAGTCATGGCACATCGAGAAAGGAAAGATGTCAAGAATGTTTAATCAGCAGTGATTTAAACAAGGGACATATTTGAGAGAATTAACAAAATCAGCATGCTCATTGCTCCAGGGTGATTTTTCTTGCTGGTAAGACTAAATGAAAATCAAAACCCAAAGCAGTAGAAGCCTTTCAGTTCCAATTCATGCTGCCAAAGTTAAGAGACTGCCAGGATGGAAGGCTGAATCATTCCCTATGCCAGTTACAGCTGTGTTTTTCATATTTATAATGAAATCTTGATTCCAATGTTTAAAAAAATTCACTCATCTTCCCAAGTTTTATTCTTATCTCTTACCCTCCATCAATTCCCTTTCCCCCATCCCCACTCCATTGCTAGGAATTGATTGCAAAGCTGTTAAAGGCATTTAGTATAACATCAGTTCAGAATGTCCTAATTTAGCCTGATGTAAACGTCCTGAGGTAAAATATTCTGAAGGAAGCCTGAATCAATGAGTGGTGATTCTCTTCCTAGTGAAGTCATCAAAGACAAGTGGGCCAGAAAAAATGCTTAAAACTAATAAGACAAAAGGTATTTGGGGAAAGAACTATAAAGTGTAGGTTTAAAAATTAATGGTGAAAGTATAGAATGTGGGAGAACTGATCTAACAACAATTAATGGAAGGCTGTGGGTTTTATTGACTGTAGATCAGACTTCTGCTGCATTATGAGAAGGCTGGTGTCCAAGCATAGTATGGACGAGAGTTAATTCCACCTTGCAATAATCATACAACATCTGGATCATTGTATATGGTCCTGTAGCCAGGTTTTCATGCAACTGATGTTTCTGGCTGGTGTTCTTGGTCACTTCTATGTCACATTTAATTTTCATAAGGTGTACCTGTGTCCTGTGTCCACCAAGAACTAGTAGTACCAAATACTCATGGAAAAGAAATGTCAAATAACATATGAAGAAGAATCTAGCCACAGAAAGGGGGCCTATAAAAACCCAGTTGCAAATTACAGATGAACAATTGTCTCACAATGAAATGTCTTCTTCAAGTAACATTAAGTAAGTTTCTGATTGAAAGGAAGTTAATCTTTAGTGTCCTGCTTGGGCCTTCAGATAGGACTTCAGACCACATGGATGCAAAATAAACAATATTATGTTTATTATGCTTATTATGATAGAAACCAAATGGGATTATCAAAGTGATATATTACAGATGCAGAGCATATTGACTAGAAAGCTCATGTCTTTCAGTATGTATGGGGAATTCTATGGCTGCACTGTGTTAAATAATTTAAGTCCAAATGTTTGTCAAAACCATCATACTTGTTCTATTAAAAGATGGTAAGTCTGATTACTTGTTTCTAGATTTGAACGTTTTAGCTTGGGAGAGAAGAGAAGATATCCCGTAGCAGCAGTTGAGAGTTATTTGCTTCCTGTGGGCCTATTGCTTACTTTGTATGATGCAGGTCCTCCAGGAAGAAAACAGGACAAATTAAGGTGACTCAGCAGGAACAAGAAAGTAATTCAGGGTTATACCATCACCTTTTGAGCAGATTTAGGACAAGCAGGCTTAGTCACTCCCAGTGACTGCAAAGAAAATTCCCACAGAGAGCAGGACAACTCTCCCAAGGAGCAGTTGTTAATGGGCGCAGGATCACTAGCCAAGGTTGTCCTCCCAGGGTTCAGCAAAGAGGGAGCAGACAAAATTACTCATCACCTAGTCTTTCCTGAAAGGGGTCCATCTACATACTTTGAAAGCTGCTGCCTGAGGGTCAGGCTTCTAATTTAGCACACATCTAGGGGCTATCTGTGATACTCCCTGGACACTGGGGAAACATGGGTGAATCTAGAGGGTACTATGCTAAGCAAAATAAGCCAGATGGAGCAAGACAAATTCTGCATGATACCATTTCTATATAGAATCTTAAAAAAAAAAAAAAAAGCCAAATTCATAGAAACAGTGTAGAGAAGTGGTTGCCAGAGGCTGGGTGGGTGGGTGGGCGGGGAAGTTGGTAAGAGGTAAAAACTTAATTATAAGACAAATAGGGTCAGAATCTAATGTATAACATGGTGACTATAGTTGGCAACACTGTCATTGTACAGCTTAAATTTGCTAAGGGAGTAGAATTTAAATGTTCTCACTGAAACAAAAAGGGTAAATATGTGAGGTGGTAGATGTGTTAATTAACCCAACACAGGCAATCCTTTTCCAATGTTTACGTATATCAAATCACCACATCATCTCAATACAGCTGAAAAACTAATAATAAATAAGTGCTCTTTGTATACAGAATTAGTGATCTAAATAAGCCAGGTTCATAGCCTTCTACCTTCTACAGTTAACTTCTACCAGAGTTAACATGGTTAGATCACAAGGAAACTTATTTACTGGCCCTCTTCTATTAAAACTGACATTTTCCAAGGCTTTAGAAGGGGAGAAGTTGTTTGCAACTGCATCACTCTTAAATGGTACTCTCTGTAGGTTAGTTAAAGGTGAGGAGAGGGGGGTTTTTGTAAGCAGAGGAAATGGTGTCACAGAGGCCAAAGAGATGAAAGAGAAAGTCACACTTGGAGAATTTCAAGTAGTTCAGAATGGGGTGATAAGAAAGTAAGGACAAGCAATGAGGCTGATTGGCTGAGTAGGACAAGAGCAGTCATGAAGCGCTCATTGGCCTTGCTAAGGAAAATGGATTTTTATCCTGAGGGTTATGAAGGCTATTTAGGTGCTTTAAGCAGGTGAGTATCTTGTCTCATATCTACAATTCTGAAAGACCCCTTTCCCTACAATATGGAGAATAGGATAGTACTGGGCAAGCCAACATCACAGTAAGGAGACCAAAGAAAACAGAAAGTTGTTTCAGTAATTCAGCAAAATTTGGTGTATACTATCTCCAAGTTGAGTGGTAGTGATGAAACAAAGAAGTGAAGAGAATTAAGGAACTATTTAAAAGGTGGAACTCAGAGGAATTGGAGTTTCGTTTGATTTTGAGATGAGGAAGAATCAGAATTAAGGATGACCTCCTGGTGTCTTGGGCAGTGATACAGGTGGACGCTCCTTCACAGGCAGGAGAATATAGGAAGGGAGGGCAAGTTTGGGGATGGGAAGTCAAAGAGAATATGTTTAGTTTTGGATATGCTGAGTCTGAAGCGCCTGTGTGACATGTAAGTGGAAATGTCTATTAGCACTTGAAAATACGTGCCTGGAGTTCTGAAGAGAGAATGTGTCGGATCTCCAGATATGGAAGTTATTAGCAGATATGAATGTTGGAGCCCATGGAGCCGACGAAGGCATATAGAGAGCATCTATAGGATGAAAAGAAAGGAAAGCAAGGGATAGATCCTGAAGGAACATGAACTTCTAAGCGGTTGTCAGAAAAAGGAAACTTGAAGGAATTTGAGAAGGTGCAACTTGAGAAAAAAGAACTAGCTGAGTATACGATCGCAGAAACCAAAGACAGCATTTCAAGAAGGAAGGAGTGGGAACCAATGACAGACACTTCTGAGAGGTCAAGTAAGGTTAGGGCTAAAAGGAACACATACAGCAACTGTTAGAATACAGCAATGACCTGGCCTTCAAGTTTTATCCAACTTACCTGGGATTGGCAGGGAAGTGGTGAAACAAGTACATGGGAAGAGACTAGAAACATAAGAACATGTAAATTATGCTGTGAGCATGTATATACATAAGAATTAAAATGGTCTGAGTCACCTTCTGCATAATTATTACTGAAAGGCTTAAAAATAGAATTTAAACAAGGTTTTATAAGTGGGAGGTATTTGGCTTGATAGAAGATCCTCCCACAGGAGAAATGGAAAATCGATTCGGTTTCTGTAAAGTTTTGTGGGGTTGCTCTGGAATTCTCCTCACATATTTCATGTGTTCAAGGTAAGTTTCAAAACTGTGGCAATTTTATAGCAGCAATATATCATATTTGTGACACTTTGGATTCACTGACATATAATATGCAAGAGTTTTCTCCCTACGGTCACTGGTTTCATTTTGTATGTTGTATTCAGACTTTTTTGTTTTGTTTTGTTTACCTCACTGGGGAAGAATAGGAAAATAAGATTTACTGAGCTAGAAGTCTCAGTCCCGTCATACTTTTGTAGGGTAGGCTTTGCTGTTCCCATTGTATAGGTGGAGAAGTTGAGCCTTGGAGAACTTAAGGTCACAATGAAGCCTAACTCTTTCTAACATAGTTTATCATGCCCTCTCTTCCCTTTGTCATTCTTCATATTTTGAAAAGTTGTCACTAAAATGCTGGCAAGCTTCCCATTCTTTCCTCCTAATAGGTTTTTGATAATATTTATTCATTCCAATACCACCCAAATAACTAGATCAAAAATATTTGCATATGGGGCACCTGGGTGGCTCAGTCGTTAAGCATCTGCCTTTGGCTCAGGTCATGATCCCAGGGTCCTGGGATGGAGTCCTGCATCGGGCTCCCTGCTCAGCAGGAAGCCTGCTTCTCCCTCTCCCACTCCCCCTGCTTGTGTTCCCTCTCTTGCTGTCTCTCTCTCTGTCAAATAAATAAGTAAAATCTTTTAAAAAATATTTGCATGTAAATCTGCTCTAAAAGAAAACGAATGTCAGAGTTCTTTACCTGATGGCACTCTAAGCAATTCGGTTAATTATTATTGTTATCTCCACCATCATCACTGTTACTATCACACTGGCAATTTACTCAGACACCAATACAATGTAAAGACCTTACGAGGTGGCTTAAAAATAAAAAAGGATGATGAAGGTCATTCTTATAAAGTAGAGTTTATGTGTTATAATCTCAGTGGTCCAAGAAGGCATGTTTATTTCTTAAATATCACTCCCACCCACATGTATATTTGCTGATGTTTAAGTTTCTATTAATTTTAGTGTTTAAAATTCTAGTAACAGGGAATAAAGCCTTTTGTCTCACAAGAGAGAGGAGACTTAAGGACAAATACCTTTTGAAAGAGGGAAACTTGATGAATAAAATATCTCCAAGCTATAAGTTACTATTCTAATTAGATCTGTATGGTAGAGAATAGGTAGAAGAACAGAAGTCACTTTATGACTAGAGTATCAGGAGTTAGAAGATGCCACAAAAGGGGGAAAAATGACAGGCTAAAATTATCAAAATTTGTAGTTTCATATCTTTGCTTAAAAGCATCCCTTAGAGGGCTAAATGTCTATGATTTCTTCTCCCCACATTTTGGAAAAAGTGAAAGGAATGTTTCTTTTTCATTCTGAACTATATTGCTTTCTTTAGAAGCTTGTCTCTGGCTTCTCCCTCTAGATTTATTATGCAGTCCTTTGCTTGTTGACATGTGCTTCAGCATGTTTATCCTTATTGATGGCTCTAAATTATAAATGCCTTGAGGCCAGGATTTAACTACCTTGCTTACCATAGCAGAATACTTTTGGTATATGTCTGTTAAACAAATAACAAATATCGCTTGATTTGGTATGTGAAACTTAAGAGTATTTGTCCTTTGATTACCTCCCATAGATGCTTCAAATATTGGGAATGTAATACAACCATTTTAGGTGCCTGTGAAAAGGGCACTATCTAACGAAAGAAAAGAGAAACAGAAGAGTGAAGAAGTCAAGAAATAGTATAAATGATTGAGACAAGTACTGCTATGACTCAAATTGCTTCTAAGTAGGTGCTATAGGATTAAAAAAATTTTTTTTTAAATCTCTTGAACTGACAAAGGTATGGACTTTGTCTATTTAAAGATTTTTCTACTTCTCAAATCCTTGATGCTCATACTTTGTATATTACCTTCTGAATAGTGAAGACTTTTATTTATCCTTTTGACATTCCCTTTCCTACTATTACTTCAAGAAATTTTATTTGAAATGTCGCTGAATGAAAGTCACCTGAATATTGCAAGGAATGATTTTTGATCAGAATATATCAAACAGTGTTTTATATTTTTTAAAGCCTAGAGACACCTTGATAAAACATTCTTAGATTTTCTGACAAAGTATTGGAGCTATCTCCATTTGTCTTGGTCAGATGAACTCAACTACCAGGGTTGATCAGCCATAGGAAGGGAGAGATTTCTCTGAAAGAACAATAAAGTGGGATGCTATTTGGTTAGGGATTTTTTTCATGCTCTAAATTTGTCCAAGCATATTTTTTGGTAATGATTCCCAAAAGAACTGCCAAGGGAAAGTCACACAGAATACATAGAATGTAATAAAGACCACATAGTGGTCCTGTTTCAAAGCATACTAGCAGTCTCCCTTCCATTTCTATTTCCCACCACCCTTTCACTACTCCCATTTTTCCTGTCCTTTGTCTTCTTCCATGTTGGTAGAGGGGGTCAGGATTGAAAGTGGTCAGGAGGAACACTTGATGGAGAATGAGAGGAGTGGGCACTTTAAGATTGTAGAAGTGAGATGTGAGAGAAAGTCTTCAAGGTTTTTGAGGTTTTCAATCAATCCAATGCTGTTTGGTACACCCTAGAGGAGGAGGGGGGGTCTCTTACAGTTTTTCAATGGCCACTTTATTATCAATGTGACATACTTTAAGTTAGTCGAATATTGAATAAGGGGGAGAAAATTTCTCCTTGTGGATTCAGATTAAATATAATACCTGATTTTTATCTTTCTCTGTTTTTAGTCATATTTTTTTTAAAGATTTTATTTATTTGAGAGAGAGAGAATGAGAGAGAGAGAGCACGAGAGGGAAGAGGGTCAGAGGGAGAAGCAGACTCCTTGCTGAGCAGGGAGCCCGATGTGGGACTCGATCCCGGGACTCCAGGATCATGACCTGAGCCAAAGGCAGTCGCTTAACCAACTGAGCCACCCAGGCACCCTTTAGTCATATTTTTAAATCAGAAATCATCTTATTGAATATTTCATGAACCCAGATTATAATTTAACCTGTAAAGCATCTAAGTTAAGAAAAGAATCAGAATCATATACTTTAATAAAATCCCAATTAACCTTATTGAATTTAAAGCTCCTGCAATAGGTACAATCTTTGGCAAAGAGGAGGGTGAAATGAAATTGAACACAGGCATGCAGCTCACAGGAATAACTGACCTGACACCAGAAGTATAATGTACTAAGGCTAGCAAGCATTTTTACTCAAGAATCAGACCAAAATTAAAAGAGATGACAGAGAAGATAAAATACAGAAGGTCATTTGGGCCATGTAAAGATGAAATTCTTTTTGAGGAAAACATTTTATTAAGACACTGCAAAATAAATTCATGAATTGAACAGCTGTGCTTTACTTCTAAAAGATTCCACGGAGAATTTATTAGTATGCATCACATCTAAAAGCCTGAAGTTTAATTACACAAAATTATTAAAGAAAGAAAACTTGTGTTTCTATGCCTTTCAATGAGAGAGAAAATAAATGCTTAACTGGATACCTTCAGGGTCTTCCACAAACTATGTTGGGAATAGCTTTACTTGTAGAATCTTGGGCTCTGCTCATATCAATTTCTACCTCTCAGGAGAGAAAATGCTTGGTGGGAAAAGATGATAAAGTATGAGGGTAGCCTACAACTCCACCTCTACCCCACTCCAGAGTTAACTAAATATTTTTTCCATGTTGCTGAAGCCTTAGGCCAGAAAACCCACAGTGGTATGAAAGGTAGGTACAGTTCATTTTCTATCCACATCCACCTCCCCGCCTCAATAAGGGAAGAGCCTAAAATTATAAAGACCATGACATTAAAATTCCACAGCTTAGCCAGAGTTAAAGCCTCTGATGAAAATGGCTCCATCTTTCCAAAAACCGACATGCCCAGCAGCAGATCAAGATTGGTGGCTCTGTCCATGGTCCTGACACCATTCTGCACCATCTGTGGCTTTCTGTCTCCTTCCCTTTCTCTGTTTTGAACACTAATTATCTTGACCTCCCACATTCCTTAGGAAATCCTGACACCTCTTGCCTATTACTTCAGAACACTTCAAGACTTTCCTATACAACCTGACCTTAGAAAATCTTAGTAAATATGGCTTTCTCTCCCCCTCAACCTATGAATATCCAGGATAGGGAAACTTCTGGTGTAAAGGCAGGCTTTGATGACACTGAGGAGATATAAGACCATTCACTTTTTTTTCCTAAAGACAACGTGATTTATTTACATTTTAAATTTATTTCCCAAATTGCACTTCTTGGTTATAAAAATATCCATGAGTTGATAATCTTGTGCCCCAGTGACTACCAGCATAATTAGTTATTAAAAGAGAAGGTGAGACAACATACTCATAGAAACAAGGTCACTGTAAAAAGGCCAATATAGCCATGGTCTCTATTCATTACAAAAATGTTCCTACAGTAGGAGAGCAAATGCTGCTAAAGGGGAAAAACAGTCAGATATTAATATAACACAGTCCAGTTACCAGGAAGTATTACTATAATATTTTCTGTATAAAGGAACGACAGGGGAGACTTAAGAAATGTCCTGAACCTCCTTAGCAGGTAAGAATAGCCAATTTTGTGATATGATTTAATGTCTATTATTTATACAGGGCACCTGGGTGGCACAGTCTGTTAAGCATCCAACTTGGTTTCAGCTCAGGTAGTGATCTCAGGGTCGTGAGATTGAGCCCTGCCTCAGGCTCTGTGCTCAGAGCAGAGTCTGCTTGATGTTCCCTCTCCCTCTCCCTACCACTCCCGCTTGTGTGAGCTCTCCCTCTCTCAAATAAATAAATGAATAGATCTTAAAAAATATTATTTACAAATGTATCTATAAGTTTTTCTCTTGAAGCCATAAATGTTCAAAAACCCCTCATATCTGTAATAAATATAATTTATAGTTGGACACTATTTTTTTTTTACTCTGGAGATTTAGATTATTATTGAAAGTAATATAAATCCACATGGCTAATTTTCCAAAAGTAGTTTTTAAAATCCAGTAAATTTATTCTTAAATAATACAACTTCTGACCTGCTTAGTATTCAAAACCGAAAACTCAAATTCTGCCACCCTCTTTGCAGTCTATTGATTTGAGAACTACAGCTGCTGAAATTAAACTTTATTGTTAGCATAGAGCTTTCAGCTGAGGAAGAAATTTCAAATTGGTTTCTTTTCTAGTCCAGCTTAATATTAAGTAAACATGTGCCTATAAGTGTCTCTAGCAGATTATTACCTAAAGTGGTGCATGCAATTCTGCAGGTGTAGCTCTGAGAAACTAAAATCTACTTTGGCAATGTATCTTACTACCCAATGGATAAATATGTTTTGAAACTGAATATGCAGTTATCCTCAAAGCTCTAAGAGTGATTTCAAGTTAGACCTTTCTTCATTTAACGCACTTTTTAATTTAGTGCTCAAGGATATATACATACAACAATGAAATGGCCACAGTTCCTGTACTTGAGGAGTGCCCTGTTTGGAGAGAAGACAGAAACAGAAATAGATATTATAATGTAAAAGGGCAATAAATAGAGATATGCACAGTATATGCCGGAAAGCCTTCTTACTTATGGAGGGGGTAGTTTTAGGGAATGAGGAAGGCCCCCTAGAAGAAATCAAGTAGAGATTGATAAGAAGGATGTTTTTGCTTTATTTCTCTAAAATAGCAAGTTCAATTTCCTGGTTCAAGAAATAGCTTTTATTCTCTAAAAATAATAAAATAATGTTCCCTCTGCTGTCATAAACACTAACTGAAGTAGCGGAAATAATAACCCATCATTTTATAGACATTCTGAAAGACAAGGGGGAAAATGAGGAATAGAAGAATAATATGAAGAGCTGTAAGTTTTTAATTACAAGATCAGTAAAGATATCACCTATTTTGATCTCAAATCTATAGACAGTGAAATTTTGGGAACTAAAGGAAAGAAACACAATGTCTTTTCATGAATGTCCTATCCTTTAAAGAATATTGTGCCTTTCAACGTTATGCCTTGAACTACAATGAATAAAATAGAAACTTGTCTCAGAAATCAATAAAAGTTGACATATTGATATTGTGCCAATTTAAGCTTACATCTGTGTTCTATCAGACTTCCCTTCTTAATAGAGAAAGCCATCATTACTAGCCTAAGCAAAAATAAATCTCTACCCCCCCAAAAAAATCTCAGGTCAATTTGATGCATTCTTGCATCATAAAAAGGTGAGGTTGAGAGTTCTGAGTGCAACTATTTGTAAAAACAAAAACAAAAGCCAACCCCCCCCCAAAAAAATCCACTTTTATCAACTTACTGTAAAGAACAAGGAAAGACAGTACAAGCTATGCCCTGTATCTATATCATACAAACACGAGTGACAATTTGTCACTTTGCCACATGGTTTGAACAAAGGAAAAAACTAATCTAGATAATTTAGTTCAAATGGATTTTGGGGGCTGTGGTTAAGTTCTAGAGTACAACACTCAGAAAGGAAGAATAAGAAAGGGAAACCACTATGTTACCCACAAGCCAAAGAGACAAAATTATAAATGGTGACAAAACCTAGGGATAATTTTATGTCCTAAAAAGAATACTTGAGTTAAGCCATACACATGTTCTTATTTATATGTAGTGTAGCCATCATAACCACACTAACATTTACTCAGCATTTGCTATGTGTCAGCACTATACTAGATGATATAACTTTATTATTTTATTATATCTCTGCAACAACCCCATTAAGGTTGTATTTCCATATTTCACAGAATCTAAGACATCATTGACTGGGACACATGCCATTGTTTTATACATACACAATTAAGAAAGTAAAAACAATTAAAGTGTGATTTTCTTTCCATTTAAGCCACATTAAATTTTAAAATGTGAGATAATACGTACTTGGGAATCAATGAAATTCAGTACTCTAGCCCTTATTTTAAAGAGGAACAAACTAAAGCCAGAGAGGTTATTGTAACTTTCCCAAGGTCATATTTAGGCAAAGAAAGAAAGTAGAGGAGCTAGGGTATGAATCTGGAAATTAGGTGCCCTGACCAGGGCCACTGTCTGTTTTTATGATTTTGAACCACCAATGATCCTCTGTGCCCAGGCTCCTTGTCTTTTGAAGCAGGATTTTTAGTTTTGAACTAGATTCTTTCTAAGGTCCCTTTCAGCTCTCCATCTTGGATTCTTTATCTTTACAAACAAGCAATGGTTTGGCATTTAATGAGGAAAAAAACTGATCACACACAGCATAATTTTATGACCATGGAAATAAGAATGGGCTCTGGGACATAACTCAGACTTTGGGGTAGCATAGCATAGTGGAAGCACAATGGCTTTTGAGCCAGAAGGACTTGATTTCTAGAACCAATGTCCATTCACCTTTAGCTATGTGATACTGGGCAAGATGATTAGTCTCTTTAAACTGAAGTTTATCTAAAAAATAAGAATATGCCTGATTCAAGGCATTGTTGTGAAGGTGAACTATCATAATAAAAGTGAGTCCCTGGACATGGAACATATGCTCCATTAAGGCTAGTTCCCCACACTCTCAAAAAATTGGTCTAAAATAAAATTATAGTCTAGCATCTGGCCGTGGATATTTTGGGGCTATACATATTTTCTTTTTATAAATGTCATATGACAATGGTACCAGAAAGTTGAAAAGGATGGGGAAAATGTGTAATGTATTATTAAAAAGATAGCCATTTTAGAATATGACAGTTGTAGATATTTGCTATCCCTGCCCCCCCCCCCCACAGTGTCCATTTTCCCTTCTTCTGGTGATAGTGCCATGGGAAATCACTGTCTTTTTCATTCTCAGTCCAAGTGCTTTGAATGGAGTTGGCTGAACACCTAACTCCGTGGAGGGACATGAGACTCAGGCTTGGAAAATCAAATTATCTCATCAGGTCTGAAGAGATATGATCTGGAAAGCTTTGTTGCAACTGTTGAGAGGAAGCATATGCTCTTTTCCACTGGATTTGAACCTTGACACTTGAAGAAACTGATAGTCAGCTTGCTAGCATGAGAGTATAAGAAATAACACAGTGAACTAGAAAACAGAATTGAGAGATTGATAGACACAGTGCCCGGATGGCATCACTTTGGTCCATCCAGTGGATCCAGTCACACTGAAGCCTTGCATGACTCCTTGGTTCAGACAGCTATAGCAAAGTACCATAGACTGAGTAGAATATAAACACAGAAATTTATTTCTCGTATTTCTGAAGGCTAGAATTCTGAGAGCAGAGTGCCAGCATGGTTGGGTTCTGGTAAGGATCATCTTCTGTGTTACAGATTACTCTCTGTATCCTCACATGGTAGAAGGGATGAGAGAGCTCTCTGTAGCTCCTCTCTAAGGGAACTAATTCCATTCATGAGGGTTCCACCCTTGTGACCTAATCACTTCCCAAAGGCTCCACCTCCTAATGCCATCACATTGGGGGTTAGGATTTCAACATATGAATGGGGGGGTGACAAACGTTCAGTCCATTGTAACTTCTGTGAACTAATAAGTTCCTTTCTTGCTTAAGCCTATTTGGGTTAGATTGTCTGTTACTTGCAACCCACAAATATCCTCAATAAATTTAAATAGGATAATGTTATTAGATTGCTTGAAGGAATTTGTCTGTTGAAAGAGAAACTACCACAATTTCCTCACCTAATTCTCTTCCTAGGACTAGACAGAACCAAGACTACCACTATCATTTTGCAAAGTTACCTCATCTGCAACCACCAATGACATGAAGTCAGGCGCAGAGTAAAGAACCACAGCATCTCCCCTAGTTCCAATGTGTGGACAATCTGTACCTACATTGTTCCTAGGGTCACCAGTTGTTCATTTTCTGACACAATCATTTAATAATCAAAGGCCATATTCTAGAGGTTTTTTCCCCTTAACCCTTTCAGTAAAATTGGAAAACCCAATGCATAAAATGGACTGGTATTAGTTCCATTTTCTCTCATCCTGTAAAAGTGCTGATGAAGAGGCCAGAGCAAATGCAAAGCAGGCTGAAGGAGGAGAGGCCATGGGATCAGGAAAAGAACACCAGTGTGAAGGAAACTGGTTGTACAGAACACAGTTTATGTATGTAGACGTGGAGTTAGTACCTTTAAATCAGAACGTTCATTAGGTGCTTTCTAAATCCTGTATGATAAGCGCTGGATGTTATATGCAACTGATGAATTACTGAACTCTATATCTGGAACTAATGATGTTCTGTATGTTGGCTAATTAAGTTTAAATTAAAAAATAGATCCTATATGTGATTTGGATAAAATCCAAATGTATATCCATTCCACATTCCTTTGCCTGGCATTTAAGGCTCCCATTATCTGACCCTAAACTACTTCTCCAGCCTTACTCCTCCCTCCTTTCCCATACTAACCAGCTGTCTTAGCCAGACCCACCCACTCCCATCACTTGAACACATCCAGTAGTCTCCCGTGGCTGTGACTTTGGTCTTTCCACCTAAGGAAACCTCTCATCTCCTTTTGACTTTCCTAATTTCCACAGGGATCAAATCAATGCCCTTTGGTCTCATGAAGCCAAAAGGATTTTTCCTTTCTCTCAACACTCAGAGCATTTATGTCCTATCTCTCATTTGACCTGTACTGATACATACTGCCTTGCTCTATTAGCTGTCATTTAATGTGAATGCATTTTATTTCCCCAACTAGAGTGGTTACCCCTTAAGATCAAGCATGATTGTACCTTACGTTTCATAATAAACCTGGTACTACCTGGCACAGTGATATGTACAGAGTAAATGTTCAAAAAATAATTTGTAGGTTGAGGATTGAGGCTGAGTAAAATGCTTCCCTATACAAGTTTTTGCTCACAATTTCTCTTAAAAATGGTGTTAGTAGCTGGGTGTCAGATCTGAAAGAGAGAGAAATGTAGATATTTGGAAAGGAATGACAAATGGATAAGTGTAAAATGGGAGGGGATGAAGGGAGAGATCTGGTCAGTAAAGTTGAAATTAAACATATATGATATCAGATATGGTATCTGTGCAGAAGCTTAATTTCCAAGACTTCCACAAACCATACCTGCACAAACCTCAACTGTACCAATGTACACATGTCAGAAATTATTTAGTCTAAGTTCTCTGTTCTCTTATTGATACTAAGGCATCATCTTGCAGATGGAAAGTGATAAATCCTGAGAGGAGAATAATAGTTCAATATGTACATGAGAAAGTCTGAGGAAAGAGCTGTACTTAGGGCATGGTTATGTGACTGAGGTAGTTTACTTAGCACTTTGGAGGCTTGGTTCCTCGGCCGTAAATGGTAATAAGATTACTGTGACAGAGATTGCTAGCAGCCTAGCTAATATACATTTTTCCCTCTTCCTTACTAGTAGAAACTCTTATTATTGGGGGCAGAATATGATCAGCTAAAAGTACATTTCTCATCCTTCCTTGCAGGGAGGGATGAGATCATGGTTCAGAAATCACTGACTGGGCTTTTTGGAAATCTCTTTAAAGAGAACTTAAAACTTGGAATCTTTTCTTTTTTTTTTAAAAAGAGCTAGGAAGTATGCCCTTCTGCCTTTAGCTTCTTTTCTTCCTTCTCCCACCTGGAACATGAATGCAATGATGGGAGCTATAGTGACCATCTCGTAATCATGAGGCAATCATAAGACTAGAAGCCACTCACTAAATCTGATGAACACAGAAATGAAAGAAGCCTGGGTCTCTGGTGGCCATGAAACTGAATCAGGACTATCTTCGGACGTTTTTGATGTGAGAGGAAAAAAACCCTTTCTTATTTCAGTCACTATATTCCCTATCTCTTTTAGTAGTAACCAAATGCAACTCCTGCTTCACAGAATTGTTACATAAATTAAATGAGACAATATAGAAAAAGCCCATATATGTGCCAAGTCCATATAATAACCCATTCTTCATACTACTAATAAAAGACTTAATTGTGGAGAAAGTAATTAATGTTTGGGATATCAATTTTGACTAAAACACTGTCATTTTATCTATGTTTTTACTACAAGTGAGGTTGACAAATATTTTTAAATATTATTACTTCACCATGCATAGCATGAATAATTGCAAACTCCCCTCTTCTACTTGTCAACTGCCCCCTCTGTTCTTTTTCTTTCTTTTCTTTCTTTTTTTTTTTTTTTGGCATTTGCGGACTGGTGCATGGGGTCACAGTACTTATTTCTAGTTATCACCCACTCTGTTCTGATCAGCCTGTGGATTCACTCTTTCCCTACTCTGTACATTTTTTTCTTGTTACTTTCCACACACAGAAAGTCCTTGCCTAACTCTGCCTACCGAGTGCATGTTCATTCTTGAAGCTCGTCTAATTTCCTTAGTCCATAGTATCCACCCTCCATCAATATTGCTCACAGATTCTTTCATATCTGTGTTCCTTTATCAATTAACTACACCAACTATTCAACACTGAATAATTTCCTCCTTATCTTGCCTTTTAGTTGTTTAATATGTGGAATTCTCATCCTCTGCACCAAACTGTCCTTGAAAGAAGAAACCCCATTTTTAAAGGAATGTTCAAATAAGACCAATATACATGACATGCACAAAAATATCATTTTTGCTTTAGGCTAAGCACAGTAAGGGTTGCTTCTCCCATCTTCCAATCTTTAATAGTGTCTAACACAGAACTTGGCACAGAGAAGAGGCCTAATAAACACATGATTAACGGAATTGAAAACTCTTTGCCTTGTTAGGTTATGTTGCAAGAACAAAAAAACATTCAAATGATATTCAATCAGGAATTTTCATCTGAAAATTCAAAGTATGTCCCAATGAGCTTGATGTACTGGAACAGACAAGTACAATTGAAAAGAACACATAGCCAGAGACAAAATGGAAAAATACCAGGCTAGTCAAGAACCATTTCCAAGTTCTCTGTTTCCTTCACTGACCAAAATTCAATCCAGTCAAAGAAGTACTTTGCCAGTGAGCTTCTTTCTACCTGGAGGAGGCAAAAGGCTGAACTTGCCATCCTAGAAGAAGCCTACATGTGTGTATTTAAAATTTTCTCTTAGAATGTCTGGCACAGAACAATTCATTTCCACCTATCTCTTGTTTGGAGGTGTTTTCATGCTAAGTCAGAGATTAAGTATAACATTTAATTTAATTTTCAGTTTTCCATTTTCTTTACAGCTTTGAAACAGAAATTACTTTTATTAAAGTATGAGTTGAAAGTCAAAACAAAATGTGGTGGCAGAATTTTAAATTTAAGTATATGTAAAAAAGAGTCAAAAGGCAAGGAATTCATTTCCACATCTGAGAATTAAAGCAATTTGCCAGTAAACTAAAATGCAACTAGTAATAATTTGATGAATATTTTTAAGGAAGTCTAGCAATTGTCCATTAATAAAGGTGGAGCATGCAGGGAAACTTCTTTATTTTTATTATACAATGGATATATGCTCATTAGGAAAAAATAGAAAATACAGATGAATAAAAAGAAAAACAAAAAGAAATAATTTTAAATCATCCAAGAGCCCACCACCCTAGGAGAGCAGAGCAACTGTTGACATCAAGGGGTATGCTCATTAAGAATATGTATACTGTTAACGAGGTGAGTTAGATCCTTCCTGTTCTCCCACAACTGGGGCTAAGGCTGGTTGAGGATGAAAGTCAATCATCACCTCACAGTTTCACCATCAGCCTCTGAGGACAGCCTTCCCCCCTGCAGCCTTGCTGGAAAGTACTAGTACAGCACCTAGCACACATCACTTCCTCCCCACTGACAGTTTATATAAGATGAAGAGAAAAGGCAGAAGGATCCTTCTTCCTCTCCCACATGAAGAGGAGGAGGTTGTTCTCCTCTCTGAAATTCAATGAGGGGAACTCCAAAAGTATCGTCACTGAACATTAGGGGTGTCTGTAAGGTGAGGCACTAGCATCTTATTCTCCAGCTGGATGATGACTCAGGAACAGACCCTTGTACGTGCATCCTGTATGGGAACAGAACACGGTGAGAGAGTTCTTGGCATTTGGGGGCCCTGAGGATCTAGGAATATGGTACTGGATTTTAGCAATTCTTTCCATCTATGGGGAAAACATGGTTGGCTTGCCATATATCCCTTGAGGACTGGAGGTGCACTGAGTTTGGAGCGTTCTCAAAGAGAACCATTTTTGGAGAGACTGGTTTTGGAAGCCTGCATCAGTCAGCAGTGCTTGGGTGTAAGATAGACAGACAGAAGAATGGTCCAAATCCTACCCCATTCCATTTTCTGGGTGCCTTATAGGGCACAAAAGACCCTGGTAATTCTCCTGGCTCCACACAAAGAAGCATGGGCATTTTGAGACAGGAGCCTTGAGGCTGCCCAGATGTGTATTTTGAGGGTCACATAATAAGGTATTCAAGTTTGAGAAGGCATTGGGAATACATACAGCAAGTGGGGCAATAGGAGACATTCTTGCTCTGTGAAGGAGGCTCTTGAGCAATAGAAAGTGTCAGGTGAAGTCTAAGGTCTTCTCAAGAAAATCACACTCACAGCCTGTGAGGAGCTCATCACAACAGTAGAGGTCCCCAGTATCAGATCAAACCAGACTGATCCAGAGCAAAGATACTGTCTAGTTAACATTTAGGTGAGAAGACCTCTGCCCACTCTTCTCTGTATCACCAACACTGAAAGAATTCATGCCTGGGAGAGGAAGGGGAAAAAAGATGTCTTCGAATCTAACCATACTATCATACTCTCCAATCTCTGCTCTAAGCAAGTAGGTTAAAGGGAAGAGGTTGAGCCTTGAACCAAGAATTAAGTTAATACAAAATAAGATCTTTCTAGAAACTGAAAGTGACTGAAAAGTTATGGAAGGAGCAACAATGCACATATTTATGCCCCAATAAATTCTCAATAAGCCTGCATATGTGTGTGTGTGTGTGTGTGTGTGTGTGTGTGTGTGTGTGTGTGTGTGTGTTTATTCTGGTAATACGTAAGACTAGGTTCATGCCAACTCTCCTGTTGAAAACAGCTAAAAACACTGAATAAAGTTTTTTAATTTTTTTAACTTTAAGAGCAAAATGTAAATGATTATTAGATTAAAATTTAATACAAGAAACAACTCAGAATGGTAAGTCAAGCACAAAGTCTCCTTTTATCTTGAGGACATTTGCTTAAAGCAGAAGAAAATAAGTATAGTTTTCACTGCCTGGATGGCACAGGGAAGCAGTAGGCCCCCAAAACCTATCCATCCCTCTGTAAAATTTGGATTCGAAACTGCTACACACTTAGTGTAAAGATAAATCATAAGAGATTTTAAAACAACTGTGCCTACCACCTTTACAGAAATAAGAAATAAACTTGAAAATATCTGTAAGAAACAGATAATTATAAAAAGTGATCAGCAAATTTGAGAAAAAGTGAGTGTATTTTTTTTAAAGATTATTTATTTATTTAGAGAGAGAGAGAGCACAGCGGGGAGTGGCAGAGGGAGACGGGGAGAGAGAGAATCTCAAGCAGACTCCCCACTGAGCACAGAGTCTGATGCAGGGCTCAGGACCCTGAGATCATGACTTGAACCAAGATCATGAGTTGAATGCTTAACCCATTGAGCCACCCAGGCAGCCTAATAGCAGATTAGATACAGTTGAGGAGAAATTAGTGAACTAGAAAATAAATCAGAAGCAGTTATTAAAAATGCAGAATTGGGACGTCTGGGTGGCTCAGTTGGCTAAGCGTCTGCCTTTGGCTCTTTGGATCAAATCCCACATCTGGCTCTTTGCTCAGTGCAGAGCCTGCTTCTCCTGCTCATGCTCTGTCTCTCCCCCACTCATGCTCTGTCTCTCTCTCTCTCTGACAAATAAATAAATAAAATCTTTTTTAAAAAAAATGCAGAACACAGCAAAAGATGAAAAATATGGAAGAGACATCAAAAGTCATGGGAAATAAAGTGAGAAATTGCATATACATTTCACTGGAGTTCTAGAGGAGAGAGAATGAGACAGAGGCATATTTCGATAGATTATGACTGAAATTTTTCTAGAGATGGAAGCCACTAATTAAGCCATTCTAAATGCCCAGTGAATCCTGAGTGGGATAAATAAAAAGAAATACACACCTAAACACACTAGAGTAAAATTGAAGAAAGCCAAGCAAAATAAATCTTAAAATAGACAAATTTTTAAAGCAAAATTACTTTTATAACAGCATCAGATATACTGAAAAACTTCTCAAGAGTAATACTGGAAACCAGAAGACAGGAGAATGATGTATCAAATACGTTTGGGGAGAAAAACTCAACGGATTCCACACACAAAATGATCTTTTAAATATTTTCAGTTCAACAAAAACTGACAGAGTCTATGACCATTAGGCCTCTCAAATGAAAATTCTCAAGGAATACTTCAGGAAGAAAGAAAATAATCCCAGAGAAAGGTCTGAGATGCAAGAAGAAATGAGAAACAAAGAAAGTGTTAAATAGGGGGTAAATCTAAATGACCATTGGATGTTATAAGCAACAACAATAATGTGTTTGGGGGTTAATAAGATGATAACATTAAAATACATTAAGAAAACAAAATAAGATCATATGGGGGCTAAATGAAGTTAAAGCATTTTAAGGTTAATGTAAAAAGTAAAGGTATTTATTAAAATTTTATGTATTTATGTTAAAGTGCATATGTTGTAACTCTAGAACAACTAAATGAATAGAAATAAAGTAAATAATATTACAGCTTGTAGAAGAAAGTCCAAATGAGGCAATACAGAGAGAAAAATAAAATAGACATAGGCAGGATAAACTCTTTTTAAATAAAAGATAAAAAACTAAATTATCAGTAAATACTCTGAATAAAGGATAAAAATGGCTTGAAAAATTCTAATTATATGCTATTTACTAGGGACATGTCTGAAATACAAAAACACAGAAAGGTTAAAAATAAAAATAATTAAAATATATATACATATAAATACTACAATTCCTCCCCCCCAAAAAGGATGATATAACAAATTAATATTACAAAGGATATATTTCAAGACAAAAAAACTACTAGAGATTAAGATAATAGTGTATCAGAAATATTGCTTTTTCAAATTTTTATTAAATATTTAATATGTCAAAGTTTATGAATCAAAAATATAGAAAAAATAACTTTATGATCATAATAGGAGCCTTTAAACACACTTCTTTTAGTTACTTTTTTCAACAAATAGACAAGAGTTTAACATAGAAAATTTGAACAGCATAATTAACACACTTGTCCTAATGGGCATATATAGAACATAATAATCAACATTTGCTGAATATATATTATTTTTAAAGGCATAGCAAAGTTTATTAATAGATTACTGACCCATAAATTTTCAATGAGTTGAAATCATACAGTATATATCTGACCACATTGCATTTCAACTAGAAATGAAAATGAGGGAGAGAACTAGAAAATCCTCTTATGTTTGGAAATTTTAAAAATATGTTTCTAAAGCAACAATAGTTTAAAGGAAATCATAATGCAAATTAGAAAATATTTTGAACTAAATGATAATGAAAATACTATATGGGATGTAGACAAAGCAATATAGGAGAGAGATGTATACTCGAAAGTGCAAATATTAATTAAGAAAACAAAACTAAGAGGCAACCCATGGAATGGGAAAAGATATTTGCAAATGACATTACAGATAAAGGGCTGATATCCAAGATCTATAAAGAACTTCTCAAACTCAACACCCAAAAAACAAATAACCCTGTCAAAAAATGGGCAGAAGACATGAACAGACACTTCTCCAAAGAAGACATACAAATGGCTAACACACACATGAAAAAATGCTTAACATCACTAGCCATCAGGGAAATATAAACCAAAACCACCATGAGATACCACATTACACCAGATAGAATGGCAAAAATTAACAAAACAGGAAACAACAAATGTTGGTGAGGATATGGAGAAAGGGGAACCCTCTTATACTGTTGGTGGGAATGCAAGCTGGAATACAGCCACTCTGGAAAACAGTATGAAGAGTCCTCAAGAAGTTAAAAATAGAGCTACCCAATGACCCAGCAATTGTACTACTAGGTATTTACCCCAAAGACAGAGATGTAATGAAAAGAAGGGGCACATGCACCCCAATATTCATAGCAGCAATGTCCATAATAGCCAAACTGTGGAAGGAGCTGAGATGCCCTTCAACAGATGAACGGTTAAAAAAGATGTGGTACATACAGACAATGGAATATTATTCAGCCATCAGAAAGGATGAATACCCACCATCTGCATCAACATAGATGGAACTGGAGAGGATTATGCTAAGCGAAGTAAGTCGAGCAGAGAAAGACAGTTTCACTCATATGTGGAACATAAGCAATAGCACAGAGGACCATAGTGGAAGGGAGGGAAATCCGAAGGGGGAGAAATCAGAGAGGGAGATGAACCATGAGGCACTCTGGACCACGGGAAACAAACTGAGGGTTTCAGAGGGGAAGGGGGTTGGGGGAGGGGGTAACAGGGTAATGGGTATTAAGGAGGGCAAGTGTGATGAGCACTGGGTCTTAATATGTAACTAATGAATCACTGAACACTACTACATCAAAAAGTAATAATGTATTATGCAGTGGCTAACTGAACATAATTTAAAAAATAAATAAGAAAAAGAAAACAGGCTGATAATGAACTAAGCATACATCTGAAGAAATTAAAAAGACCAAAATAAACCCAAAGAAAGAAGAAAGCAGGAATAGAATGATGAGTAGAAATCTATGAGATTAAAAATAAACATAATAAAAATTAAAAAGACCAAAATAAACCCAAAGAAAGAAGAATGCAGGAATAGAATGGTGAGTAGAAATCTATGAGATTGAAAATAAACATATGAGAATCAACAAAGCCAAAACTGATTTTCTGAAAATAATAATTATTAAGATTACAAACCATGGTGAAAATGATCAAGAAATTGAGAGGTGTTATTAACCAATATCAGGAGTGAAAAAGTGAGTATAATTACAGATGCCTCTCAGATACTTAAAAGATAATAAATTTGATTTAACAAACAACTTTATGACAAAATTGATAAATTATCAGTGAAAATTAGAACTCATCAAAAGAGATTCAAGAACACATAGATGTCATAGAAATCATTCAAGAAGGCATAGTTATGTTTCTATACATCAACAATGAACTGTAGAAGAAATAAAGAAAATAATCCCATTTATAAATAGCATCAAAAACAATAAAATACTTAACCAAGCAGGTGAAAGATCTGCACACTGAAAATTATGACATTGAAAAAGAAATTGAAGACAACACAAATGAATGGAAAGACATCCCATGTTTATGGATCGGAAGACTTAATATTAAGATATCTGTATTACTGAAAGGCATCTATAGATTCAATACAACCCTATCAAAATCCCAATATTTTTTTTTACAGAAATAGAAAAATATCCTAAAATTCAGGTGGAACCACAAAACATCCTGAATATCCAAAGCAACCTGAAAAAGAAGAAAAAGTTGGAGATAACACATTTTCTGGTTTCAAACTATATTATAAGGCTATAGTAATAAAAACAGTATGGTCCTGGCATAAAAGCAGGCACATAGACCAATGCAACAGAATCACAAGCCCAGAAATAAATTCATACATATATAGTCAACTAATATTAGAAAGAAGGAAGCCAAGAGTACTCAATGGGGAGAGAATTATGTCTTCAATAAATGGTATTAAGAAAACTGGACAGTCACATGCAGAAGAATGGAATTGGACTCCTATATTACACCACTCACAGTAATAAACTCAAAATGGATTAAAGACGTGATGATCGTGATGATCGCAGGGTGTTGTATGTAAGTATTGAATCACTAAACTGTACACCTGAAACTAATATTACACTGTATGTTACCTAACTGGAATTTAAATAAAAACTTAAAAAAGATAAACATAAGTGTAGATGCATATTGGGAAAAAAAAGACTTAAATGTAAGACCTGAAACCATAAAACTCCTAAAAGAAAACCCAGAGGAAAACTTCCTTGACATCGGTCTTGGTAATAAGTTTTTTTATGATATGACAACAAAACACAAGCAACAAAAGCAAAAATAAACAAATGAGACTACATGAAACTAAAAGGTTTTTGCAAAGCAAAGGAAACCATCAACAAAATGAAAGGGCAACTTACCAAATGTGAGAAAATATTTGCAAATCCTATATCTGATAAGAGGTTAACATTCAAAATGTATAAGAAGTCCATACAACTCAATAGCAAGAAAACAAATAATCTCATTTTATTTATTTTTTTTTAAGATTGTATTTATTTATTTGACAGAGAGAGCAAGAGAACACAAGCAGGGGGAACAGTAGAGGGAGAGGGAGAGGCAGGCTCCCCGCCAAGCAGGGAGCCCGATTCAGGGCTCAATCCCAGGCCCCTGGGATCATGACCTGAGCTGAAGGCAGATGCTTAACCATCTGAGCCACCCAGGCATCCCAGATAATCTGATTTTTAAAAGGACAGAGAACCTGAATAGGTATTTTTCCAAAGAAGACATACAAATGGCCAATAGGTACATGAAAAGGTGCTCACCATCACTAATCATCAAGGAAATGCAAGTCAAAACCACAATGAGGTATCACCTCATACCTGTTAGAATGGGCTATTATCAAAAAGGTTAGAGATAACAAGTTTTGGCAAGGATATGGAGGAAAGAGACACTGTTGGTAGGAATATATATTGTTCAGCTACTATGGGAAACATTATGGAGGAGCTTCAAAAATTAAAAATAGAGCTACAACATGATCAAGCAATCAAAGATAGATTCAAAGATAATGAAACAGGATAGCGTATATATTCAAAGATATGGGTATATCTGAGCATATATTCAAAGGTAATGAAAACAGGAAAGCAAAGAGATATGTACACCCACATGTTCATTGCAGCACTATTCACAATAGCCACCTTATGGAAATAATCTAAGTGTCCACTAATGGATGAATAGAAAAAGAAAATATGGTACACACACACACACACACAATCACACACAGGAATAGTATTCAGCCATAAAAAGAAGGAAATTCTGTCATTTGTGACAATATAGAGAGACCTTGAGGGTATTATGCCAAGTGAAATAAGTTAGAGAAAGACAAATACTGTATGATCTTGCTTTAAAAAATTTAGACTCATAAGGGTGCCAGGGTGGTTCAATTAAGCATCTGCCTTCAGCTCAGGTCATGATCCCAGGGTCTCTAGGATCAAGTCTCCCATTGCGCTCCCTGCTCAGCAGAGAGTCTGCTTCTCCCTCTGCCCCTCCCCCCTGCTCATGCGCTCTCAAAAATAAATAAATAAAATCTTAAAATAAAATAAAATAAAAAGTTGAACTCATAAAAATAGAGAGTAGAATGGTGGTTGCCAGGGGTTGGGTGGGGTGGGGGGGAGATTAGGGAGATGTTGCTCAAAGGACCCAAACTTCCAGTTATAAGATGAATGAAGTCTGATGATCTAATGTGCAGCAGGGTGAATGTAGTTAACAATACTGTAATATATACTTCAAAATGCTGAGAGTAGACCTTTAATGTTCTCATCACACACAAAAAACAATAGTAACTATTTGAGGTGATGGATGTTTTAACTACCCTTATTGAGGTAATCATTTTACAGCATACATGTATCAAATCATCATGTTGTACACCATAAACTTACACAATGTTATACACAGTAATATCTCAATAAAGCTGGGGGGGGGGAGAAGACAGAAATCCTGAGTAGTCCTATAACTATTAAATAAATTGACTGTATAGTCAAAATTTTCTACCAAGAAAAGTTAGGACCAAATAGCTTCAAAGTTGAGTTCTCTCAAAATCTTAAAGAAGAAATAGTCCAATCTTGTATACACTCTTAGAGAAAATTTAAAATAGAGGGAACACTTCCCAACTCATTTTATGATGTCAGCAAAACCTTGTCATCAGAATCTAAAAGGATGATATAAAACAAATGATAGACTAATTTCACTCATGAAAAAGTATGCAAAACCCCTAAACAAAATATTTGCAAACCAAATCCAGCAATATGCAAAAATATAATCCATCAAACCAAGAAGCAGAAACAGTACTTAATAAAATTTAGCATCATTTCATGATAAAAATTCTTAGCAATCTATAAATAAAAGGGTGCTTTTTTAATCCACTGAGAGTATCTACAAAAATACCTACTCTAGGGGCACCTGGGTGGCTCAGTAAGTTAAGCGTCTGCCTTCAGCTCAGGTCATGATCCCAGGGTCCTGGGATCGATCCCCACATCAGGCTCCCTGCTCAGTGGGGAGCCTGCTTCACCCTCTCTCTCTCTGTGGTTCCCCTTGCTTGTGCTCTATCAAATAAATAAAATCTTTGAAAAAAAATACCTACTGTACAAATCATAGTTAATAGCAACATATTAAAAGTTTTGCTTTGATAGTAGAAATGAGTCACCAGAGATGCTGTCACTGCTATCCCACATTGTAGTGAAGGTCTTCAGTATCATAGTAAAGAATAAAGTTATATAGGGACGCCTGGGTGGCTCAGGTGGTTAAGCGTCTGCCTTCAGCTCAGGTCATGATCCCAGGGTCCTGAGATCAAGTCCAGCATTGGGCTCCTTGCTCAGCGGGGAGCCTTGCTTCTCCCTCTGCTTGTGCTCTCTCTGACAAACAAATAAATAATATCTTAAAAAAATGAAGTTATATAAATGATGAAGAGATCAGGCAAGAAAATACAAAATGGTAATTCTTACAGATATGACTATATGCATAGAAAATACCAAAGAATCTAGTCATAAGAAATTATTAGGATTAATAGTAGAGGTTAACAAGTTTGCTGTATATACAACATGCAAAACTAAATTGCAGTTTCACATATAGGCAATACTTATGATTGATATCAAGAACAAAAAAATATTTACAAAAGCATCAAAAATATGAAGCACCCAGGAATAAATCCAAAAGATGTTCATGCTTCTAAAGGGAAAACTAAAATTTGAATGAGACATTATAGAAGACTTAAATAAAATGAGAAGTATGCCTTGTTCATAGACTGACAGAACTCAATATTATTAAGATTTCAATCTTCCCTTAAGTGATTTATAGATTCAATGTAATTCTAATAAAAACCCCAATAGATGCTTATATGTCTGCATGTAAGGGGAAAATTTATTAGCTAATATTACATTTATATAAAAATGCAAAAGGCTAAAACTGTCATGACCTCTTCAGAAAAGGAAAATAAAGGGGTGCCTGGGCAGCTCAGTTGGTTAAGTGACCAACTTTTGGTTTTGGCTCAGGCCATGATCTCAGGATCATGAGATTGAACTCTCCTGTTAGGTTCCGAATTCAGCATGGAGTCCGCTTGTCCCTCTCCCTCCCCCTGTGCCCCTTACCTCCACTCTCTCTCTCTAAAATAAATGAATAAAATCTTTAAAAAAGAAAAGAAAAAGAAAGTATTAGGATTAGCTCTTTCAGGTAACCATACTTAATATAAAAGGGTGGCAGGTGCCTGGGTCGCTTAGTCGGTTAAGCCTCGGACTGGGTTTTGGGTTGTGTCATGATCTAAGGGTCATGGGATTGAGCCCCAGTTGGCTCCAGGCTCAGCACAGTCTGCTTAGGATTCTCTCTCCCACCTCCACTCTGCCCCTCCCTTTGTGCCTCCCCCACCCCTGCTTGTACTCTCTCTTTAAATAAATAAATAAATAAATAAATAAATAAATAAATAAATAAATAAAATCTTTAAAAATATATATAGAAGGGTGGGAAAGATACTTCGTCCCGTAGAACAAAATAGAGTCCTAAAACACCTGCAAGTATATATATGAATGCTTAATATATGGCAAGAAGCACAGTGAATCAGTGGGTATGTTTGGAATATTCAATAAATGATGCTAAAACAATGGTTATCCATATGGGCCAAAAAGAAAATTAAACCACTACTTCACATCATACACAAAATCCAAGACCTATAGCTGGGGGAAAAAAAAAACTACTAACGCTTGAAAGGGGCAACATAGGAGAATATATTCATTTCATGGCTTTGGAAGAGGTAGGGAATTGTTTATACACAAATAACGATAACCATGAAGGAAAATAATTAAATGCAACTATATTAAAATTAAGAACTTCTATTCACCAAAAAATTATAGAAACAGTGAAAAGATAAACACATAGGAGGAAAATATAATTACAACACATATAACTGACAGAGGTATATACGAGTGTAGTATTCATATAAATAATTCATTTAAAATTTTTGACTATCTACTACACAGCAGGTACTTGTCTAGGTAATGGGAATATATTCTAATAGCAACAGAGACAATAAAGTAGATAAAATATATGTAGTGTGTTAAATAGTCATCGATGCCTAAGGAGGAAAAAAAAACGGGAAAGGAGCATCATATTTGCTGTCAGTAAACATACACTAACACTGTCATTCATTCATAGATGAATGTTCCAAGTCTGGGATAAGTTGGGCCCTCTGTAAGATCTACATAAGCTTGGGGAGGGTATTGCATCTGTACCCCTCCCCTCATCCACCCTCCCGTGTGCATGGATCCACACCGTCCCGAGTGCACACATGCACATACATATTTCACTCTCTGCTTGTGGTTATATGTAACTCCTTAAAAAGAAACGAAGCTTTTAAAATGCAAAGATGCCTTAGAGAGGTAGCACTGTATTGAATTTATATTTAATTTCAAATTACCTTAGACTTTTTTTCCTGAGAATTTTTTTTAAAGATTTTATTTATTCATTTAAGACACAGAGATGCAGAGAGAGAAAGCATGAGCAGGCAGAGGCAGAGTGAGAAGCAGGCTCCTCACTGAGCCAGGAGTCCAATGTGGGGCTTGATCCCATGATCCTGGGATCATGACCTGAGCCGAAGGCAGATGCTTAACCATCTGAGCCACCCAGGTGCCCCTTTTCCTGAGAATTTATAAGACGACACAAGTACGAACCAATTTCTGGTGTTGAATGAATAGGAGGCCTGTAGAAACAATCATGCAACTTATCTTACAGTTCCTAGATACTCAGCTAGTGTCTATCCCATTGCTGGGAATGTGTGGTATACAGTCTGGGGCTGGGTTTGAGTTGGAAGCTGAGGCAGGGCATCCAAATTTACTCGAAAATAATTTGAGATGACAATGTAAAAGGGGTCTGTGGGAAGAAATTGTGGGTGGGAGGAATTATCTGCAGTAACTGAGGCATTCTGCCCATTAGTGCACATATGGGAGAACTATCTACCACCATGAGTTCACATATCCTACATGTGATGATTTGGGACTGCGGTAAACATAATCTGAATAATAAAATAGCCATAATCCAAAGCCGGATCAGTTGAGTTTCAGACTGCTGAATCTCTGACATTGAGTTGGGAATAACTCAATTTTCAATTCATTTATTCAATGTTTTGAGTAAAATATTGCTTTTGTCAATAAAACAGACTTTTGTGTATGTGTGTCCTGCCAGTTTCCTACCAAATCAGAGCATATAGTTTGATAACAAAAAGAGGGGGAGGTCCGAAGAATGAACACAAATGCTGATGAAGCCCGGAAGTAGGGACTAGATACTACCCAGGCAAGAAAACATTCAGTAGAGAAAGTTGAGAGGCTTGAAATAAAATTTTGCTTACTACATATTTTTTCTATGTACAAATATAGGTCCTGGCAATGTCCTCCATTTTCCTAGCTTAGTCACCCTTTTCCTTCCACAATATTCTCCAAACAGCTTCAACTCATGATATCAAAATGAAGGTAAATATGTGGGGTGGGCAGCATGGAAGTTGAAATAATTGGGAACATCCTGTGGCTCCTCCTACTTCTCCCAAATGCTTGCATCACTGCCTTTCGTTGATCATGGACATGATCAAGATCTTTGAAGTAATGCTGTCATTATCTGGGCTGAATATCCTGGATTTGGATAATTTCTCACAATAACTCCACTTTTCCCCTGAAGCAAGAAAAAGAGAGACATAGCAGTCATAGCTACCATAATTCGGATTCCTTTTTAGTTCTGAAAATCAAAAAGCTTTGAAAATTTGGTATCCCTCTTCCATTAAGGTAAATACACCAAGGTCATTGAAAGCCTAGCACAGCATGTTCACATCTATTCCTTGGTACCACTGAGCTGATTTTGATTTGTTTTCATCAGTCTGTGAGATCATTATTGTCCTGCTGTATAATTGAATGGTTCTGTATTAGCATCAAGCTTTCTCAAAATGAGTTCACCAACAGGGAGTGAATATTCAGTAGTAACAATCATCTGGGTATATTTTTCCTTAGCAACTTCTCTTACAGAATGTTTGACTTATATTGGAGAGTACAGTCTCATATTGATAGCTTTTACTAAATCCTCCTTTTCAATTTCCTTGCATCTCTCCATCATAGGTACCAAAAATAAAAACCCAATTTTTGGAATGGATGAGTTAGCATATGGCAGTCTTTCTCTGTATGATTGTCCCAAATCTTTGACGTCTATAGTCCTTTCATTTGGGGGTTTTATATAAAACTGTCATTGACCTTGCAAGTACCAGCTGTCCTCTTGAAATATGAGGCTGGTAATGATGACACACAGGATTGATAATAACAAATGGTAGCTCATATTTCAGCTGAGTTGGGCATTTATGCTCTGCTATTAGACCCAAAGTATTCCATATGGATAGAAAATATTAAAATATAATTCAATTGGCTAATCTCTTCTTTTTGCTACCAAGCAGGACATCTGGAATTGAAACCTATATTGAGTCTGCTCACAGATCAGGTCAGACCTGGCATTGCTTTTAAACTAAAGATTTGAAGTTCTTGTTTGGGGAGATTAGATTTTTATCTGGGATGGAGATTATTTTACCATGACTCTCAGCTCTGTCAATAGATTTTGTGAGAGCAAACTCACAAAAGCTGGACTCTTTCGTAGTTTAGAATGAAAATTAAGCCAAATCAGGGTCTTGGGAATAGCAAACCAGCAAGTAAACAAAATAAAAACATTTCAGACTCAAGTCAAATCATTTTGACTGTAAAAAAGAATGTTTCTTTATACTATCTTGGAATACTGATCTTTGGTCAAGTTTTATCTTGCTAAGCACATTCCTATATAGACTGTTTTTCTAGTCATTAAGAGATGTTAATACTGCCTTGAAAAAAAATTTTGTTATGGCATGACTATAAAGAGAAAGAAGTTATTAATGTTTAGTCTTTCTTTAACTTTCAAAAGAAAAGACTTTTAAGAATCAAAAAAGTTCTTAAGGAAAACAGGACATAACATGAAGATGATAATCATTGTGGTGGACATGGAATGGGCCCCAGATCTCCCTCCAAGGATGGACTTGCCCTAGCAGCTAGAAGCACCATCAGCAGAGAGCCTTCAGCTGTCAGCTCCTTCAGGAATTGCCCAGCTGCAGAGACTTACCTCACCTAAGGTCAAAACTTTGTGAGATGATCCACATCCAAAGGCTGCTAAAAGTGGGAGTATAGAGATCTGAGCCTTTTGTCCCGTTGCAGGCTCGCCGGGACCAGCCATTTTAGACCCACATGTCAGCCTAGACAATTATCAAGCTGCAACACAGCTCTGCTTCTCTTTCTGCCCAAATCCCACCTCCTTTCCTTTGTGACACAAATGTAGATCCCAAGAGGACCCAAGTAAAAATATTCTGCACACTAACTCAGGTTTAGTACCCAACTTGCAACAATGATAGAACCATTAGAAAACAGAAGTGAAGGGTGGATGATATTGTCTCTGAAATTTTCTGATTATAGAGTTTCTAGGTCAGGAAAAGAGAAGAAAGCATGGTGTGTGCAGGTGTAAGTGTAAGTGTGTGGGGGGAGGTGGGGTGGAGGGAGCTTCCCATACAACACCAAGCAATTCTAGGATGCCAGCAGCATGTCCAAGAATTCAACTCAATTATGACACTATCTACTTGGAGATAGTATCAGATTCCACAGGTTAAGGTTTATGAGACTGCCCATCACCCTGCCCCACTTCAGATGCCAGTCACAAGTCCGGGTTGTTACCTGTTCTTCCGATCGACTGGCTATAAGTCAGAGGTTCCCAAGAATCCCTCCATAGGTTTCATTAATTTACTAGAGTGGCTCACAGTACTAAATTACTTCTTTATTATAAAAAGGATGTTTATATTATATAACTTATGTAATATGCTATATTATAAAAAGGAAGAGATGCAAAGGGCAAGGTATAGGGAAAGGGCGAGGAGCTTCCACACCCTCTCCAGGTGCACCACTCTCCCCAGATCTCCACATGTTTACTAACCCAGAAGCTCTCCAAATCTGCGTTCTGGAGGCTTTGAATAAATCATTGATTTTATGGAGGCTTTGACTAAATCATTGGTCATTGGCAATCGAATTCAATCTCCAACCCCTCTCCCCT
Source organism: Callorhinus ursinus (assembly GCF_003265705.2). NCBI lineage: Eukaryota > Metazoa > Chordata > Mammalia > Carnivora > Otariidae > Callorhinus > Callorhinus ursinus. The sequence continues at coordinate 37,290,075 of NW_027397076.1, forward strand.
CCTGCAGGTGGGGGAGAGGGACTAATCACTTGGTTGGTTCTCCTGGCAACCAACCCCCCATCCCTAAGTTACCCAAGGGCTTTCCAAAAGTCTCATTACCATAACAAAAGACCTTTTTATCACTCTTATCCCAGGAAATTTTGAGTGTTTTAGGAGCTGTGAGCCAGGAATAGTAGACAAAGAACAACTCTATATGAGAAATACATTACAGTTATCTGAATGAGCAAATAAATATTTTTCTCATAGATCACAATATCTCAGAAGTCAACATCCATAGATTCCCAAACACCTCTGAGTCAGCACCAGGAAGTCAGGTGAAGAAGAATCAAGCCTGCAAACCACTCATTTTGTCTTTGAGTAATTCTCTCTTCTCTCCTCTGGATAGGAGTCTTGTTAGCTCTATTTCTGGTTGCAGCTGGGAGCATCTTGTATATTCACCTGTAGGTACTCTGTTTCCAATTGCCCAAATCTTCAATAAGTTCTCTCCATCAGAGACGGTTTCTCAACAGCAGTGGCATGAGAGGGACTCAAAATGAGGAAATTCACCTCCTGGATGCTAATACATATCTCTTTCTTAAGACATCTCTATCACAGAATCAATGGTGCACTTGCTCCAAAGACTAATACTAATGTTTTCTCCAGAGGTGCTCCTATCCAGAGGAAAAAAAAAAAAAAACACATAGCTTTGGTCTGAAATAGGAAATAAAATTCTCATGCTGGTTTCTGATTCCTGCCACATGGAACAAGGAAAACAAAGAAAAATGCATGTTTGTCCTCCTTGTGTATTAGCATTCCCAGTGACCTTGAGCTAGAACACTCAAATATTAAAAAGACAGCCATCCTAGAAATGGCTTAAGAAATAGGAAGGCTTTGCAGAGTGACAGAGAGAAGGGAAGAAATGAACTTTTCTATCAGAAAGTCTAATTAAATTCTGGAGTTTGCATTGAAGATATGTTAGGCTATATTACACAGTGTTCCCACTAGGAGAAAATTGCTTCTGAAAGAAAGAGGAGGAAGCAAAAGAAAATTTTAGAGGAAAATCCTTTTCATTTCAGCAATCAAGTGGAACAGATGGAGAGGGAATTTGTAAAGAGAATTTTTCATTGCAAAAATTTTATTTAGAGTTATAGTTGTTGCGAATCCCAAATCCAAGTTCAAGTATTCTTTCTGTGGATTGAAAGCAAATAATCATCTCATGTTCTAATGCTCTGATTATGGTTGTGGTGGTGATGATAATAATGATAACAAACACTTCTCTGATAATAAACATTTTTTAATGTACTAGGCATTATTCTAACCAAATAAGCAAGCATGCAATGGCTTTCCACACACTTGTTTATGCAGTAGAAGTAGTGTACAAATTGTTCTTGACATTTAACCCAGTATGTAGACAAATGAACCATCTGATTTTCTATTTCAGTAAGTCTACAGTGAATTTCACCAGCTCCTCTGTGGTCCTATGGAGAATTGGTTTATTTGGTTGTGGTAGGGGGTGAAGGTTTGCACTTATCTTTCACAGCATTTACTATAGAATAAATATTTAATAATTGCTCAGAAAATTCTAGTCACTGTATTAAATATACCTACACTTCTTTTGGCAGCCTGTTTGTTGTTTCAATTTAACTCAACAAGCAATTATTTGTACCTGTGATGTAAGGATGCTGTGAACAGAGAAAAGACAGGGGAGATTAGGTCCTCTGCCTAGACACTTGTAGTCATCTCTAAAAAGAAAAGGCAAACACATGGAATGGGCAGGGAATGATCCAAGACAGGGTATCATTAAATATCACAGCATTCTAGGAGTTCTGATAAGGAAGGAGAACAGCAATGACTGGAGCCAGAAGGGGAGAACAAGGTGAAGAGACTTGATCAATGATTAAGATGGGTAAAAAGAAGAGCGGAAGCTGGATACTCCAGCAAGAGAAACCAATCACAAGGAGACCTATGTGGTTGGAGCCCAGAATTTGCCCTTTCTGCAGGCATAAAATACTTTTGCTGAGAATTCTAATTCTTCACAACACAAGATGTCAGATCACTAAAAATGATAATTGACATATTATTTATTGAATTCAAAACAATAAGAGAAAATATAGCATTGTGTATTGTCCCCCAAATTTCAGGGAAAAAATAGACTCTGATTAACCTTTTGTGTGTTAGAATAACTCATTAATATTTTAATTAGTGAAGATGTTGAAATAAATTATTTTTGGTTTCCACTGTTGTTTACTAAAAGGTTGAAAAGGGAAGCCTGGGTGGCTCAGTCAGTTAAGCATCTGCCTTCAGCTCAGGTCATGGTCCCAAGGTCCTGGGATCGAGTCCCACATCAGGCTCCTTGCTCAGTGGGGAGCCTGCTTCTCCCTCTCCCAGGCTCCCAGAGCCTTCTGCTCTGCCCGTTTGTGCTCTCTCTCTGACAAATAAATAAATCTCTAAAAGAAAAAAGGTCAATTTCTGAAAAAAAAGGTTTAAAAAAAAAGGTTGAAAAGATCTAGAATCATAGATAGATAGTTGGTCCCTCCTTTGGGCTTCCATAGCATTTTGTACCTAAATCTTTTTTCATATTAACTATATTGCGCAGAAGTTTTTTGTTCTTTAAACTGACTTCAATCAGGTTGCCAAAATAGATGATGTTCTCCATTCTGTCTATAAAACATGCTGACTGATGCTTACAACATTTAGTGCTTGAAGATTCTACTCTTCAAAATGCCCTCACCTACTCACACCAGTTGAGCTGTTTGCTTATCAAGAGTCAGTTGGGGGGTGCCTGGGTGGCTCAGTTGGTTAGGCGACTGCCTTCGGCTCAGGTCATGATCCTGGAGTCCCGGGATCGAGTCCCGCATCGGGCTCCCTGCTCGGCGGGAAGTCTGCTTCTCCCTCTGACCCTCTTCCCTCTCGTGCTCTCTATCTCTCATTCTCTCTCTCAAATAAATAAATAAAATCTAAAAAAAAAAAAAAAAAAAAAAAAGAGTCAGTTGGGCCGCTTCGCAAAGCTCTTTAATCCAACTGTACTTGTTATTTCAATTATGTATTTTAAATATTGTAGGCACTAATAAAATAGAGACACAAAAGGAACCATTTCTATGAAAAAATGATTTAAAAACTATCGATAAAGGCAAGCCACTAAAAAATCCTGTTAGCATAGATGTAAGTAATAACAACTATTAAAACCTGGGTGAAGGGATCAGACGTGATGCTGCATCAGACTGGTGGCATATGCCTTTAAATTCCTGCTCCACTTGAAAGAATTTGAAATTAAAGGTAATTTATATACCAAATGATGGGCCCATACTTTTGTGACTCTACATCAAAATGTTGGTGAATTAAGATACATTGATTTGTATTGAGTACATAGTAAAATTGTACTATGTGTGTATCATACTTTAAGTATCCCAGTTTCGATCTACTTTTTTCTATTAACTGACCTACCACTAGTCCCAATTACAAATAAGGAATCCACTATCTTGTGATTGGTTTTTAAGCTCCTACGTGGTTGAGGCAGCCACCCCAGGTCAAAAGTTCTGACTTGAATGAGTGATCCCACTGCCAGAACACTGGAGACAGAAGATCACACATTCCAGTCGGCTGCTGCAGACCAAGACAAGCAGGGGTTCATAGCTTTGGAATGTTATGAGCTGCTAAAATTTTTGTAACATTTTGTCAAGTAAAAGCATTAAAGAAGCCTACCACGTGTCATCACCAATATTTTATAGGACAATTTTAATCATCCAAAAAAGTGGAAACATCAGCTAATGAACATTCCTTTAAGTGTAAAGTATTATTTAGTATCATTCAAAACTTACTACATTGTCCTTATTTTGCCTGTTTTGCCTCAACTACATCAAACCTTCATTTGCAATCTGCATGATTCGAAGACCAGAAGTTTAGCTCCTCAGAGTGTAGTCTAATGTGTTTTCTCTCTCTCTTTTTTTTAAAGATTTTACTTATTTGATAGAGAGAGAGAGAGAGCATGAGCAGAGGGAGTGGCAGGCAGAGGGAGAAGCAGGCTCTCCACTAAGCAGGGAGCCCGATGTGGGACTCGATCCCAGGACCCCGGGATCATGACCTGAGCAGAAGCTAGATGTACAACCAACTGAACCACCCAGGCACCCCGTATTTTCTCTTTTAAAAGCGAAAGGCAAGCTCACACTCTCCTCCCCATGTTGCCTTACATTATTTTATTACAATGTAAAATATGCACATATTTAATGAGAATGTAAAAGAAATATGTGCTCACTCCTATCCACCTAAAAATCAAAAGCAAGTTTAGAAATTAAATACTAACAAAACAACAAAACAATTAAAATTCAAATTAACAGTACTAATTTAATATAATACATGATGTCTTACTGGAACTTCATTGCTGATGTAGGCTTTAATATATAAGGACGTAGCTTCAAGTCAGATTTTATATATAGTCAATTTTTATATTTTGATTTCAATAATACTAATGGAAGAAAAAAATGTGTGTTTTCCTAAGTATACAAACACAAGCTCAGGCACTAGAATTACAAGGCATTAATTAGCTAGGATGCTATCATTTTGATAAGCCAGAATATGCTTACATTAATTTTTAAAATTTAGCAATGAAACAAAAACATGAAGTTAAAAATCTTTTGCCAAAACCTGAGATTCCACAGAACATACCCAGGCTTTTCCCAGAGTTCCAAAGAGTAGTTTTCAAAACTCTGGTCCAGGGCATCACGAAGGGAAGACCAATGAAATTAAGAGGATTTCAGGTATTCACAAACTTTCTAGAATAAAGCATCAGTTGTCACTTTTAAATGGAAAAAAAAGAACAAAATTGGGGTAAAATAAGCATGGAAAATAAAAAATAGGGGCACCTGGGTGGCTCAGTCCTTAAGCGTCTATCTTCGGCTCAGGTCATGATCCCAGGGTCCTGGGATCGAGCCCCACATCAGGCTCCCTGCTCTGCGGGAAGCCTGCTTCTCCCCCTCCTACTCTCCCTGCTTGTGTTCCCTCTCTCGCTGTGTCTCTCTCTGTCAAATAAATAAAATCTTTAAAAAAAAAAAAAGAAAGAAAGAAAAGAAAAGAAAAAAATATGAGAAAAGAGAGGGGCCTAGGGCAAAGATTATAAACAAAGAGGAAGTCAAGAGTTAAAGACCAATAATGTGTTCCAAAGGAAAGACCCAACTGATGGAGGGATAACAGATAAACCAGCAGGGTCTAGGTGCTTAGGAGTTCAGCCGGAATGCTATCAGACAAGGAGTCAGCAGGACTCTAAGATCTCTGTGGACATTTCTAGTTCAGTATTTCCACCCCCGAGTATTAAAGATAGGCACTGATACCATGTCTGTTTCCCTGTTTAGACTGTTAGCTCCTCAAGAGCTGGAACACAGCCTTATTCATCTCTGTCCCTTCACTACCTCAGTTTCAGGTACACAGTCAAGCTCAAGTAAAACATATGGGATGGGAGAATTTCTGCATTAGAAGAAACATTAAGTACTCCTAGGCCAGTGTTTCACAACTTTCAAACTACAGATGGGGAGGTAAATTTTTACCTGTCTAGCAAAAGCTTCTGCTATATTATGGAGGCAAGAGGCAAGAATATTTGACAACACTGATTGAGCATTTACTCTCCAAACCCAAGTCTTTCTGATTTTAGAGACAGAATTGTTAACCATTTTGATATAGCACCTCCAAACAGGTTTTAAAGTCATAAGTCAAGATACTAACTTATAAGTACCTAATTTTTAAAAATCCACAAGGTGGGCATTATGGTGGAGTTGACCAGCTGTCTACCAAAATTTTTATTCCCCTTTGCATAGTATAGAGTCGCTGGAAAGTGGCAGTGACTGCCCAGACACAGATGACATTTCTCAGCCTCATTTACATCTCCATGAGGCTATGTGAGAGTGGCCCATGAGTGCAAGATTTGTGTGGCACTTCTGGGCCGGAGCTTTAAGAAGTATGGTACCTTCTCCCAGCTAGATTCAGATGATGATGATTAAATCCTAAGGCAGGCGTCAGCAAACTTTTTCTCTTAAAGTCCAGATAGTAAATAGTCTGGGCTTTGCAGGCCATAATATTTCTGTTAGAACTATTCAACTCTAACATTACAATGGTGAAAGCAACCATAGACAATATGTAAATGAATGGGCATCGCTGTGTTCCAATAACATTTTATTTACAAACACAGGCAGCAGTTTAGATTTGGTCCACTAGCTATAGTTTGCTAATTCCTGTCCTGGAGCATTCTGGAGCCACTATATTGAAGGAATCTAGATCCCTGTATCCCTACATGGAAGAGAGTCTCCTAATAGGAAACCCACTTTGGATTTGAAAGAGAAATACTTGAGGGAAAAATAAATTTCTGTTTAGTTTGAGTTGATATATATATTTTTTAGGGGAATCTATTTGTAGCAGCTCCTATCATCCTGTCAAACAAAAACTGATAAATTGAAGTGCAAGGTTACCATAACCAAAACCAAAAGCAAAAAACAAAACCCTAAAAAATGTGTGGTACCAGCTTAAAGGGCAGGTGGTGGGTACCAAGGAACCAGATGCCTAATGTTAGAATGAATAATGGAGATATGAAGTGGCAAAACATTTGGTAAAACTGTCATTTGCAATAGCTTGGAAAGAAGACAAAGTGCCTACTGAGTCTGCAGCTCTGTATGTGGTGGGTGGCAGGGAGGGGAGAGGATTGGAAAAAGCCAGAATCTTAATGTGTATTGACAGTTGCATTAGTTGCTTGATTGCTGCCTTTGGTAAGATATTGCAAGAAAAGTTATGAGCTTCGGGCAAAGAATGTCTGATTAGAGGGCAAGAAGTAAAAGATAAAATATGAGGCTTTCCGGTGTTCAAGAATGTTTCTAGACCTTAAACAAAAGGAGATAAGTTGGAAACGGATCTTGAATGACAAAGGTCCAATAAGACTTCCTCAGTCAAATAAGGTGACTCAGCTCTATAGCAAAGATACCATTGAGGGTACTGACTCTTACTTAAGCTTATGGCTTCAGGGGCCTCAAGATAATTCTCATCAAATTGAGTGAGAAAGGCTTCCGGGAAAGGGAGCTAAGAAACAAAACAAGAGTTGAGAGCTATATGCGGGAAAGAACTTGGGCGTGGTTACACTTGAAACTAACTGGAAGCAAATAGATTGAAGCCTACTAAGTTTCTGGGGCACCTGCTAGATTGTATTATCGTTCCCGCCTTCTAATAAGATTATATGGCTCTTCCCACTGCCTTAAGACTGGCAGTGTCTCCCTGAGGGAGGAATATATTTCCCTATCCCATCAATATCAGCCTTTGGCCATTGGAATGTAAAAAGAAATAATGAATGTCACCATGTTCTATCATATGCCTTAGGAACCATTACATGGTTCTGCTAATCCCAGACAGGAGCTGATTCCCTAGCCTGGATCAGCTCAGTGAAGTAACACAGAACAAAATTCTGCCAAACAAGAGTTGACATTTAATATCAGCAAAAAATAAATTTTTATTTTTGCAAGTTACTGAGTTTTGCTTATTACCACAACAAAACGTAACAATAGCTGACTGTCAGTAAAGAAATGGTAAAAAAAAAAACAAAACTTTTTTTTTTATCGCAACGATCTTTTAATGACTAATTTTTTTTAACGGTAAGATTGTTGTTTTAGGGAACACCTTTCTCTGGACATTTAATTAAATGTCCAATGTATTAAATAATTTACAGAGAGAAATAAGTTTTGTGTTCTGTACAAATTAAAGGATACATGAATATAATCCCCTCCCCTCTGCCAAAGCTCAAATTTGCAATGGTCTCAGCAGAAAATAAACAGTTCATGAGTTAAACAGAATTTAAAGCATTACAAAAGTTTACAGAACCCTTCTTTTCATTTTTTTTCCAACAGAAAAGATCACAATGACAAATTGAATGACCAGAATGTAAAAAATATTTGTGCAAAACTGCATTAATTGTTCTTCCCATTTAATAGAGGTGAAACCTAAGAACACACAATGACAATAATGAAGAAAAACTACACTGAAAGGAACTCTATTTTAGATTTCCAACAACATGGTAACCCAGCTGGTTAAGCATCTGACTTTGGCTCACGTCATGGTGTCAGGGTCCTGGGATCAAGCCTCATGGGCTCCCTGGTCAGTGGGGAGTCTGTTTCCCCCCCTCCCCCTCTCTCTCTCCCTCTTCCTCTTCCCCTCCCCCTGCTTGTGCTCTCTTTCTCTCTCAAATAAATAAAATCTAAAAAAGAGAAAAAAAGAAATGGTAACCTTAGCCCAAAATCTAAGACCATTTGAACTTTATTTTTTTTTAAAGATTTTATTTATTTGAGAGAGAGAATGAGAGATAGAGAGCACGAGAGGGAAGAGGGTCAGAGGGAGAAGCAGGCTTCCTGCCAAGCAGGGAGCCCAATGCGGGACTCGAACCCGGGACTCCAGGATCATGACCTGAGCCGAAGGCAGTCACTTAACCAACTGAGCCACCCAGGCACCTGACCATTTGAGCTTTAAAAAAAATGCCAGTTTCCAAAATTGCATGAACAGGAAGACGACTGTGAAACCTGGACAACTCCCCAACTCCCAAGAATGGCATATTCCCCAACATTTATTTCAGATGTGGGCATAGGGATAACAGACACCAAAGAACCTCCAGAAGGAAAAGAGCCAAAGGCAAGAGAGCCTCTGTTCCTTGAGAGCAGAACTAAGGTCTAACTAAGGAACTTCCCACATTCCCAAGGTAGGAGTTCTTCACAGTGCCTCCCCAGTAGGATTCTATCACTGCTATGTTTCCCATTCTTTCTTTATCCAAATGAGAACTTCAGTTGCATGTCTCCCACCCCTGCTCTACCATTGCATATTTTCTTTTCCAATTTATAGATTGCCAGACCAAAAGAAGACCATTATTGGACCTAGTGAAGAGGACTAGGTATCACCAAGAGCTTTTTGCAGCAAGTGCATGGTACTGATGCATAATTTCTTTGGGGAGGGGTAAGCATGTCCTGTGGGTGTAAAGAAAGGTGAGCATATTTAGTGCTAGAGGAGCAGACTGTGCCAAAAGCTAAGTGCACGCAAGTTTGAGCTTCCCCTTTTTGGAGCATGGAGTTGTCCCTAGAAAGGGACAGCATTTCTCTGTCCCTCTTACATCAAAGTGTGGGTAGATGACTAGTTCTCCCCAAAGAAATATTTGTAAAAATGATATGTATCATTCCGGGCCAGGGCTTATAAGTAGTCGATGTACCTTCTTTTCCCCTTCTGTTGTCTAGACGCACATAATAACAATGAGGATTTAGAGGCTGACAGAAGCACAAGCTAGGGAAAAGTGCCTGCTGATCAGGAACTCTGCCTTGTATTGATACATGAATAAGAAACTGACTTCTATAGTACTGAAGCTATTTTGAATTTTTAAGTCTATTTCTTATGCTGCCTGGTGTTACTCTATTACAGAAATTGTAGTAATTCTAAGAGTCTATGTATTGGGAGGATTAAGTGAAATAAAGCGGTCCCGGTGTATTATGATGGTTAACCTTAGGTGGCAACTTGACTGGGCCACAGGGTGCCTAGATACTTGTGAGATATGTTATTCTGGGTGTGTTTCTAAGCGTGATTTTGGATGAGATTAACATTTAATTGGTAGATTAGGTAAAGCAGATTGTTCTCCCAAAATGTGTGTAGGCCTCATCCAATCAGGTGAAAATCTAAATAGAAGTAAAGAGCTGACGCTCCTAGAAGTAAGAGGGAACTCAAGCTGCCTAAATACTTAACTGGAAAACTGGCCTTTTCCTGCCTTTGGACTTGAACCGAAATATTGGCTTTTCTTAGATCTCAAGCCTGCTGGCTTTTGGACTGGAATTTACACCACCAGCTCTCCTGGTCTCAGGCCTTTGGGCTCAGGCTAGAACTATACCATTGGCTCTCCTGATCTCCTGCTTGCTGACTACAGATCTTGAGACTTCCCCATCTCCTTAACTGTGTGAGCCAATAAATCTGTTTACGTATGTGTGTGTACATCCTGTTGGTTCTGTTTCTTTGGAGAATCCTATTACCCATATATTAATTGTTCAATAAATATACATTCATTCTATTTCTAAGTGCAACAATTAAACACTATTTTCTTTTCTGCTACCTCAGTTCTGTTTGCTTTTATTCCTAGTGTATATGACAGAGAATACTTGCTCCATTCCAGCCTATTTAAAGGAATCTTCCCCGCCCATGTAAGAATGCACTAAAAGCTTATAAAAGCTAATCTTGGATATTAGCTTTGGTCTCTGGAATTCATCCAGAACATATCCTAGCATATTCATTCCTATATGTTAATATTTATTGTCACATTCCCCCACTATACAACTTCCACTGGGTACTTTACTGCCCATTCTTGATTTCTAGTTCAAATTCTGATCTTTTGCGCTGGATATATATTCAGCCCGTTGGACGCAGTGATGATATTTGCCCTCTGGCACCATTCACTTCCACTTCTGGCTCTGTCCAACACTCTAGTTCCACTCTCCATATCCATATTGAACCCTTCTGGAAAAGGAGAGTTTTGTGTTTTGTGGATTTAAAAGTGGCTTCCTCTTGGGCGCCTGGGTGGCTCAGTTGGTTAAGCGACTGCCTTCGGCTCAGGTCATGATCCTGGAGTCCCGGGATTGAGCCCCACATCGGGCTCCCCGCTCAGCAGGGAGTCTGCTTCTCCCTCTCACCCTCTTCCCTCTCGTGCTCTCTCTCAAATAAATAAATAAAATCTTTAAAAAAAAAAGTGGCTTCCTCTTACATTTAGTCGAAGACTGAGAGATTCAAGTATATTGTGTAGCTTCATGAATCATGTCCTTACCCAGGAAGCTAAGAAGCACACTTGACTAAAAGCTATTACTGTGCAATACTAAATGCTATTCCCCCGCACGAACTGCATGCTGGAAAGCCTGTCAAGGTATCAAGAAACTGATGGGGTCCTTTATCCATCACCAAAATTCCCCTTTATCTCTACTCTCTCTTGCTTAAAGGTATTAGCCACTTGAGGGCAGGGACTTTGGCTTGTTTGCTGCTGTATTCTAAATTCCTAGAAAAGAGCTTAGCATGTAAATATTTGTTAAATAAGTGACTAAACACCCATGCTCTGTGGCCCCTATATCCTTTTCTTTACCTTGAAACTCTGCCACCAGCACCAGTAATACCTTTATTAAGTCTCAGCTTCACCTCCTCCCTATTCACTAAAGTTATCTAAGTTCGCAACAAACTTAGTGAGTTCAAATGTGCAATAAGAACATTGATCTAGTGCCTAGGTTCCAGCAAAGCAGACATATTTACTCTCATTGCTCAAAACGAAGGCCTTCTGCAAGTTCCAAGGCACTGACTGTTATAGTGGTCCCTCAGTCCAACTTCTATAAGCACATTGGGCTTTGGTTAGGATTACTAACCATTTGAGATAGTTAATTACTCTTACTAATCCTAATCCCTATTATAGACCAGCTCCATGAAACCTTGGGTTTGACAAAGTAAGACTTTTATGAAATCTACAGGTTTGGGTAAAACAGGAAGAATAATAAGTGACGACAGTGTTGCAGGAACATCTCGACCAGTTCATGTATTTGGTGATACTGTTGAGCCATATGACAGCCCTGCTTTCCAATGAGTCATAAAGGGGATACTCCATGAGTTTCCGGATGAGAAGGTTTCTTTATGAATATGACTTTCAAAGAACTCTTGGTTTACTGTTGTAGCTAGGTCATATTTGGTCTAAAGTAGATGATCCAATGATGCTGGGGAAAGTGAATGCCAATTTAATATGTGGGCACCCTACAAAATCAAGAAGTCCAGGTTATTTGAAGTTTATTACATGATTTCTAGGGTTTCCTGGTCATTTATCTCTCATTTCTTTAATCCAATGGTTATCAAAGTATATTCCCACACTAGCATCATCGTTTAGGAACCCATTAGAAATTCACATTCTCAGGCCCCATCTCAGACCTACTTAATCAAAAACCAATCTGTGTTTAACAAGTCCTGCAGATGATCCAGATAGATGCTCAAATTTGAGAATCACTGCTCTAACCTGACTATATTTGGGAATTCTTCACATGGGGAAAAGGGTTTTCTTGGTACCTAGATGTGGCCATGATCTCACAGTCATTTAAAATCTTATTCATCTCAGCTTTAAACCTTACGTACTCATTGTTCTTCATTAACCTTCATGATACACCAAACATTATTTGGAGGAAAGCATATTATTTCAGAGCAGCAGAGCAGAAGCAGAAGCTCTAGTGGCCTCTGCGCTATGATTCTTCTAGAAGTTGACCACAGCCTGAGCCAATTACTCTGTGGGAACAAGTGGTGTGAGGGGTCATGGCCACCTTTGAAATGTGTAGACCTTCTTCTAAGGAACCCTGAATGATGTTCCTAGACAAACCTGAATAACTGAGGCACACCTGTAAACTCAGTTCATGTCAACTGAAATGGATTTATGCTGATATCTGCATTACATGCTATACAAACAGACCTGCCCGACTTCGCTATGAAAGCGAGAATTCGGAGGACAGAGGAAAGATCCAACCCCAGTCAATCCTCTGACACCATGGCAATCAATGAAGATAATGTGCCTGAGGAGGCAGAAATCCAATTCTACTTTGGGATGGTCCTTAAGCTGTGGAGTATTGGTAAACCCCTACTTCCAGACCAAATATATCTAGTACAGAGAAACCACTTAAAATTTATAATGCAGTCTACCAGGATGTTTGGTGGTCTCTCACTTGATATGAAACCCTCCAGCACTTCTCTCCCTGCCATATCTGCCATGAGTCAAGGGACCACTGGACTTGCTCACAAATACAAATACTCCTGCAACATCATCATCCTTCATTTTCATCTTTAGGCTTTTTCCCTAGCCACACTCCATCCTATGGATGGGGTACCCTATCCATAAAAATGTCATATTTCTTTCCTGCATTACCTCCTCACCTAGTACCCCTGGGTTAACAGAACAAAATTGCCATTTTATTTATTTTCTATCTCTTGGTGCTCAGAGTCTGGGTCATATCTGTGGCTCTCTGTCTTCTCAGTACTAATTTATTTTACAAATATTGGTTAAACACTTATTATTTACCTGGCATTGAGAATACAATAATAAATAAAGCTGATTACGCCTTCTTCTTGCCCTACATCAGTTTTGAATCCATTTATTGAGCACTTACTATGTTCCAGGCACTAGGCAGATGGTTATATATATTTTCTCAAATAACAGATGAGGCATGTAAAATTAATATCTTTACTTTACAGATAGGGCAATTAATGCTCAGATGAGTAATGTTCCCAAGGTCAAACAGCTGGTAATTGAAGGGCTTTAGATTCAAGCTCATGAATACCATAAAATACTGCACTGGCTACTTTTATAAAGTTATTCCACTTTAGTGATTTAGTGAATTAGTTCAGCTTCTCTCTCCAGAATAGTTACTCCATCCTATCATGAGCCCTTTAAATGAGTTTGAGTCAGCTGCGTAATATTAGATGAGCAAGAAGAGCTCATTGACTAATACAGATGGAACTTTTTAGACTTAGTCTTATGTCATCTATTTGGATCAACAAATCAACTAATTTTATTCCCCAGCTTCTGTTTGATTCTATATCAACCCCTTTGAATAATCTAATTTGGCTAGGCCAGCATATTCCCTCAGATCTTGGCATTTGTCTTCAGGCACCTAGCACCTTGCCGGTGGCTAACTCACACTTCTAGACCCTCAATACCGTGGAAGTGACTAGCCTGGCCAACTCTGAACAGTTTCCCCACCAGGGAAGGTGCTGATCAGATGAAAAATTTACATAACTTTCCATTTTAAAAAACCTAATTATATTGGAAAACTCTGGAGTAGTTCAACTTTGCTTGCATTTAACATGGTGACAATCGTCTTAAGTTGTCCTCCAAGACGTGTTTTACATGACGAGTGCGGAGATGGGGGCCACTCCATTTGTAGACAACTCCAACTTATACTAGGATTCTACTAAATCTGTCCTGTGATGTTGCTGTTTTTGCAGCTGCTGTTGTTGTTTTTAACTCCTTGTAGTTGTACAGAACAAATCATTCATTTTTGCATAGTACTGTTACTCAAATATTTTTATCATCTGTCAGGTTCCTTGTTGTGCCAAGTCCTACTCCTCCAAACTCCAAGTCTTCTCGATCTAGCTAAACCTCCCCAGTCCATTCAACTTTTCCTTATACCAGGGTCTCTGGTCTCATCACTATTTGGGTCATTACCTTCTAGCTACTCTCTAGTTTGTCTAAATCTCTCCTTAAGCATGGCATCCAGAATAGCACATGATTCTCTAGGACCTTGAAACACATCTTTCTTTTAAAAGCGATTATGAAATATTTGAGACAAACTGAATAAAGAATATTATAAATAACACCTATGTACCTATCATCAAGTTTAAACAGAATATTATTGAATGGAAGAAGCCTCCCATAGAACCTTCCCTTCAACCTCCTCTTATCCTCCAGAGGTAATCGCTGGAGGATATCACCATTGTCACAAACAGAATGATAATCACTATTTACCAATCCAATGCATTTTTTATGCCAAAGATCATTATAAATTATCCTTTCTGCTGCTCATGCCATCTCAAACTAATAACTATCAATCTTGTTTTTATAAACCTTCCAGAAGACAGTTGGTATAAGCAATAGCTCTTTATCAGTGTTCCCAGCTTTTCATTATCATTCCTCCCAATGATTTTTTTATGTTTAACTTAAATTCTTATTATTATCAGTTACAACAATTAAATCTAGAACTGACAACAGCAGAAATGGAGGACACTTATTCTCCATCTTCTGATGTCATCTCATATCTTTTGAAGACATGTTTTACATCTTCTGTGCAAATATCTGTTAACAAATCTGGGTAGGTACTAAATAGGATCACTTTGTGTTTTCTTCTCAGAAAGTCTGAGCCATGAAAACTGTAATCACTTCCCGTTATCAAAGTGGTATTAGTTTGGCAGTCTGAGCCTCTCTTGGGAAGATTAGATTTTCTCCTATATCTCTGTGGTCCTGTAAGTCATCAATAGGTTAATCTTCAAGCTGGATCTAGCAGTTATCTGTGAGCTTTCCTGAAAGAACTTAAGTGATTGTATGTATAACATATTGTCTGTCCCAAAGCTAATAGCAAATGACTAAATTTCCCCATATTTCGGGACTGTTGATTATACTGAAATCTCACATTCTTCAAAAGAGTTGGTCAGTAAAATAGAACATCTAGGGAGGCGATAAACAGCTCAAGATCTGCCTTTAACACTGTAGCTTCAAGGATATTCTGAATATATATTTTAGAAGAAAATATCTTCAACTTTCTGCTATTTAAAATAGACTCCAATGAAATGTTTGATTTAGATGCTGTTGCAACTGAAATAAAACTAATTCCAAAAGTATTTTTTCCATATTAAAGAAAAATGGCTTTAGTTTCTGTTACCAAATGGATTCTATCTTCATTAGCTAGAAGGCAGCAGACAAATCACTTTTGGCAGATTATACAAAAGGAAAGGAGTTAAATATAGCTTATACCCTTGAGGAAGATTATATCTGAACCTTTAATATTAAATAACCTGGAAAATGTACAAATCTCTGTAGTCATCAAAGTGAAATGCTAATCAAATGAATTATATAGCTTCAGCATCACTAATAAAGTTGTGCCCTTTATTTGTCCAAAAGAGAAGCCTATGAAAGAGAATAAAAAATTTCTGGAAAAATGGATTAAATTTGTATGAACCCAAAACTCAAATAATATAATTGAATAACCATGATTTCCCCCCCTTTTTTAAAGTTATTAAAATATAAGGGAAAAAATGGGGCACTTGGGTGACTCAGTTTCTGAAGTGTCCAACTCTTGGTCGTGATCTCAGGGTCCTTGGATGGAGCCCCACATTGGGCTCCGTGCTCAGAGTGGAGTCTGCTTGTCCCCCTCTCTCTGCTCTTCCCCTTTCCTCCCCTCCACCCCTCCCCCCGCTTGCTCTCACTCTCTGGAGTAAAAAATCTTTTTTTAAAATAGGAAAAAAACAACTTCTATGTATTCATCACCAAAAAATTAACAGATGCTATTAACATTTTAACATTTTTACTTCAGATTTTAAAATTTGATAAAGGAAATAAAGTATTTCGAATGAAATTAAAATTCCCTTTGTCTCTCCCTCCCTCTCCCCAAGTTCGAGTCTCCTCTTTTCCTTCCCAGAGGCAATTTCTACCTCACTGATCAAGAATGTGATGTGTATCCTCTAGTCCATGTTTTTACACTCACTAGATTTATGTACTCTTTATTTGTTTTTAATTTACATAAATGCTCTCATATAGTAGCTATCATTTTTGAAAATTTTTTTTTTTTTGGCATCCTGTTATTGAGAACCATCCATTTTTGACTAGTATTGGTCTAGGTCATTCACTTTAAATGCTGTATAGCATTTCATTTCCTCACACAATTCACTTATTCACTAATGGAAACTTAGGACATTTCTAATACATTGCTATTTTAAGCATTGATGCAGGTGACATCTTTTACATGCCTTCTGGTGCACATGTGCTGAAGTTTCTCCAAAAAATATACTCTTAGGTAGGTGCAATTACCAAAATGCTCTCCATATCCACTGTACCAATTACAGCTGCACCCCAGAGTTGTCGTTTCTCTGCATACTCTCCAGCATATGGTATTGTCAAAGTAGTGAACATTGTTATGCTTTTTGGGTACCCAACACCCTGAACATGGTTCTATATTAGGAGAATCTCCAATCATGAGTCTCCACCTCCTACGATAGACATCAATACTCTCTTTACCATCCTTCCTAGACTTTGCCATTCAGACTCACCCACACCAGATCAGGAATGGAAAGCCAGGGACTTAACAGGATACAGGTGTTCCTTGAAATTCACTGTTAAAGAACAAAGTAAATAAATTTACTCTGTTGAGTAAATTTAAAGATCTAGTTGGCTTTATTCATGATTCATGAATCAGGTAGCATCTAACAAATAGAAGGGTGTTCTGAGGAGTTGTGCAAAATGGGAGGCTTTTAGAGGCAGAAATGGTGTGGGGCAGGATAAGGAAGTTATTAGCAAACAAAAAGAAAAAATTGTTTCAGGCAAGATCACTTTCCCTCAGAAGGAAGGGCAGGAGGCCTTATCATGTAGATTACCTCACAGTGCTGATCAGGAAATTCCAGACTGACTGGTTTGAAATCCCACTTCTGAGTAAAGGGGAACTGCAGTCAGGTTAGGTATTAGTCTTGCTGGAGCTTAGCATAAGTGACTCCATTTTGGACCTGTTTCTTTTTAACATCACTCTTATTGGAAACAGCTACATCCATTTTTCAGAAACTTCAGAAACAGAGGTTCTAGACAACGTTCTGTACTGGTATTGGTGATACAAACAGTCTTCAGTATTTAGGATTTCTGAAGGCTGTGGAGTTTCAGTGGTCTAGAGTGGTGTGATCTGGGGCATGGCTCCTGGTCCTCCCTTAGACTCTGAGTTTTCAAATAGGTAATTGAATGCATCTCATAACAGGGTAGTCCTTGGAAACAGACTGCCTATGTGAAAGCCATTCTTTTTTGATGATCTGTGGAACCTTAGGTAAATTAACCTCTCAGAGTCTCTGCTTCCTGTTCCATAACAAGTGAGAAATAATTGCACCTATCTTAAAGAGTTGTTGTGAGGATTTAATGAGCAAATACATATGAGACATTTAGAATTGTGCCTGTACATAGTGAGTAATCAGTAACTATTAGCTACTTTAATTTAATACATTCTTTTTCTGCTTAAATTAAACGTACTGATTTCTATAGTTTGCAATTACAAAACCATGTGTGATCTATTCAGATGTTTTTGTTTTTTCTAATTTGATAGATGAGAAATCATATCTTATGGATTTTATCACATTTTCCTCAATGCTAGTGGATCTAAGCTGTTTGGTTTTTTTCCTCAAGTTTATTGCTCATTTGAATTTCATCTTCTGTGAATCACCTGTTAGTAGTTTTTGTGCATTTTCTATCGGGTTCTTCTTTTTCTTATTGAATTGTAGCCTGTCTTTATATATTCTGGATACTAAACCTTTTCTTTATGTATTGCAAATATCATCTCCCAGTCTGTCACTTGCCTTTAACTTTGTTTATAGTGTCTTTATCATGCTGAAGTTTTAAATTTTGATGTGATCCAATTTATTAGGCTTTTCTTTTATCATTTAGGCTTTTTGTGCCTCACTGAAATTCTTTTCTATCCTGAGGTCATAAATATATTATCCTATTTTTTTCTAAGAGGTTGAAAGCATTCTTTTCGTTTGTTTGTTTCAGCGTTTGTACTATAATGACCATGATTTTTAAAAATAAATTATGAAAAAGGTTATAGCAATAACTTTCCATTATTTCTCAGCTGCTAGCTTATCAATGAGTGCAGCAGAATTGTCCATTCAGAAATTGCATAGCCATCTTACTAAGACACAGGAAGCAAAGAGGCAGACTATTAGGGAAGACTGATCATATGAGTTGATGAGAGTCCAGTTTTTTAGGGCCTTATCTTTGTAAAAGCCCTTCCAATTTCATGCAAGCACACCTCACACATGTTTTAGATATATCTATCTAACTAGAGGACAGCAAATCAGGAGATAGTGCTTATGTCATGCTAAGATTAATTTTAATTTCTCCTAAGGGAATTCTAGGCTGCAGGGTGCAGAACAGAATGAAAGAGCAGCATAGAAAAATCTCTGGAGGCTCAAAGCTGCCAACAGCCTTGCTCCTGCTCTGCTCATGGACAGCATGATGTCCTCTATCCACGGCATCAGTGCTCTTGACTCAGGCTTGGAATGGATTGTGTCATTTTAAATTAATCGTTTCCAAGCTTCTTTCCATATCTGTTTTGGCCTAGAATAGAAGGCTGGTGTTGCAGATTCTTTCTACCACTCAAATAAAAATGATTATCTTCATTTGCTTCCATACCTCTCCCTTAGGAGTCCACATAAAGTTGGATTTTGTGCACATACTCTATAAATATTCCCTTCCTTAATACTAGGTTAGTTTTGCTTAAAGTTGAAATTGGTGAGGGTACCATAGTGTAGCTGGAAAGGCACAGCTGAGACAGTTGGAAACACTTGGCCATGACATTGTGACAGTCTGCTCTGGACCTGAAGTCCATGATAGTCGAGATTCATGCTAACAGGTGAAGGCATTCATTTTCAGATTCTAGGGTCCATAAGAAACAGCTGGAGAGCTTATAAAGTAAAGGGTCTAATTCAGTAAGTTAAGAATAAGAGCCAGGTATCTGCATTTTCACATGCACTCCTGGTGAAAATGGTCCATGAATCTCTTTTTGAGAAAATGTAGGTTATGTTATCTCATCTCCAGGGATCTTCTGTTGAGTTCTAAACACTACAGAGCACAGTAACACATTATACATTAATGTCAACCAATTATCAGTCTTGCTAGTCATTTAAGATCCTTGGTGGAAAAGGATCTGGGAAAATACCTTTTGTTGAACTGAAAGGCAGATGTAGAGATCAATTTAGAGTGTAAAGAAGGCACTGTCTGGAAAGGAGAAGTTTTGGTGGATTAGAAAGATAAAGGTATTAGGAAAGGCACAAAAACCATATCAACTCTGTCCATGGGAACAGGAATGGGCCAATGGGCATGACTCACTTGCTGATCCAGGCCTCCAGCTATGCCTAGGAACATGGCTTGGTCCTGGACACTCTTCTCAAATGACATTCTCTCCCTAGCGATCTCACTTTGAATGGGTGAATTTTGTAGTACGTGAATAATAGCTCCATAAAGGTTTTTTTGAAGCATATTGTATATAGCAAAAGGCAAAATTCGTAAACTCTAAAAGACCAGTCAATAGAACATGTCCAAAATTAAGTAAAAGGAGCGATTTTTTAAAAAAGGATAACCAAGAGAGTAAAAGAGATATCCAGGACTAGGCAAGAAGACCTAACAAAGAAAAGGTGGCAGCAGCAATATTTGGAGTAATATTTGTGGGTTTTGTGAAACTGCTAAAAAAAAACATTAATCTGCAGACTCAAGAATTTCAGCAAATCCAAAGCAACACAAATACAAAGAAAACTACCTCTTGGCACATCCTAAACTGCTAAAATCCAAAGATAAAAAGATACTTAAAAATATTGGAATCTCTCTTACCTGGATTTCACACACTGGTTCTAGAAGAAGTGGAAGCGAGAAACGAAAGTGTTGAGAGAGGCTGGACCAAGTGAGGACATTCTTCTCACGACTGATGAAGGAGCTGGTATATATGAAAACCTACTACGTGGGAAAAACCAAGTTCTTCCCTCTGGTGTTTCTTTATCCTGTGTGTGCCCTTTACAATTCACACAGAACACTTTCCTTCTGGCATTCTGGCCACTAAACGTGTGGGTTTTTTTTTTTCCCATAGCACAAGCTGCTGGTTGTCCTACAATTCAACTCAATTCTGACACAATCTACTTGGATTGTGTCAAAGGTACGGGCTCAGCCTCTCAAGACTGTCTTCCCATCCCCACTTCAGATGCCAGTTGAAAGCCCCGGTGATCACTTGTGCTTCTGACCAACTGACTGTAAATTGGATAGTCCAATGACCACCTCCTCAGGTTTGATTAATTTGCTAGAGTGGCTCATAGAACTCAGGCAAACATGTTAATCAGCTTATTAAAGGATACAGATAAACAGCCAGATGAAGAAATACATAGGGTGGGGTCTGGGAGGGTCCTGAGCACAGGAGCTTCTGTCCCCATGGAGTTAGGGTATGTCACCCTTCCAGTGTGCATCATGTATTCACCCACCTGGAAGTTCTCAAATCCTATACTTTTGGGATTTTATGGAGGCTTCCTCACATAGGCATGATCAGTCATTTACTCAATTTTCAGGCCTTTTCCTTTCTCAAGAGAATGTGGCTGAAGGGGGAGCGAGCGGGGGAGAACTAAAAATTCCAAGATGCTAATCACGGCTTGGTATTCCTGGTGACCAGTCATCAACCAGGAGATGTTCGGGAGCCCACCCAGAGTTGCCGCTTTAAAACAAAAGACAATCCTCTCATCCAGGAAATTACAAGGGTTTCAGGAGCACTGCACCAGCAACCTGGGGCAAAGACAAATATATATATTTTCTATTATCTCACACTGTACTTAAATAGGGGTAAGAGAAATTGGAGCAGAATGAAAAGAGCCTTCTCAGAGCCAGGTTGGCACATGTCTTCTGGCACAGTCCAGCCTCAAGGGCCTTGCAAACATGACCTCACCCTGAGTACACTTTGGTAACAATGTTGGAATTTAAACTCATTGGTTTAAACCAATCACAGGGGCTTCTAGTAATAGGATGATGATCCACAGATTTGGGGAGGAGGATTACCTCTAAGGGACCTCACCTGTTGCATGCCAAAAAAAAGACCTTTCTGAGTGGGAGAATGCAATGTGCTTTAGAACTATGCGCAGCTGGGTTTGAATTCTAGCTCTAGCATTGATTGGTTATGTGACTCTAGTACTTCACAAGTTTTGGTTTCGTCATCTGGCAAATGGAGATGATATCTATCTTGCAAAATTCTTGATAAGATTAGATGAGTACCAGAGTCTATTTATAAAATATACAGATGAGAATACATATAATCCTGGCATATTGGGTCATCTACAACATTAGTTTGCCTTCAGCTAGAAAATGAGAGGATTCAGATTCCCAGGCTCTATTTTCTAACACCATATCAGAACAAAACACATAGTATACTATGCCAGGGTTAATAAAAATCATCATTATTTTAAAAGAGATATTTATATTTGATATTTGGTATTTATCTTATTCCCTAGAGTTGTGACTTTTTCCAGTTAAGTCAAAATTGTTTGCTTTACCACTGTAGTCTTGCTTAAGAGTTTTATTTCAAGGGAAAATTTTAGCTTTTGCATATCCTAACAGAACAGAATAAATGCATTTAAAAAAATTATTTCCAAGGACCTTTCTTCAAAAAAATTTTTTTTAAAAGTAAAATGCTAAAAATACACAATCTAGAATGGATTGGCTATGTGAGTTTTATAATAAATACAATAGAACTTGCATCACTCATGCCACTCCTCCACCTTGTTGCATGGATAAACATTGCCTTTTACTTATAAAATTAGATTTAAAGAATAAAAATTTCTCTATTCAGCAGAAATTCTAATTCAGTGCTCATGATAGTTGAATCTTATTCATTATAAATAATTTTCAGGTGTTTCTTTCAGAGTTCTGAATATTTTGGCATACATTTTCTATTTCCTTACAAGGGAATTCAAATTTGAATGTATTTCTCTTTAGTCTTACGAAGATGACTCAAAGCTCCCGGTGGAATTATCTCTATAACGTTTTCTATATTAGATGCAATTGTTCTCCTATGGATATATTGCTACATTTGGGGGGATTTTTCCCGACAATGTCAATTTCCTTCTATACATTTCAGTTAGTAAGTCTCCAAAAGATTAAAAGATCACTGGGGTTAAAAAAAAAAAATAAGAGGAGCTTTTGTGCTTTCTGGATTGAGGCAAGTATTGAGTCTTTACTCTCACTCAAACAATTATTTTCTCAAATCTCTTTGGTTATAATTTTATTCAAAAACTCATCTGTGACAGTGTTCTCTGCAGTAAATAAAACATTTAAAAATGCAGTTCTCGTTAGCTAGGTGATTTATAAATTCTTAATTTTGAAGGTGTAATGATCCCTTTTTTTTCTTTGTGGTCAATGTTGATGATTCCATTATATGTGATTTGGCAAGCATATTAATGAGAATGATGTTTGATAGTTAATCAGTGTCTTGGGGGAGGTTCCAACTGCTCTATAAGGTTAAAGAATGTTAAAAGAGGTGATAAACAAATCTCCGAGATCACAGCATTCACTCCGGAAATGTCTCCCCTAGAGTGAAATTGCCCCTGCTTAATAGTGCAGAGTGATGTCTCATGCTGTGTAGAAGAAGTAAGCAAGAAAGAAGAGGCCAAGTCCTATTTCCAGGCAACTGAATAAGAATTCTTTATATTTCAGGAATGTATCCAAAATCTCTGGAGTATCTCAGGCTATGACTCAGGTTTCTGTCCTTTGTGCCCTATTGAAATGGTATGGATACCAGAGCCGGCAGAATGTTAAACCTATATTAAAGCTAGGCTTTACCTAGGACAGCAAAGCTAAAGTCTATACTTTGAGCCCATTTCTAAACTGGTAGAGCCAGATGGAGAATTTAATTCATAAGATGGACAGGCAAAATTATTTGAATATTTTAGAATAAACTTCTTAAGGAAATATCGTTTTCTTAATCTGTTAGTTTGAGAGAGAAAATTGTCTTCCAATGAAAATGAAATTATAGTGTACTACCACAATATACTTACTGTGGTTGACAGATTCTAAGATGACCTCCAACAATCCTGACCTCCTGATGTTGTACACCTTTGTAAAACTCTTCCCCTTGACTGCAAAGAGGACTTGTGATATGCTTCTAACTGATAGAATATGGCAAAGGTGGTAGGATGTCATTCCTGTTACTATACCATATTTTATAAGACCCTGTATAGACATTCCTCATTTTATTATTTCATTTTGTTGTGCTTTGCAGATTTTGCTTTTTTTTTTTTTTTTTTTTTTTTACAAATTGAAGATTTGTGGCAACCCTGTGTCAGGCAGGTCTATCAGCACTATTTTTCCAACAGCATTTGCTCAATTTGTATCTTTGTGTCACACTTTGGTAATTCTCACAATATTTCAAACTTTTCATTATTATTATATTTGTTAGGTTGAACACTGAGATAGGCTGAAAGCTGGGCCTCTTGTGCTGAAGAGGTAGCCAAGTTGTGAATGCAAAGGACAAGTTCATGAAGGAAATTAAAAGTACTACTCCAGTGGACACATAAGTGATAAGATAGTAAAACAGCCTTATTCATGACTTGGAGAAAGTTTGAATGGTCTGGATAGAAGATCAAGCCAGCCACAACACTCCCTTAAGTCAAGTCTAATCCAGAGCAAGGCTCTAACTTGCTTCAATTCCATGAAGGCTGAGAGAGGTGAGGAAGCTGCAGAAGAAAAGTTGGAAGCTAGCAGAGGTCGGTTCATGGGGTTTAGGGAAAGAAGCCGTCTCCATAACATAAAAGTACAAGGTGAAGCACAAGGGCTGCTGTAGAAGCTGCAGCAAGTTATCCAGAAGCTCTAGCTGGAATAATCAGTGAAGGTGGCTACACTAAACAACAGATTTTCAATGTAGATGAAACAGGCTTCTATTGGAAGGAGATGCCATCTAGGACTTTCACAGCTAAAGAGGATAAGTCAGTGCCTGGCTTCAAAGGACATTCTGAGTCTCTTGTTTTGGGCAAATGCAGCTCATATGACTTTCAGTTGAAGCCGGTGTTCATTTACCATTCTGAAGATCCTAGGGCTCTTAAGAATTATGTTAAATCTATTCTTCCTGTGGTGTGTAAATGCAACAAAGCCTCAAAGACAGCACATATGTTTACAGCATGATTTACTGACTATTTTAAGCTGACTGTTGAGACCTACTGCTCAGAAAAAAAGATTGCTTTCAAAAGATTACTGCTCATGGACAATGCACCTGGTCACCCAAGAGCTCTGATGAAGATGGAAAGAAGAATGCTGTTTTCATGCTGCTAACACAACATCCATTTTGTAGCCCATGGACCAAGGAGTAATTCAACTTGCAAGTCTTATTATTGAAGAAATACTTTTAGTAAGGCTATAGCTGCCATAGAGAGTGATTCCTCTGATGGATCTAGGCAAATTGAAAACCTTCTGGAAAAGACTCACCATTCTCCATGCCACTAAGAACATTTTTAATTCATGGGAAGAGGTCAAAACGTCCACATTAATAGGAGTTTTGGAAAAGTTGGATGACTTTGAGGGGTTTAAGACCTCAGTGGAGGAAATAACTGCAGATTTGGTGGAAATAATGAGAGAATTAGAATTAGAGGTGGAGCCTGAAGATGTGACTGAATTGCTACAATCTCATGACGACACTTGAATGGATGAGGAGTTGCTTCTCATGGATGAGCGAAGAAAATGGTTTCCTGAGATGGCATCTACTCCTGGTGAAACGCTGTGAAGATTGTCAAAATGACAACAAATGATTTAGGATATTACATAAACTTACTTGACAAAGTAGAGGCAGGTTTGAGAAGATTGACTCCAATTTTCAAAAAGTTCTACAGTGGGAAAAATGCTATCAAACAGTATGATACACTACAGAGAAATTGTTTGTGAAAGTGTCAATCGATGCAGCAAGCTTCATTGTCTTATTCTAAGAAATCGCCATAGCCACCCCAACTTTCAGCATCCTGATCAGTCAGCAGCCATCAGCATTAAGGGAAGACCCTCCACCAGCAAGATTATGACTTGCTGAAAGCTCAGGGGATG
This sequence comes from Callorhinus ursinus, assembly GCF_003265705.2. Lineage (NCBI taxonomy): Eukaryota > Metazoa > Chordata > Mammalia > Carnivora > Otariidae > Callorhinus > Callorhinus ursinus. Next base: position 37,315,396 of record NW_027397076.1, read on the forward strand.
GTTACCATTTTTTAGTAACAAAGTATTTTCTAATTAAGATTTGTACACTTTTTTATACCTAATGCTATTACACACTTAATCAACTACACTATAGTGTAAACACAACTTTTATATGCACTGGGAAACCATAAATTCCTTTGGCTCACTTTATTGCAATATTCTCTTTATTGCAGTGATCTGGAACTGAACCTGCAATATCTTCAAAGTATGCCTATATTAGAATACTGGAAGAAATGCTGTGAGCTTGATAAAGTAAGTAGATGAGTTAGAGAAGCCTATGGAGCAAGGAACTGAGGGGGGCATCTAGTTATTGTGAACAACTTCTAGGACCTGAAAGCAGCCTCCAGACAACAGCCAACAAAAAACTAGGGCTCTCAGTCATACTGCAGGAAGGAAATGGATTGTGCCAATAAGTTGAATAAGCTTGGAAACAGATTCAGGTCCAGTCAAGCCTCCAGATGAGAATGCAGTTTGGCTAATGTCTTGATTGCAACCTTGTGAAACTCTGAGCAGAGGACGCAGTTAAATTGTACTCCTAATGCACAGAAACCGTGATATAATAAATTAGTATTGTTTTAAGGTACTAAGTTTGTGGTAATTTGTTATGCAGTTATAGAAAAGAAATATACCCACCCAAATGGCAAAAACATAATATAGAAAACACCAAGTATACTGGGGAGCCTGGGTGGCTCAGTCATTAAGTGTCTGCCTTCGGCTCAGGTCATGATCCCAGGGTCCTGGGATCGAGCCCCGCATCGGGCTCCCTGCTCGGCGGGAAGCCTGCTTCTCCCTCTCCCTCTCCCCTTACTTGTGTTCCCTTTCTCACTGTCTCTCTCTCTCTGTCAAATAAATAAATAAAATCTTAAAAAAAAAAGAAAAAGGAAACACAAAATATTGACAGGGATTTGGAACAACTGGAATTTTTATATCCTACTGGAGAGAGTGCAAATTGGTTCAGCTACTTTAGAAAACTGTTTGGCAGCATCTCCTAAAACTGAATATATATGTATCCTATGACTCAGCAATTTCATTCCTAGATATATATAACTGAAATAAATACATGCATGTTTACCAAAAGACATGTCCAATAATGTCCTTAGTCACATTATAACAATCTCAAACTGGAAACAATCCAAATATCCATGGTCAGGAAAATGAAAGAATAAATTGTGGTTTATTCTTAAATAGAATGCTCTATAGCAATGAAAATAAATGAACTACAAATACACACAACATAGCAACTGCAAACATAATGTGGAGAGAAAAAAAGCTGATGGTTTATATGAAGTTCGAGAACAGGCAACACTAAACTACACTGTTAGAAATCAGTATAGTGATTATTTTGGTGGGGTTCGCGACTAGAAGGGAACATGAGATATGCTTCCAGGAGCCAGCAATGTTCCATTCCTTGATATGGATGCTGTGATACATGAGTGTGGTCACTTTGTGGTAATTCATTGAGTTACATATTATGCGTGTCCTTTTTTTCTGTGTGAATGTTATACTTAACTAAAAGGTTTACTTAAAGATGGTATTTCTTTTAGCTAGCCTCTCTAAACCTTTTATGGTGAGATCCAACTCACCTGTCCTTTTGTACTTAGGGTATAAAAGAAGAAAGTGATAGGGAAAAAATTAAAACAGATAATAAGTGCTAAATCCAGGAAGCAAATCCATGTCCCATATTTGTCTAATATAAGACTTCAGGCTCTTATATACATTTCTGGACTATTAGAGAGTAGATTGTACACAGCATGCCCTTCTATCCCTTTCTAATCCCATGTGTTTTTTCTAAGAAAATAGATTCTTATATAAGTCACAGTACAGTTACCAAATTCTAGAAATTTAACACGAATACAAGATTTTTTTAAAGATTTTATTTATTTATTTATTTGAGAGAGCGAGAATGAGAGATGGAGAGAGAGCACATGAGAGGGGGGAGGGTCAGAGGGAGAAGCAGACTTCCTGCCGAGCAGCGAGCCCGATGCGGGACTCGATCCCGGGACTCCAGGATCATGACCTGAGCCGAAGGCAGTCGCCCAACCAACTGAGCCACCCAGGCGCCCTACAAGATTTTTATTTAGCCAAATTTATATTTTATCAATTTTCTCAATAAAGGGCTTTACACCATTTTCTTTCCTTCTCCATTTATCTATTTACCTATTATCAGTATGAACTCATGAGTTTTCAATGACTAATAATTCATTGTTATCCTTAATTATTTTGATGCTCCGTTTCCCCAGATTTAGCCATTGGAAGTCCTTTCAAACTGCCCTTGTGTCTTTTTCCATGATCTGTAATTTCTGAGCACGTCCTTAACTTCTCACACAAGATGTACTAGGCTCATATTTTATTTTCCCTGCCCCAGCCCTGAAATCAGCCTTTCTCCAAGGTACTTTGGTTGCTTTCAGTGGAAAATGGTATTAGAAGCCAAAATTTGGGTCCCAGGTGTGGTCATTCTTACTAGGGTGCCTTACTTCTGGCCCTTTTGAGGAACAGATGAAGATGTATACACACACAGGTGCACACACACACACACCCACAGACACTTGAACATGAGAGAGCATAACTGAATAAACAAACAGGGATTGCTGTCAGTTCCATTGCCTCCTTACTTCTGAATTCCTAACCTTACCCCTAGTATGTCCAGCCAGGTCTTCTCAGCATACACAAATACAATTATATAGTCCTTTGTACTTCATGGACATTATCTCCTTTGATCCTCATAACTACCCTCTGATAGAGCCAGGGAAATATCATTATCATCAATTTATAGAGGAGAAAGTTAAATCTCTTAAAAGTTAAGTGACTACTTCACATCACATTGTTAATAAGGGCTAGAATCCCAAGTCTAATGTTTACGTTCCACACAGGAAAGTTCACTGGTCCTTGAACATGGCTAGACACTTCTTCAGTACAGGTAAGGTACAAGGAAATCAGGAGTTCCCTTCACATCTATATGACTACTCAAGTCCCAGCTTAACCCTCACCTTCACATGTGATATGTGAGAAAACAGCTGTTTTATCTCTAAGTTTGGATTGAAAAATATAGTTTCTCCTCCTTTGTTTTTGTCCAAAATAATGTGGTAAACAAGTAACATATCGAGACCCATCATTTTGAAGACAGTTAAACCACTCTAGAGCTAATGAAAATATAGCATAAATGGAAATGCAGTCTACATCTTTACAAAATCTTATCAGAAAAATTCCATGTTGAATCGTTTATGAACTTAAGGAATCCCAGCTAAAAATCCAACTTATGAAAATGTTCCTTTTTGAGAATAGTCCCAGATATTTGGAAATAATAATTTTAGAGCATAATGTTATTATAGAGAGTACATGTATCTCTTATCTAATGCCATTATCTCTATACAAGTCATGTTGAATTAATTTGGTCCTATATCCATGTTTATTTCTAGTTTATAACCTTGATATATACATGAAAGATAGAGTTTTATGTGACAGTTGTGAAAAATCATTACTTCTTACACCTGCAGTACATTTCTCCTAAGAGGAGATCCCCCATGAGTGTAGAAAATTGATTTGATTTACTTAAATAATGGGGCAACTACAAAACCTCTCAGAGCTTCTTAGACAGAGTAGCTTAGCTTGCAGGAGACTTATGGCCCTCCTCTAAGGAAAAAAACCCCCACCTCATATCCTTTATAATTGAAATAGCTGTGTTTTAGGATTTCCTGGTTTATGGTATTATGAGCTGATGGCTATTATTCCCCCCATTTAGACTATAGGTAGTGTGTATCACTACTTCCTGATTCTGTGGCAGCCACTGTTAATTGACTGTGTTTTCTGACTTTTTCCTACTATTCATTATCCTTTCCAAACACCTTCCCTCCCCATAGTTAGTTCATATGTGGTCTCATAGTTTATAGAAGGAGTATAGTTCAATAGGAAAAGCATAGTATTAGGAGACAGAAAACCTGGATTGTGTTTCCACTTTATCTAGAAATATCTGTGTCACTTTGTGCCAGTCACTTTTCCGGGTTTCAATTATCCTCCACCACCACACCCACCAACATCATCATCATCATCGTCATCCTTGAAGTTATTCAAGCTCTGAAATTCTGGTTTCTGTTTCAAGTATAAAGGTCCAGACTAGTTTAACAGTAATCAGTTTAATATGAGGAACCAATCCATTCTGCGTGTATCTGATATACATCTGTATACACATAAATATGGTGCCCCAAAAAGCTGAATATTATGATTCCCGTTTAGGAAGTGGGACAGGGAGTCCAAGTGGGAACTTCATTCACTCATTCATCAAATATTTATTGAGATATCTCCATGAGTCAGCTCTTCTTCTAGGCATTGCAGATCCAACAGCGAACAAGAATGTTCAAGGACCTGTTCTACAGAATCTTCCATTTTAGAAAGCGTGGAAGGACAAACAATAAACATATAAATATATTAAAGGAAAAACACAAGTTCAAATGGTGACAAGTACAATGAAGAAAAAAAAACAACCAGAAAAGTGGGATGGAAAGGAGCCAGGAAAATGAGCAGGTACTTTAAAAAGAATGATCGAACAAGGCTTCTCTGGGCGGGGGCAGGGAGGGGGTGGTCACAGCTAAACTGAGCCCTCTGGCCAGTCATACAAAGATCTGACTCCAGTGCTTCCAGGCAGAGGGAGTAGCATGTGTAAAGAAAGGTTTTCCAAGATGGCTTAGCATGTCAAAGGAAGAGATGGAATGCCAGAGTCATTGCAGTGTAGTGAATCATGGAAGACTTATTGGACCTGAGGTAAGAGAGGTGAGTTGGGCAGACGGGGAGTCTATCTGGAAAGGAGAACACCTTTTCTGCATGAGGCAGGAATGCTGCTTACAGGGCAGTGGTCTTTCTCCTTGGGAAGAGCCAAAAGTGTCACAAATGTGGGATCAACTAACACCAACTGTCAGACCAACAGGGCCAATCATTGATTTAGGTCTCTTACAGAAATCCTAAATCCAATTGAAAGTCTAAAGGTAGAAATCCATGTTTCAATCTAAGGTGTTCACTGTATTTTTCCTCTGAGGAACCCATTATGTTTAGCAGAGAAAACCTCAGCCTTTCCCTGAAGGGTAGATCATGAGAGATGGTGAGAGAGAGAGAGACCAATGACAGATGATGCAGAATTAAGTCAAGCAGCTCACTTGTTGGGAGGCTGGGAAGGCACATTCATTACCTCTCTTGATGTCTGTTTTGACAATGAAGGCTTGACAATGAAGACAATGACTGTACAATGAAGGCTTAGACAAGATATTCTTGAAGTTCTTTCCCATTCTAAGTTGGAATTGTTTATTTGTAATTCTAAGATAGAGTTCTAAAATGATTTTTCTTGCTATTTAAAAAATCTCTGTCCTATCAGACTTAAATTTGAATAAGAAACACTACTTTTTCTAAAGCATTTTGTAGTTTATACTTCTATCCCCGGTCCTTTATATAAGTAACTTATATTTAGATGATTTCTTTCCATTAGCATATATATTCTCATTAAATTTCATTATGTTAGCTTGTAACTCATATTTTGAGCAGGATAAATTGAAGACTGAGTCCTATAGCAATCCACCAGAAACCAACATTTGGGATCACTCATTTAATCATATGGGAATCTGCTTATCTCCTTTATCACCATTACATCATGAAAATTTGGAGACACTCATTTAATTGGGTGGGAATCTACATACCTCCTTTATCACTAGCATATCATGCAAATTGTACCTTTTTTTTCCTTTTGTAAAACTCAAGGCAACATTTACCAGTTACCAGATATCCAGAAACTCTCCTATTCTGCAAGATTTCTTAAAGATCAGTTTTAATCCATAGTACTAGTACTTTGGCAAAAAAGTCCCAAAGTCCCAAAAGGTTAAACTTATTTGAAAGTAAACTCTGATAATATCAATAGGATTTCAATTTTTTTTAAGATTTTATTTATTTATTTGACAGAAACAGAGAGAGAGGGGGAACACAAGCAGGGGGAGTGGGAGAGGGAGAAGCAGGCTTCCCACGGAGCAGGGAGCCTGATGCCAGGACCCTGGGATCATGACCTGAGCCGAAGGCAGATGCTTAACGACTGAGCCACCCAAGCGCCCCCAGTAGGATTTCAATTCTTTCCTACCAATGTTAAATCTACATTTCTGGTCTGGCTATCAATCACCATCACAGAGAATATAAAGTAAAATCAATATATTCTTATTTTTCTCTTCAAGCTAGATCCATTAAGAATGACCTTTATTACTTTTTATAAATTTCATTTCTTTCTAGACATTTATCTTTCTGATAATATCATAATTCGGTCCAGGCCATCCCTTAATGTGTCTAAAATTATTTGTTCTTCCTTTCATATTTTGTTTGCATTAAAATGCTGTTTTAATCAGAGAGAGACAAGTATCATAAGATCTCACTGATACGAGGAATTCTTAATCTCAGGAAACAAACTGAGGGTTGCTGGAGTGGTGGGGGGTAGGAGAGATGGGGTGGCTGGGTGATGGACATTGGGGAGGGTATGTGCTATGGTGAACGCTGTGAATTGTGTAAGACTGATGAATCACAGACCTGTACCTCTGAAACAAATAATACATTATATGTTAAGAATAAAAAAGAAGAGGGGCGCCTGGGTGGCTCAGTCGTTAAGCGTCTGCCTTCGGCTCAGGTCATGATCCCAGGGTCCTGGTATCGAGCCCCGCATCAGGCTCCCTGCTCTGCAGAAAGCCTGCTTCTCCCTCTCCCACTCCCCCTGCTTGTGTTCCCTCTCTCACTGTGTCTCTCTCTGTCAAACAAATAAAATCTTTTAAAAAAAAGATAGTAGGAAGGGAAAAATGAAGGGGGGGGGAATCGGAGGGGGAGATGAACCATGAGAGATTATGGACTTTGAAAAACAAACTGGGGGTTTTAGAGGGGCGGAGGGTGGAGGGATAGGTTAGCCTGGTGATGGGTATTAAGGAGGGCACGTATTGCGTGGAGCACTGGGTGTTATACGGAAACAGTGAATCATGGAACACGACATCAAAAACTAATGATGTAATGTATGGTGATTAACATAACATAACAAAATAAAATAAAATAAAATGCTGTTTTATTTAGGAGGCAAAGGTTATCACATAGATAGTTCACAAAAAGAGAAATATGAATGTGGATAAAACATGGGAATACATGATGTGCCTCACTAGTAGTCAAAGTAACACAAATTGAAGCAATGAAAAGACACATTTTGCTGATCAACTTGGAGAAGTTTAATAGCTCATGTAGGTAAGGGTCAGGAGATATGTAAACTATCCTATTCTGGTGGTGGGAAAGAAAACTTGTATAACCTTATCATAAGGCAGCATTTGATGTGTATTTTTGATCTGGCTCTTTCCTTTCAAATTATTTATCTTAAGGAAACAATCAGTAATGTGCACAAGATTATGCCCAGAGTATTTTTTATTACAGGGCTATTCATAATTCAAAACATTCTAAATGTCCAACAGCAAGGATTAAGAGTTGGGTTAAATGAGTTATGGCACATTCATTCTATGGAATTCTATAAGCCTATTAAATTTTAAATGTTGTTGTGGAAAAAATTTAATGATGGAGGAAATGTTCACAACATATTACAAATACAGATTTCAAACCTGTGTTTATACTCTGATCTAATTATAACTAATATTTGTATACATGTATAAATAATTATTTCTTCACTCATGATACCCTGAGTTAGACATTACATATATATATATAATGGTCTCAATAGCAGACAATGTTGTTTGCCTACCTGACAACGATTTTCCTCTTTTTCTTATAGCAGACTCCCAATTTAATTCAGTTGTTCCCTCCTCCATTCCTCCCCCACTTGACTCTGGAGTAAATCCTAAATTTAAGCCAATCGTGGTAGTTCTCTTACAGTTCTGGCCAGTGTGACTTAAATAAAAGTCTATGGGTATGTATGGGGGTTGCTTCTGAGAAAGGATTCCTGTTCTTTAAAGAACCACACTGGAAAAGATGAAAAAATAAATAAAGATCCTTTACTTTGGCAGGCTGGGTTCTATCTTTTCTGAATACGGTATGAGAAGCTGTTCCAGGCATTTGTGTCCGTGAGAATAATTAACAATTTCCAGCACTAATCATGCTTTTGTGTAAATTTGTGTTTCTGTCCATATTTTCCTTCTGCCTGAAGGACTTTCTTTAACATTTCTTTTAGTTCAGGTCTGCTGGAGATGAGATTTCTCAGCTTTTACATATTTGAAAAAGTCTTTATTTATTGATATATATTTTTGCTGGGTATAGAATTCTAGGTTGAAAGTTTTTCCTCTCTGCTTTCGAGATTTTTCTTCACTGTCTTCTCATATATGTTTTTTCCAACAAGAAAAAACTGCTGTTATCCTAATCTTTGTGCCTCTGTACCTAATGTATCTTTTTCCTCAGGTTACTTTTAAGATTTTCTCTTTATCACTGGTTTTGAGCAAATTAATTATGATGGTTATCTTCATGTTTCTTGTGCTTGAGCTTCATTTAGTTTCTTATATTTGTGGGTTTATAGTTTTCATCAGTTTGAAAATTTTTGATCATTGTTTCTCCAGATATTTTTCTATTCCTCCATCTCTACTTCTGTTCCGCCATCTCTACCCCTGTCCTCTACTTTGCAGACCCTAGTGATACGCACATTAGGCTGCTTAAAGTTGTCCCACAGCTTATTGGTGCTTTTTATTTTAAAAAGTTTTCTGTCTTTCATTTTGGATAATTTCTCTTGCTTTATGTTTAAAAGTCATTGAACTTTTCTTCTACAGTGTCTGATCTATTCTTAATCCTGTCCAGGATATTTTTCATCTCAGACACTATAGTTTTCACCCCTAGAAATTTTATTTGGGTCTTCGTTTTTTTTATACCTTCCAAATCTCTACTTAATTTTTTGAACTCATGGAATATAGTTATAATAACTCCTTAAATGTCCTTGTCTAATTCTAATATCTGCATTAGTTCTGGGTCAATTTCAATTTATTGATTTTTCTTCTGATCATGGGCAATATTTTCCTGCTTTTTCATGCCTGGTAATTATTTATCAGATGCCTGACATTATGAACTTTATCTTTTTGGGCACTGGATATTTTTGTGTCCCTATAAATACTCTTGAGCCTTGTTCTCAGATGCAATTAAGTTACTTGGAAAGAGTTTGATCCTTTGGTTCTTGTTGTTAAAATTTGTTCGGCAGCACTGAACAGCATTTAGGCTAGGGTTAGTTATTCCTCACAATGTAAGCAAACTCTTCTGAGTGCTCTACCAATGCCCTGAGAATGATGAGGTTCTCCAGTCCAGCTGATGGCCCCAGGTACTATTCCCAGCCTTGTGCTGGTAATAGGTACCATTCCCTCTAACCTTATGAGTGGCTCTTTCCCATCCTCAGGCAGTTTCTTCACATGGGCGTGCTGATCAGTACTCTGCTGGATACTAGAAGGCACTCTCTGCAGACCTCCAGAGCTTAATCTCTGTGCTGATTTCTTTTCTCTGTCACTCTGTCTTGTGAATTCCGGCCACCTGAAGTCTACCAAATCCTCACCTTGGTCAATTCAGACTTTACCTGGTCTCCCCTTCCCTGAACTGCAAGGTGGAGATGCTCTCAAGGCAGCAATCTGGGGCAAATGTAGGGCTTGGCTCATATTTTACCCATCTCTTAGGGATCACTATCTTTAGTTGCCTGATGTCCAATTTCTTAAAAACTGCTTTTTCATATATTTTGTCCATTTGGTTGTTCCAGGTGAGGGAACAACTCTAGTCCTTGTTATTCCATCCTTTCTTTCATATTTTAAACATGTCTGATAACTCATCAGGGACCTTTCTTTGTAGTCACATTGGCTTTTTAGATGTCGCCCTCATTTACAGTAAAATATTTCTGCAAATACTCACTCTAACATTTAATGTAACTTCATTATAATTTCAGTATAATACCCTGAGACTATCTTCCATTTAAAGTCATAGATATTTTGACAGATGTTTACTGTCCCCTGAATTTCCATTTGCTTGGCCACATATCTTTGCAGTTGGGGTGGGCCATGAGATTACTTCTAATGAATGGGTGATGACTGGAAAAGGTTGTTTTTGGTCAAAGATTTCAAAATAAAGAGTAAGTTCTTCATTCACTCTCTTCAATGGTACATGGAAGGCTGAAATCACAAGTTGAGATAGCAGTACCAAGAGATGGTGGACATCCATCAGTCTGAGTTCTCAGAGTAGAGCTCCCTACCAAACTACCATTCAACATGTAGTGTGATAAGAATGAATGTTTGTTGTGTAAAACCACTAGGATCTGGGAGTTAATTTGTTAACAGAGTAAATATGGCCTAATGTGAATAACATACTGTAAAATAATATATATCTTTTCTACAAACAGATATATTTTTTTAATATCTAAGTTGTCATAACAGAATTTCAGACAAATCTCAACTACTTGGAAATAGCAATAATATATTTTTTAAGCCCTCCAAAATAATTTTGGAACAAAGAAAATGTTATTTCAAACTATTTAGGAAATAATGACAATGAGAACACCTAATAAATTCTGTATGCAAATTATTATTAATAGCTGATTGAATTTAATACTAAAAAAAATGCACCATGACCCAATAAGTTTATTCCAAGCATGATTAATGTTAGGAAATATAAAGCATCCACACCAAAAGGTTTAAGAAGAAAAATAATCTCAAAAATACTAAACAGAAAACTCTAATTTGATTTAAAAAAAAAAACAAACTGGTAGCAAATGAAGATTTGGAAGGTGGTTCTTTGAAATTATAATGAAAAATCTATCCCAAACCAACCACCAATATCATGCTTAATGACTAAACCTACATTTCTTGTTTTGAAATTATAAAAGACAAAGGCTTCCTCGATTAGCACTCTTATTTACCATTTTTCCGCAAATGTTAGCCATTATAAGACAATAAAAGCAAGAAAACAAAACTGTCAGAATCTGTTACCTAGAAAACTCAAGAGAATCAACTGAAAAGATTTTAGAAGCAATGAAAAAGTTTAGCAATATGACTATAAATAAATAAAAATTGGATTTTTATGTGCCAGCAAAATCCAACTTTGAACAAAGGCAGATTGCCAGAGAGCACACAAACAGGCCCCTGCAACAACATTTATTGAGGAAACTCATAGAAATAGAAGCAGTATCATGGTTTGTGAGCTTAACATTGCTCTTCACATTCTGAGAAAATGCTAAGAGATCCAACAGGGTCAGGTGTCAGATACTAGGAGAGGGATCCCGGCCCTAGGGATACGAGGCTTATAAACTGCTTAATTGGGGAAACACCAGCCCCTTGCCAAGCATGGCCAAGATGCTGACAGAAACTTATTCCCCATCACCACTGCCACTTTAGGAGTCACTGTTTGGGAAGCACCATCTTTCCTTTGATAGTATTTGGAGACTGTGGCAGATTCTGTTATCCAAAAATAGGCACAGCAATATTTCTGATTTTAGACGCTCTTCTAGAAACTTGCCATCAAGTGTAGGGTCTATCTAGCATCTCCTTGAGCTAGAGTATCCATATGACTTCTCTGACCGATAGAATAAAGAGGAAGTGATATTATGTGAATTTCAAGGCTGGCGCAACAAGAGGGCACAGCTTCCAACTGGTGCTTTCTTTCTGCGAGTCTTGCAGTGGGGAAACCAGCCACTATGCTATGAGAAAGCCCAAACTAGCCTTTATGGAGAGACTACATGGAGAGGCCAATGTGGAGAGGAACTGAGGCCTCCCCCAATCAACAGAAACATTAACTGACAGACATGTGAGTTAACAAGTCTTCAGATGATTTCGGGTCTAATCTCCAAGTATTCCAGCTGAGTCTCAGACATCAAGAGCAGAGAAAAGCTGTACTCACTGTATCCTGCCCAAATATCTGATCCATGAGTATAATAAATGGTTGCTTTGTGCCACTAAATGTTGGGGTAATTTGTCATGCAACCATAGGAACTAGAATAGACACAGAAGTTTAAGTTTTACATGTGTGGTTTACGTGACCAGTGGTCTGATCTACCATCTTGATATTATGCCAGAATTGATTGCTTTAACACTTGGCTTTATCCAGGTTCCATGGAATTTTGTAGAAGGCCAATTTTCTGGGAGTCAAATTCTGGGGTATCAGTCAAGATAACCATTACCTCTGAGCCACGTAGAAAATATAATGGGAAAAGATCACATTCATACTAACAGCAACACAGTATCTAGGGAATAGCAAGACATTTGTAGGGCCTAAATAAAGAAAACAAATTTTCTTCTGAAAAAACATAAAGAAGACTGGTTTATCTGGAAGGAAACATTCAATTATGAAAATATGTTAATTTTTGCAAGTTAATGTATAGGATTAATGTAATTATAATGGAAAATCTAAAAGTGTTTTTCCTAAATTTTACATATTAATTCAAAAATTCATCTGGAAAAATAAAAATAGGATTTATGAAATTTTTGAAAAAGAATGGTATCATTCAGGGTCCAATCAGGAGACAGAAGCAAAACAATGATTCAAACAGAGGACGTTTAATATTAATAATTATTAACTATGAGAGAGGACTGGAGCAATGAGGGTTTAGCCAGTAAGAAGTAAAGAGAGCAAACGAATATAATAGCATATTGCCACTAATACCAGGGCTGCAGAAGAAAGGACCTTTCCCAAGGGCTGAGATCTAGACTTTTGTTAAAGGCCCAGCTATGGCTCACTGAATGGCAAAGAAGTTACAATGTTACAATGGTCCTACCCGTGGAACTTGCTTGAAATTTGCTTTCAAGGGTGCTGGGGAAAGCTGCTCAGCGGAAGATGTCCTGCTAAAAACATTTTACCACAAAACTGCCCAAGGGGGAGTGCTGGAGGCATTTATCGGTTGCCGGGTCCTCCAGACTACTGGGCACTGGAGGAGGTAGGCACTAGGGAGCCCCTGCCGGCTGCAGACTGCTCAGCAGCTCTCCAGAAGGGAGGACGGCCTCTCCCTCCTGCAATGTCTGTCTACTGCCCTCTACTGACGGAAGATTAGCTTCAGGCCCGCTGGCAAAGGAAAATATTTAAAGGACTCGACTCTTATTTTCCCAGAGCATTCAATGAAGGGTGAACTTGGAGCTGAGAAGCAATAAATTGATTACTGGCAGAAGGTGATTTGGATTACCACTATTTGATATTAAAATACACTTTAAAACTGTAATAATGAAAACAATGAGAGTGGCATGAGACTAAGAAACTGATTAACGGAAGAGACTAAAAGAGTAAAAAGCTCAGAAACAGATATGTGCATATACATAAGTATATAAATTTAATGTATGAAAGAGGTAGCATTTCAAATCATTGGGGAAAATTAGCATTAAGAAAATTAGCAAAAGGTTAGATTTCTATTTCACACCGCACCCAAAAATAAATTTCAGATGTACTGAAAAATTAAAGTTAGGGAAGCTTGCTCCTTTATTACTGCATCAGTTCTTCCTGGTGCCACCAGTGCAGCAGAACCCCCAGCACCACCCCACTTGCTAAGCATCTATGACAACAAGCAGGACTGTGATAGAGAGAAGAGTCCTCTTTCAATTCCTTTAAAGGAGCTTAATATAGAAATTAAGAGCTCCTCTGGAAGACAGTTTCAACAAGGCACATCCAGGTTCATGGGAAAACAATAGAGGTACAGATAGAACCATGCAGGAGGATAACAATAATGCTAACCTATGACATCAGCACACCACCCCAGGGAAATAGGTGCCTTGTGGTTTATAATAATGCTAAATATATCATATCTAAAAATGTGGAATGGTAGCTAAAAGAATGAAAAGATTATCACAATAAAAACACCATAATGCATGTTAGGAACAGGAATTATTACTTCCTCTCCAGGCAATCCCAAGAGATGAAGCAAGAGATTTTGCTAAAGAAAATGGTGTGTCACTCCTGGAGACATCCACTCTACATAGCACAAATGGTTGTCGTACAAACAATCTTTCCAGGGATATTCCATAGTATTTCTCAGAAACAAATGAAATAACCGTATAAACCTAAACAATATTATAAACCTGTGTTTCACCAACCACTAATAAAAAGTTCAAAGGATGGGGCACCCGGTGGCTCAGTCAGATAAGCATCTGCCTTCGACTCAGGTCATGATCCCAGAGTGCTGGGATCGAGTTCTGAGTTGCTCCCCCCTCTGCCCCTCCCCCTGCTCATGCTCACTCTCTCTCTCTTTCTCTCAAATAAATAAAATCTTTAAGAAAAAGTTCAAAGGTACAGTGAGGTCATAACACACAAGTCAATTCTTTTCTTGCCTAGACTGCTGTGTCTGATTTGATTTGCAGGTCATTTACAATTGACTCTTGAAAGACACAGAGGATGGGGCACTGACACTGAAAATCCATGTATAACTTTTGATGTCCCCAAAACTTTACTAATAGTCTACTGTGGACCAGAAGCCTTACTGATAACATAAACAGTCAATTAACACATATTTGTAGGTTATATGTATTATCTACTGTATTCTTACAATAAAATAAGCTAGAGAAAAGAAAATGTTATTAAGAAAATCATAAGGAAGAGAAAATACATTTACAGTAGGATACTGTATCTACTAGAAAAAATCCGTGTATAAATGGACCCACAAAGTACAAACGTATGTTGTTCAAGGGTCTATAGTACGTAAATATATGTAAGATACACCTAGCTAAAAAATGAATTCAATTTTTAAAAGAAAGTCTTTTAAATTTGCTCAAAAATAAGGCTGTTTGTCAGAGAACAGTATCTTAATGTAATAACAAATGAAAAAAAACAAAGAAAATATTGATTTATTACCTAAAATTTTAAATCTCATAAAGACACCATGAAGACAATTTCAAGGCCAAATTTTATTTATTTTTTTTAATTTTTTATTGTTATGTTAATCACCATACATTACATCATTAGTTTTTGATGTAGTGTTCCATGACTCATTGTTTGTGCATAACACCCAGTGCTCCACGCAGAACGTGCCCTCTTTAATACCCATCACCAGGCTAACCCATCCCCCCACCCCCTCCCCTCTAGAACCCTCAGTTTGTTTTTCAGAGTCCATCGTCTCTCATGGTTCATCTCCCCCTCCGACTTACTCCCCTTCATTCTTCCCCTCCTGCTATCTTCCTCTTCTTTTTTTTTCTTAACATATATTGCATTATTTGTCTCAGAAGTACTGATCTGTGATTCAACAGTCTTGCACAATTCACAGCGCTCACCGTAGCACATACCCTCCCCAATGTCTTATCACCCAGCCACCCCATCCCTCCCACCCCCCACCACTCCAGCAACCCTCAGTTTGTTTCCCGAGGTTAAAAATTCCTCATATCAGTGAGGTCATGTGATACATGTCTTTCTCTGATTGACTTATTTCACTCAGCATAACACCCTCCAGTTCCATCCACGTCATTGCAAATGGCAAGATCTCATTCCTTTTGATGGCTGCATAATATTCCATTGTGTATATATACCACACCTTCTTTATCCAGTCATCTGTCGATGGACATCTTGGCTCTTTCCACAGTTTGGCTATTGTGGACATTGCTGCTATAAACATTGGGGTGCACATACCCCTTCGGATCCCTACATTTTTATCTTTGGGGTAAATACCCAGTAGTGCAATTACTGGATTGTATGGTAGCTCTATTTTCAACTGTTTGAGGAACCTCCATACTGTTTTCCAGAGTGGTTGCACCAGCTTGCATTCCCACCAACAGTGTAGGAGGGTTCCGCTTTCTCCACATCCCCGCCAACATCTGTCATTTCCTGACTTGTTAATTCTAGCCATTCTGACTGGTGTGAGGTGGTATCTCATTGAGGTTTTGATTTGGATTTCCCTGATGCCAAGCGATGTTGAGCACTTTTTCATGTGTCTGTTGGCCATTTGGATGTCTTCTTTGGAAAAATGCCTCTTCATGTCTTCTGCCCATTTCTTGATTGGATTATTTGTTCTTTGGGTGTTGAGTTTGATAAGTTCTTTATAGATTTTGGATACTAGCCCTTTATCTGATATGTCATTTGCAAATATTTTCTCCCATTCTGTCGGTTGTCTTCTGGTTTTGTGGACTGTTTCTTTTGCTGTGCAAAAGCTTTTTATCTTGATGAAATCCCAATAGTTCATTTTTGCCCTGGCTTCCCTTGCCTTTGGCGATGTTTCTAGGAAGAACTTGCTGCGGCTGAGGTCAAAGAGGTTGCTACCTGTGTTCTCCTTTAGGATTTTGCTGGACTCCTGTCTCACGTTTAGGTCTTTCAACCATCTGGAGTCTATTTTTGTGTGTGGTGTAAGGAAATGGTCCAGTTTCATTCTTCTGCCTGTGGCTGTCCAATTTTCCCAACACCATTTGTTGAAGAGACTGTCTTTTTTCCATTGGACATTCTTTCCTGCTTTGTCAAAGATTAGTTGACCATAGAGTTGAGGGTCCATTTCTGGGCTCTCGATTCTGTTCCATTGATCTATGTGTCTGTTTTTGTGCCAGTACCATACTGTCTTGATGATGACAGCTTTGTAATAGAGCTGGAAGTCGGGAATTGTGATGCCGCCAGCTTTGCTTTTCTTTTTCAATATTCCTCTGGCTATTCGGGGTCTTTTCTGGTTCCATACAAATTTTAGGATTATTTGTTCCATTTCTTTGAAAAAAGTGGATGGTATTTTGATGGGGATTGCATTGAATGTGTAGATTGCTCTAGGAAGCATTGACATCTTCACAATGTTGGTTCTTCCAATCCATGAGCATGGAACGTTTTTCCATTTCTTTGTGTCTTCTTCAATTTCTTTCATGAGTATTTTATAGTTTTCTGAGTACAGATCCTGTGCCTCTTTGGTTAAATTTATTCCTAGGTATCTTATGGTTTTGGGTGCAATTGTAAATGGGATCGACTCCTTGATTTGTCTCTCTTCTGTCTTGTTGGTGTATAGGAATGCCACTGATTTCTGTGCATTGATTTTATAGCCTGCTACTTGACTGAATTCCTGTATGAGTTCTAGCAGTTTTGGGGTGGAGTCTTTTGGGTTTTCCACATACAGTATCATATTATCTACAAAGAGTGAGAGTTTGACTTCTTCTTTGCCGATTTGGATGCCTTTGATTTCTTTTTGTTGTCTGATTGCTGTGGCTAGGACTTCTAATACTATGTTGAATAGCAGTGGTGAGAGTGGACATCCCTGCCGCGTTCCTGACCTTAGGGGAACAGCTCTCAGCTTTTCCCCATTGAGAATGATATTTGCTGTAGGTTTTTCATAGATGGCTTTTATGATATTGAGGTATGTACCCTCTATCCCTATACTCTGAAGAGTTTTGATCAAGAAAGGATGCTGTACTTTGTCAAATGCTTTCTCTGCCTCTATTGAGAGGATCATATGACTCTTGTTCTTTCTTTTGTTAATGTATTGTATCACGTTGATTGATTTGCGGATGTTGAACCAACCTTGCAGCCCAGGGATAAATCCCACTTGGTCATGGTGAATAATCCTTTTAATGTACTTTTGGATCCTATTGGCTAGTATTTTGGTGAGAATTTTTGCATCCATGTTCATCAAGGATATTGGTCTGTAATTCTCCTTTTTGATGGGGTCTTTGTCTGGTTTTGGGATCAAGGTAATGGTGGCCTCATAAAATGAGTTTGGAAGTTTTCCTTTCATTTCTATTTTTTGGAACAGTTTCAGGAGAATAGGTATTAATTCTTCTTTAAATGTTTGGTAGAATTCCCCTGGGAAGCCATCTGGCCCTGGGCTTTTGTTTGTTGGGAGATTTTTGATGACTGCTTCAATTTCCTTAGTGGTTATAGGTCTGTTCAGGTTTTCTATTTCTTCCTGGTTCAGTTTTGGTAGTTGATACATCTCTAGAAATGCACCCATTTCTTCCAGGTTATCTAATTTGCTGGCATAGAGTTGCTCAGAATATGTTCTTATAATTGTTTGTATTTCTTTGGTGTTGGTTGTGATCTCTCCTCTTTCATTCATGATTTTGTTGATTTGGGTCATTGCTCTTTTCTTTTTGATCAGTCTGGCCAGTGGTTTATCAATCTTGTTAATTCTTTCAAAGAACCAGCTCCTAGTTTTGTTGATCTGTTCTACTGTTCTTTTGGTTTCTATTTCATTGATTTCTGCTCTGATCTTTATGATTTCTCTTCTCCTGCTGGGTTTAGGCTTTATTTGCTGTTCTTTCTCCAGCTCCTTTAGGTGTAGGGTTAGGTTTTGTATTTGAGACCTTTCTTGTTTCTTGAGAAAGGCTTGTATTGCTATAACTTTCCTCTCAGAACTGCCTTTGCTGTATCCCAAAGATTTTGAACAGTTGTGTTTTCATTTTCATTGGTTTCCATGAATTTTTTTAATTCTTCTTTAATTTCCTGGTTGACCCATTCATTCTTTAGTAGGATGCTCTTTAGCCTCCATGTATTTGAGTTCTTTCCGACTTTCCTCTTGTGATTGAGTTCTAGTTTCAAAGCACTGTGGTCTGAAAATATGCAGGGAATAATCCCAATCTTTTGGTATCGGTTGAGACCTGATTTGTGACCTAGGATGTGATCAATTCTGGAGAATGTTCCATGGGCACTAGAGAAGAATGTGTATTCCGTTGCTTTGGGTTGGAATGTTCTGAATATGTCTGTGAAGTCCATTTGATCCAGTGTGTCATTTAAAGTCTTTATTTCCTTGTTGATCTTTTGCTTAGATGAGCTGTCCATTTCAGTCAGGGGGGTGTTAAAGTCCCCCACTATTATTGTATTGTTGTCAATGTGTTTCTTTGCTTTTGTTATTAATTGCCTTATAAAAGTGGCTGCTCCCATGTTAGGGGCATAGATATTTACAATTGTTAGATCTTCTTGTTGGATAGACCCTTTAAGTAGAATATAGTGTCCTTCTTCGTCTCTTATTACAGTCTTTGTTTTAAAATCTAATTTGTCTGATATAAGAATTGCCACCCCAGCTTTCTTTTGGTGTCCTTTAGCATGGTAAATGGTTTTCCACCCCCTCACTTTCAATCTGGGGGTGTCTTTGGGTCTAAAATGAGTCTCTTGCAGACAGCATATTGATGAGTCTTGTTTTTTAATCCAATCTGATAGCCTGTGTCTTTTGATTGGGGCATTTACCCATTTACATTCAGGGTAACTATTGAAAGGTATGAATTTAGTGCCATTGTATTGCCTGTAAGGTGACTGTGACTGTATATTTTCTGTGTTCCTTTCTGATCTATGCTGCTTTTAGGCTCTCTCTTTGCTTAGAGGATCCCTTTCAATATTTCTTTTAGGGCTGGTTTTGTGTTTGCAAATTCCTTTAGTTTTTGTTTGTCCTGGAAGCTTTTTACCTCTCCTATTTTCAATGACAGCCTTGCTGGATATAGTATTCTTGGCTGCATATTTTTCTCGTTTAGTGCTCTGAAGATATCATGCCAGTCCTTTCTGGCCTGCCAGGTCTCTGTGGATAGGTCTGTTGCCAATCTAATATTTCTACCATTGTAGGTTACATATCTCTTCTACCGAGCTGCTTTCAGGATTTTCTTTTTGTCTCTGAGACTCGTAAGTTTTACTATTAGATGTCGGGGTGTTGACCTATTTTTATTGATTTTGAGAGGGGTTCTCTGTGCCTCCTGGATTTTGATGCCTGTTTCCTTCCCCACATTAGGGAAGTTCTCTGCTATTATTTGCTCCAATATTCCTTCTGCCCCTCTCTCTCTTTCTTCTCCTTCTGGGATCCCAATTATTCTAATGTTCTTTCGTCTTATCATATCGCTTATCTCTCGAATTCTGCCCTCGTGATCCTGTAGTTGTTTATCTTTTTCTCAGCCTCTTTATTTTCCATCATTTGGTCTTCTATATTGCTGATTCTCTCTTCTGCCTCATTTATCCTAGCAGTTAGTGCCCCCATTTTTGATTGCACCTATTAATAGCCTTTTTGATTTCAACTTGGTTAGATTTTAGTTCTTTTATTTCTCCGGAAAGGGTTTCTCTAATAACTTCCACGCTTTTTTCAAGCCCAGCTGGTATCTTTAAAGTCATGATGCTGAACTCTAGGTCCGACATCACACTAATGTCCGTATTGAGTAGGTCCCTGGCAGACGGTACTACCTCTTGTTCTTTTTGCTGAGGTGATTTTTTTCGTCTTGTCATTTTGTCCAGAGGAGAACAGATAAATGAGAACAAAATGCTAACAGGTTAACAACGTCCCCAGCAAATATACTCTATACAAATCAGAAAAGACCTGAAACCAGGGGAAAAGAAAGGGAAAGAAAGAAAAAAAAGAAAAAAGAAAAAGATAAAAACAAACAAAAACAGAACAAAACAAAAAAACAGAATATGATCAAATATGATCAGGCTAGTGCATAGATCAGGCCACACACTAGATTTTGGGTGTATTTTGGTCTGTTAGAAGAAACTGTATATCAAAATTTTAAAGAGAGAAGAACTTATATATATATATGCCAAAAATAAGGATAACTACTATGAAGGGATAAAATATGACCCTAAAAATGAAAAATAAGAAATGTTTTTTTAAAAAAGGGATTGATAAGATGTTGGTTGAAAAAGGGAAAAAGAAAACTTCAAAAAAAAAACACCAAAAAACAGTTAAAAAAATTAACTTTGAAAAACTAATGAATCATGGTAAAAAAGCCATGAATTCTATGTGCAGTATTCCCCTAGCGCTGGAGTTCTCCCGTTTTCCTGGATCGGTAAACTTGGTCTTGGCTTGCTGGCTGTTCGTGCTGATCTTCTGGGGGAGGGGCCTGTTGCCGTGGTTCTCAAATGTCTTTGCCGGAGGCAGAATTGCCCTGCCTTTGTCGGTCCGGGCTAAGTAATCTGCTCAGGTTTGCTCTCAGGAGCTTTTGTTCCTTGCAAGCTCTCGGCACAGCTTTGGAGGACCAGGGTAAAAATGGTGGCCTGCCACTCTCTTCCCGGAGTAGTTGAGAACTCGGGGCCCCGCTCCTCAGTGCACCCCCAGAGAAAAGCAGTCAATCACTCCTGTCTCCCCGGTCTCAGGCCGCACTCCGCGCTCACCCGGCCTGTGACCGAGCGTTTCTATCTCTGGCACCCGACCCCGTGTGGAGTCTCCAAACCCAGCAGATCCCTGCGGTGCGCTCCCGTGTCTCTCCTCCTGGGGGAGGAAGGGGCGTCTCCCCGGCTCTGCCGCTTGTTGGGTCCCTGCTGGAGGAGCGGTGGCCCGACTGGGCCGCGGATCACGGTTTATGGCCACCCCGAGCTGAGAGCCCGCGCCTCGGCTCCATCTCTGCAGCCAGCTTCCCCGCTCCGATACCCGGGAGCTCTGCCGCACTCAGGCACCCCCGGTCTTTCTGTGACTCCGAGGGTCCTGAGACCACACTGTCCCATGAGGTTTCCACCTCCTGCTTAGCTACTGGAGTGACGTCCCTCAGCGGAGCTGACTTCTAAAAGTTCCGATTTTGTGCTCTGCGGCTCTATCACTTGCCAGAAGTGGCCGACGGAGGCCCCCTCCCCTGCCGTCTATCCTCCCGAATATCGCCTCGGATGCACTTCTCCGCATGTCCTACCTTCCAGAAAGTGGTGCTTCTCTGTTCAGGGAGTTTTTGCTACTCTCTTCTTCGATCTCCTGGTGAGTTCGTAGGTGTTCAGAATGGTTTGATCCCTATTGAGCTGAATCTCTGAGACCAGACGAAATCCAGGTCCCCTACTCCTCCGCCATCTTGCTCCGCCTCAAGGCCAAATTTTAGAAGAAAAATTTGAAAAATTCATGATAAATTTTGACTATCACTAATATATAAAGAATTCTTACAAATCAATAAGAAAAATTTTAAAGCCAGAAGAAATTATGCTAAAAATATTATCAGGTATTTAAAAAATAAATCTAAGTAGCCAACAAATTTATTACCTCATTAGTAATCTAAGAAGTATAAATTTAAAGGAAAAATGATTTTTTGTCAAATTGGTATATATTTTTAACTATATAATGTCTTAGAATTATTGTGTACTCTTTAATTCAGCAATTTCATTTCTGTAACTTTATCTTAAGCAGAAAAAATAGATATTCATAAAAGTGTATGGCCAAAATTGTTAATGACAGCGTTATTTATAATAGCCTAAAAATCTAAACTCTTTAGAAATCCAATGATAGAAGATGGGGTTAAACCAATTTTGACAAATTCCTACAATAAAAGAAGTACCATAATATAGTAGGTAAGGATACAGACTCTAGTTTTAAATTAGTGGGATTCAAATCTGAATTTTATAATTCTTACCTTTAGAGCCTTTGACAAGTTATTTATTTTCCCTAAATGTCAGTATAAAGGGGATCCTAAAAGTGCTTAACATAATGATTGAAATGAGCATTAAATGAGATAATCCAGCAATGCATCCCTTATATAGTGTTTAGCACATAATGCCAATGAAAATTTTTTTTAAGATTTTTTATTTATTTACTTGACAGAGAGAGATACAGCGAGAGAGGGAACACAAGTGGGCAGAATGGGAGAGGGAGAAGCAGGCCTCCCACTGAGCAGAGTGCCCGATGCAGGGCTCAATCCCAAGACCCTGGGATCATGACCTGAGCTGAAGGCAAACACTTAACGACTGAGCCACCCAGGCACCCCAATGCCAATGAAAATTAACTTCATATTTTCTCTTAATAGATTATCATGTAGACATAAAAATAATGTCTCAGTTGGCCTTGTAATAAAATGGGAAAGTGTTTATGATGAATTGTTAATGGGAGAGAGAAGAGTAAAATTTTATATAAACTCTAATACAAATTATATAACAATAGAAGCATAACACAGGTATTAAAAAGCCGGGAATTTACATCAAAATGTCAACAGTGTTATCTCTAGGTTACTACATTATTTTTTCCTTGGTAATTTTCTACATTGCATTCCTCTGCAATGAACACATATTTTGTAATTAAAATAATCATAAATAAAAATGTAATGTGATACGTTGCTGAGTATGTTCAGCTTTTTTCTCCTTGACTATCACAAATTACTATGCAACACATTTTATGCTTCGGAAGTTCTAGCACTTATACTTTATCAACAAATTCTTTCTTGTAGGCTATGATTAGATCCAAAGTAGCATTTACCCTTCACTGCTTTCCTTGTCATTTGGCAGATAGAATTATCAGGAAGGCATGTCAAGAATGTATATTCCTGGTAATAGCTGATTTAATGCCCGTGTCACATTTAAAGTGGTGTTTTAATTTTTTTTTCCCTTTGTACCCTGATAGGATTAAGGGTATAAAGACACTGTTGATTTGCCAATACTCAAATGAAACTCCTTTGTTAGAAATAAAGCCAAAGCAGCATCTACTTGCACATTTTAATATTAACTAAGTTGCCTAAATAAATATAAAATTGTGTTGATAATAAAATGATAATATTCTAAGTGTCAAGCACATAATATATGATCAACAAATACTTGTTTAATAAAATAGAACCAAAATAGGTACCAGCCACTTATAAAATATTCATATTGAGCTTGTTAAATTGTTCTTCACTTTTAGAGATATTGTGTATTTCACCATTTTTTTAACAGAAGACTTCCGTGAAACTTTTGCCTGGGGGACTTGGGGACCTATATTTTAACACTGTCACTGGGCTAGTGTTAGGGCACCCTTGACAATAGCACTTAGTGACACGTTTTTCTCCCCTTCATAATAAATACCCCTGCATTTTCTGCTCATCCTACAGAAGTCCCTGTCTCCACTGCTCATTCTCGCAGGCTTGGTTCGTACTTCTTATCACTGATATAGTACTTGTTCTTATCACTATCCACCTGTATCAGCCAGGATTAGGTCTGGTCCACTATAACAGGAAACACAACACAAGGTAGCACTGGCTCTTTTAGGGAAGTTTAAGTTAAGGAAACAAGAGGAAGGTAGTCTGTGACTAGGGAGAGAGTCCCACAGTGCCTTCAGCAACTTTCCCAAGGTTCTTCCAACTCAACTTTCTGCCACCCCTGGAGGGCATCTATTAGAAGGTGGAGGAGGGACAGTAAAGTATCCTCCAGGCTGGGAAGTCACCTTGAGACAGAAAAATGAAGCAAGCCACTCCATACGTTTACAGTTTCATTCAGGGTAACTTACTGACTGGGCAGAGGGCGAGTGGAGGATCCAGGCTCCAGGCACCATGCAGCTACCCTCCACCCTCCACATCCAGACCATAATCCACAGCTTTTATAGGGTGGGAGGCATTGTGGTGGGGTCAAGCGCGAGTTATCTAAAGTGGCACCATCTGTGCACCAGTCCTCTCTCTTACTTATCAGAAGTGGCGTCACCTGTGGGACAGTCATCCCTACTAGTTCCTTTAAATGGCATCTTCTGTGCACCACTTTAGGGAAACTCAGAACAAGCTTTCCTGCATTCCGGCCAGGGCATACATTAACCTCCACGGAGCTTGGAGGGAGCCCCAAAGGAGGTCATTGCATGGGCGTGAGCAAGATGGAGCACCAAAGAGGGAGTCAGTATTACCAGCACTCCTAGAATCTTGACTCCTGATCCAAGATAGCCGGCGCAGCTCCGACCAGCACAGTCATCTTCCAGGCAGCATAACACATGATGGCTATGCCTCTTCCTCTTAGGAGACTTTCTATGCATAGACCTCATGGCACTTCCTTAATACCTGTGTTAGTTATCTTTTGCTGTGTAACAAATTATGCCAAAACTTTGCAGCTTTAAACAACAAACATGTATTGTCTCCAAGTTTCTGTGGGTCAGGAATCCATGAGCACCTGGGCTGAATACTTCTGGCCAAGGATTTCTCACAAGGTTGCAATCAAAGTGTTGGCTGGGTCTAAGTCATCTGAAGGCTTACCTCGGAAGGATATGCTTCTGAGATCTCTCATGAAGCTGTTGACTGGCCTCAGGTCCTTGTTAGCTTTTGGCTGGGGACATCAGTTTCTCACCATGAGTCTCTCTGTAGAGCAAATTACAACATGGTAACTGGCTTCCCTCAGAGCAAAAGAGTGTGAGAGGACACCACAAGATGGAAACCATAGACTCTTTTGTAACCTAATCTTGGACCTAATTTTTTCACTTTTGTTATACTCCATTCATTAGAAGGCCCAGCTCATTCTTGAGAGGAGGCAATTGCAAAAGGGATCATTGGGAACCATTTTAAAAACTGCCAACCACAAAATTGCATTAAACAAAACGTGGCCACATATGCAGATTTTTCTCGACTTATGATGGGGTTATGTCCAGGTAAACATCACAGGTTAGCCTAGCCTACCTTAAACATGCTCAGAACACTGATATTAGCCTATAGTTGGGCAAAATCATCTAACGCAAAGCTTATTTTATAATAAAGTGTTGAATAGCTCAATCGATTGAATATTATACTGAAAGAGAAAAACAGAGTGGTCGTATGAGTATAGAATGGTTGTAAGTGATCAGTCGTTTACCCTCATGATGGCTGGCTGACTGGGAGCTGCCCAGCATCACACTTAATAGGGGCATTTAACCTAGTCTGGGAAGATCAGAGAAAAATTACCCAAGGAAATAAAGTCCAAACTTCTTTTTAAAAAATTTTTTTATTGTTATGTTAATCACCATACATTACATCATTAGTTTTTGATGTAGTGTTCCATGATTCATTGTTTGTGCATAACACCCAGTGCTCCACGCAGAATGTGCCCTCTTTAATACCCATCACCAGGCTAACCCATCCCCCCACCCCCCTCCCCTCTAGAACCCTCAGTTTGTTTTTCAGAGTCCATCGTCTCTCATGGTTCGTCTCCCCCTCCGATTTAATCCCCTTCATTCTTCCCCTCCTCCTATCTTCTTCTTCTTTTTTTTCTTAACATATATTGCATTATTTGTTTCACAGGTACAGGTCTGTGATTCAACAGTCTTGCACAATTCACAGTGCTCACCATAGCACATACCTTCCCCAATGTCTATCACCCAGCCACCCCATCCCTCCCACCCCCCCCACCACTCCAGCAACCCTCAAACTTCTTTTCTCCCAAACTTCCCATGTTCAAATCCCACCCACATTTATTTTTGTTTTGTTTCGTTTTACTGTATATTTGCTACTCCCCCCTTGCCAACCCTCCTCTCTAACTGAAATGGATTACCTGTTCTGTGCTGAATACACTGTATGTGGTTATAAAACCTCTGTCTTCTTCTAGATTAGAATAATACATATCTTGGACTCCCTTTCTCATTCCTATTACTGAGCCATCGATATTTCCTAGCAATATTTCAGGCAGAGAGAGGTTTTCATTCTAGCCTAGCAACAAAGTTTTGAGGCCATATTTTTCTGGGCTGATTTTATAACTGGTTTGTCTTTTTAAAACTCATTTCAGACTCTGCTGTTAAGCTACCACTGCACAGCAGTCTATAATCTACAAAATAACTTACTGGGCTTGTTGTTCTAGTGTACAATCATTTGCTCCAAGGAAGTTCATCAATGGCCCCCTCAAGGATTCTGGGGATATTTGAAATCCAATGAGAGAGAGAGAAGTATCCTTGAGACTTAGAAACATATTCTAATAATAGCGTCTAGGTCCCTTGTTGTAATGTCAGGCATGGGTGCATAAAATAGATTGAGTCCAACTGTGCCCATTATGTACTTGGGCTTCACAACATTAATGATGGGAAAAAAATCAAACCAAGCATTTTCAGCACTACCTCCACAAGCCATTCCACCAGGAAACCATTTCCTTCAGTCAATCAGGCACTGTAAAGTCATTTCAAGTATTTCCACCGCTCCCATTTCAGCCAAATGTTTGAAATTCTTCCAAGCCTTTCTGAAAAAAATTTAAGATACAAATTGGCACTTGAAGGATTAGACAAGACAGTGGTTGAACTCTGTGCTTAGCTTGGGTTCTGCCAGCCATTTGCTGCATGACTATCACAAGACACCTGACCACCCACACCTTAATGATCTAGAAATTGATGGCTTGAGGGAGGTATGTGCCTTAAAGAGTGTCAATGAAATCCATGGAATGCTTTAAAGAGACTGTTACATAATTTAAGTTCATCACTACTGATATTAATCAGCCTCTTTTCTTGATGCATTATTCATGTCAATTAATTAATATAATTAGGACTCAACTTTGTCTTTCACAATGAGCACAGCACCTCTTTTGTGCTTATTCTTTTTTTTTTCTTATTTGCATTTAGCGTTTTACTTGGCAGTAATCAACCATATATCCTTCACTCACAGAAAAAGCAACACATTAGTCATCACCAGTCATTAAATAAATTCCTTTATTTTTGAGAAAAAATTCCCCACCAAAACAATCTCTACTCTCTGCCATGGTTCAGTACCATGGATGTTGATCATTGTTCTTGCCATTTCTGCCCATAAAAAACTGCGAATCTGAGAGCCAACAGCATTCAGTCACCTTTTTCATGCCTCATGCAACAGCTCATTCACCCTGAAAACATTAGTGCTGGCCTCAGTGATGGACTAAAGGTACCCTTCAGCGCAAGACTGAGGCATAGATGTAGGCTGAGGCAGTTTCAAGTTTTGAACTTGGAATTTACATCAAACGTTAGCACCACCACTTAGTTGGAGGCTAGGGAAAGATGGAGCCAAAAATCTTATAGAAGATAAAACTTTGAATGCTGCCCACCTACCTCTGTTTTTATTCTCTCCCAATATTCTCCTGCTGTCCATAGTACCTGATTTCTTCCCAGCTCTATGCCCTACCTGCTTTTTTCTCTTCCCCCAAGAAGGCTCTTCTATTCCACTATCACTAGAATCTTAGAATCTCAGTGATAGAAAAGCATACAAACTTCTCTGGTTCAACAAACCTCTCTCCAGTGCATCAATCCTGCCTATAACATTTGCCAGCATATCTTCTGCTTAAGATCTCCTAAAATTAGAAGGGAGTAGCCCCTTGCATTGCAGAAGATAAACTTTTAATCTAATTGATGAAAAGCAAGTTTCCCATTGAACCAAAAATCCTCTTGTTAGTTTCTACTTGCAGCATTTTATTCATTCGTTTATACATTGAGGAGAGGACAGTTGGGCAGAATCTTTATGGGTAACTCTAAGGGTTTCCAGAAGAAGAGGGGGTTCATACCTTCAGGTGGACAGAGAAAGCAGAAAGAACAGTATGTGAAAAAGCACAGAAAGCCAAGCTGCAAACGGTTTGGGGGTAGATGGGGTTACCATCTTCATTATCTCTTTATCTAATTCTTTTAAGTCTTGAAGAATACTTCATCCTTTACCAACTACATCTCTCTCCAGGACCTTGTACTACCAGATAGCATCTCTTTTTCTTTGGCATCTTTGTCTTTCCTATGTCTTTCAATAATGTTTGAGGGGTGCATGGGTGACTCAGTCAGTTAAACATCTGCCTTGGGTTCAGTTCATGATCCCAGGGTCCATGGATCAAGCCTGCTCAGTGGGGAGTCTGCTTCTGCCTCTCCCTCTGCCCCTCCCCCTGCTCATGCTTTCTTTCTCTCTCCCTCTCTTTCTCTCAAATAAATAAAATCTTCTTAAAAAACAATATTTGAGTCTTCCCCAATGGAAATGCCTTCCATCGACCCCGCCTAACTTCAAGTTTCTACCCTTCTTCTTCCTTCCAAGTAATTCGTAATGAGAGTAGCCCAGTGTTCCTTAAGGTGTGGTTCATGAACAACTCACACCAGAGTCACCCAAGTCCTTGTTTAAAATGCAGCATCCTGGGCTCTGACTCTCGAAGTAATGAATCAAAGTCTGTGCAGCAACCTGCTATTTTTTTTCTCTTAAAATAAAGCTGCTCCAACATCAGAGAAGCACTGAAGTAGCCAATACTCCCAGTCTCCTGAGTCCACTGTAAGCAAGCTTCCACCCCACTTAGTTACTCAAACTTTCAATACTCTCTGCAGCAATCACCCCTTCTTAAGTTGTATCCTCTTGTTTTCTGAAATCACCACCCTTTGGTGATTTCCCTCTTTACTTTTGTCGCCTCTTTCTCTGTCCTTTCCCTGGACTCTATTTGCTCAAATTGTTTCTCAGTTGTTCATCCCTGACCCTTTTCTCCCTATACATGTATTCCCTGAGGAATTTTTCTAAATCGTGGTTCCAAGGACCATCTATAGATGATCTCCAATACCCACATTCTGCTCCACCTCTATCTTAATCTTCCTAGTAGTCATGGTGAACCATCAAAGTCACCATTTAAAAAATAGAGTCCTCTTCATAGTCTCCCTCCCCTCAAACCCGTTTCTCCATTTTTGATTTAATATCAGTAAGGATGCTTTCAAATTTAAGTAACAGAAAACTCAGACTCGGTTGGTTTGAATAATCAGGAAAATGTATTGTTTCACATAATGAGAATTCTAAAGATAGGTCAGTCCCTTGATTGGTTAACTCAGAGGCTAAATGACATCAAGCAAGATGCAACTCCCCCTATTTTTACTTCCTGCCATTTTCAGCCCATTGGCTTATCTTCAGGCTGGTCTCTCATTGAGATCACTGCAGTGGTGTCAGACATCATATCAAGACAAGTAGTATTAGTTGGAAGAAGACAGGGACTATTTCTTTTCCTGTGGGTCTTCATATCAGCAAAGAAAACCTTGACCAGAAGCCCTTTAGAAGACTTCTCCTCTCCTCATTGGGCCAGAATTGTGCTACATGCACTTTCCAAAATCATCTACTGTAAAATGGACAGAGAGGGGCCACTGTGGTAGGCCCACCTCTCTTGTACCATAATGTTGCCTTGAGGATGGTGGGTATGTGAATAGTCAGGGTTCTGTTAGAAAAGAGAGGAGATAGTTGAATCAATTATAATTAGGGTTGTTTTTTAAAGACTTATTTATTTATTTCAGTGAGAGAGAGAGAGCGTCCAGGGGGGAGGGGCAGAGGAACTCAAGTGGACTCCTCACTGAGCACGACTCAGCACGCTGAGATCAGACCTGAGCCAAAACCAAGAGTAAGACTTTCAGCCAACTGCACCACCCAGGTGCCCCAATTATAATTAGGTTTGATTGCTATTAACAAACATCCAGTTCAACAGGGGCTTACATATATAAAGAAATCCAGAGGCAGAAAATCCAGGACACTTGTCTTAGCTCCATGAAGGGATGAGGGATCCAGGCTCCTTCTAAGTTTTCTGCTTTTCTGGATGAGGTTGCCACAGCAGAGTCCGGCCAGCCTCTTGAGTCTAGGCAGTAGTGCTCCACAAATGAAAAAGAAGAGCCCCATCTCTCTCTCTTTTAAGGAGACTTCTCAGATAAGATTTATTCTTATGTTGCAAAGGAAAATGGTAAATGTCATTTTAACTTGATACATTGTCCAGGGCTTTGTTACTAAGGAAGGAAGCAGATCTATTGGGAGGCAACCAGCAAATCTGCTATGGGGTGAGTATTCATACAGGTGTCTGTTACTGTCACCATTCTTTCCCTCAAGTCATCCAAGCTGGAAACCAAGCACCTTCTTTAACTGTCTCACATCATTTGACATATATGAGCCTGGATGATTTTGTCTGCAACAGACTTAACAAACCTTTTCTTTTATCTCAATTCCCACTGCCTCTGCCTTAGATCAGAGCTTCACCATGTCCAGACTCTTTTAAGAGCTTCCTTCCACCCCCATCTGTATCCAGACTTCTTATTTCAGTCTATTCCCAATGCTATCTTCAGATTCTTCCTTAAACACAATTCTAATTTACTAAAATAACTCCAATAGCACTCTACTACTTACTGACTGAAGTTAAATTGCCTAGTAAATCAAACAAAACTCAATACAGTGGCCCTAGCCAATCTCCTACTACTCCCTGCATTTCTGTCACACCAGACCAAATCCTTTCAGAGCCATCCAGGTATCACTGATTCGTTTAGTGATATTTGTTTTGCTAACATATTACAATATGTGGTTAATATATAGTTTTCATTTTTCCTCCTGCCAAATACTTTCAACCAATGAGAGTCCCAACATGATTTCCTAAGTTATATCTGTTCTATAATGTGTATGGTTTATTCCAGTCTGGGCTCTCTGTCAACTATTTTCTTTTTTTTTTTTTTTTAAGATTTTATTTATTTAATGGGGCGCCTGGGTGGCTCAGTCGTTAAGCTTCTGCCTTCGGCTCAGGTCATGATCCCAGGGTCCTGGGATCGAGCCCCGCGTCGGGCTTCCTGCTCAGCGGGAAGCCTGCTTCTCCCTCTCCCGCTCCCCCTGCTTGTGTTCCTCTCTCACTGTGTTTCTCTCTGTCAAATAAATAAATAAAATCTTTAAAAAAAAAAGATTTTATTTATTTAAGAGAGAGAGTAAGAAAGAGAGAGAGAGCACAAGCCGGGGGGACAGCAGGCAGAGGGAGAAGCAGGCTCCTGGCTGAGCAGGGAGCCCGACGGGGGCCTCGATCCCAGGACCCTGCTGGGATCATGACCTGAGCCGAAGGCAGACGCTTACCCAACTGAACCAGGTGCCCTCATCTATTTTCGTGATCTAGCAAAGAGTTTGGATCTACGATGGCTAACTAAAGGTGTGCATATTATATTTTTGAACAGACTGTGATGGAGCAAAGGAAAAATAATTACCAGAACTGAAAATGCAGGTTCCTTTTTTTAATGTTTTTTTTCCCAGCTTTATTGAGGTATACTTGACAAATAAAAATTATATATATTTAAGGTGTACAACATGTTTTGATATTTGTATACATTGTAAAGTGATTAGCATACTCAAGCTAATGAACATATCCATCACCTCACGTCATTATAAGTTTTGTGATGAGAACACTTAAGATCTACTCTCAAAAAATTTCATTTATATAATACAGTATTTTTAAGGTGTACAATGTAATAATTTGATATAAATATATATTACAAAATGATTATCACAATAAGGATGGTTAACACATCCTTCACCTCAGATAATTACTATTTTGTTGTAGTGCTGAGAATATTTAAGATCTCTCAGTAACATTCAAGTATACAATACAGTATTGTTAACTATAGTCACCTTGATTTACGTTAAATCCCCAGAACTCACTCTTCTTACAACAGGAAATTTGTACCCTTTGACCAAACTCTCCCCAGTTCCCCCACCCTCCAGCCCCCGGCAACCACCAACCCACCATCTTTTGATGAGTTCATCCATTTATTTTAGATTCAATACCTGAGATCATATGGTATACATGCAGATTCCAAGGAGGGTCAAGATGCTCTTTGAAGAAAGAGATGATAAAAAAGTAATAATCATCAGATAACTAGGGATGGGTGAAAGTTCTTTGACATCTCAGAAGCACTATAACGTTACTACAGACCAGAAGGATTAATCATAACCATCCATTATTTAAGTTGGAAGATGTTTATGTTGGAGACACATCATGACTCCAGGGAATTGAAGACAAATAAAGAGAAATAGCTGGTTGATGAAACTGAAAAAAAACATTTTCCCAAATTTATGCAATAACATGATTTTATTTCTAGGAATGCATCCCATCTTCAGATACTTAGAGGCAAAAGCGGATTTATCCCGAAGCCAATGAATCTTAAGTATAACGACATCCACCAGGACAGGTCTTTTCTGAAGTTCTGTGATAGGGCCATAGCTCTATGTTCATGTGGCTGTATCGGTATTTTTTTATATAATTTAAAAGTGACAGGAAAATTGCAAAAATAGATGCATCATTACCATCCAAAGACCCAATTTGAGTTTTGCCAATTGTCCCAGTAATGTGCCTTATAGCACAGTGATTCACTTTATGATTATATATTGCATTAGACTCCTTCAGTCTGGAGCTCTTCCTTAGTTTTTCCTTGACATTCATGACCTGGATGCTTTGAAAATTATAGGCCAGATATTTTGTAAAATGTCTCTCAGTTTGGGTTCATCTGATGTTTCCTCATAGTTAGATTCAGCTTATCCACCTCTAGCAAGAACATTACAGAAGTAATTCTCTGTTCTTCTCATTGCATCTCTTCAGGTGGTACAGGATTTCCATTTGTCCAGTTAGTGGTGATGTTAACTTCAATCATGACTGAGGTGGTGTTTGCCGGGTGTCTCTAAAGTTACCTTTTCCCTTTGTAATGAAGGCTTTTGGGGGAGGTGTTTTGAGACTTAGTCAACTTCACTCACTAGTCTTAGCATTCATTAATACTCAAATTATTACTATAATGGTTGCCAAAAGATGATTTTCTAATTCCCTCATTCCTTCTACATTTACTAGTTGGCATTCTACTATAAGTAAACGTTTTTTCTTCTCCCCATTTATTATTCACGAATTAACTTTAGAGTGGTGTGAATTCATGATTGTTATTTTATTCCATGAGCAATAATCTATTATTAGCATCCTTTATTTTGACCTCAAGTTGTCCCTGATTTGGCCAGTGGGAATCCCTTTAATCTGGCTTCTGTGAATTTTGACACACTGCCGTCATTCTTTGAGTATCTCTTGCTTTCTAAAAAAGCAATATTTCCAAGCTTATCTTCTAATTTCCATGGTCCGAACCTGCAATAGTATTGACAAACCAAGATCTGAGCCCTAGGGGTGCTCACTGCTTTGGGGTGTGGCTATTCCCGAGGCTTCTCAGTGGAGAAGCTAAGGAACTTATATACGTTTACATCTGTATTTATTTTTATATCTTTCTTTTAGATTTTTATTTATTTTTATTTTTATTTATTTGTTTGAGAGACAGAGAGAACATGAGGGGGTGGGCAGAGGGAGAGGGAGAAGCAGACTCTCTGCTGAGCAGGGAGCTCAATGAGGGGCTCAAGATTCCAGGATCCTGTAATCATGACCACGCAGGTGCCCTTATTTTTATATCTTTCTATATGTGAATTTACACTGATACCTCCTATTGCAATCCAACACAAGGTTCATTTTAGCTGTCTCCTTAGCATATTTAGAACTCTGTTCTCTGACAGTGAGAAGCCTGGCTACCAAAACATCAATTTATTTACCTACTAGATCAATTTCCCTTTTCTATAACCAATCTTGTCCCCAATACCTGCCACATGGATGCCCCTCCATCCCACCGCATGCCACACACCACCTGACTGTGCACTGGCTTTCTCCTCACCCAAATAAGCCCTTCTCTGGGCTGCCTCTACCCACCAATCCTAATTAACCCTGAGTTCAGATTTCCTCTTTACCACCATTGAACTTCGAAGTCCTCCACTGGCCTCATGGACAACCTCCTCAGTCTTCTGGGGCTCCGACGGCTCACATCTACCCATTCCCTCCCCCACAGAAGGTGCCGTCTTCCTACTCCTCCCACCCCAGGTGGTCTTCCATACCTCATCCTGCCACCATGGCCCCTACCGCTCCTGACAGACACCTACTTTGGTTCCAATTAATGTTTTTTTGGACTAAATTGTTCAGAAAATAAGGGTGGAAGGGAGGAGGATTTTAATGTTTTTATAAAATAAGGATATTTCATAAACGGCCTTTCACAAATTTGGAAAAGATAGGTTAAACACTATCCGTTAAGAACACCGTCTCTTTCCACTGCGGCTTCCCTCTGTCACGTGACCCCCCGTGTTGCGTGGCACTGGAGCATGCACAAGCGTTTCCGGGATCTAGCGAAGAGAACTTGACCTGGAGTTATATTTAGTTTGGATACTGTAGAATATATTTGTGTGTAATTATATATTTATATTTAGCTTTTTTTGCCACCTGAAAAGCATTTCTGTGTGACTTTAACAAAGTGAAACAGATCTGATTGTAACCTGCCACGAGGCAACATTGACAATCAGACATTGCCACAACACAGCTGCGATAAAAGGTGAGCGAAAGCTCTCACTGTTGGTCATTAATAAGTTTGCCGAATATGTGCCGCATGCAGCTCATACCTTAGTCTTGCTGGAATAAAAAAATACTGACCCCACAGTTCCCGAGGTTGGTGATTGCTTTGATATTTGGTAAAAGTTCTATGTTTTCTGGCTCATCTCCTAAATAAGAGTATTTAAACCCACACACCAATTTGGCTTTTTCTTTCCTTTAGCCTAGATGTAACAATTTGACCTGCCCCTTATTTATACAGACTTGCAACATGGACACAAAGAAGATGCAAAAAGTTTATTTAAAAGTTAGTGAAACTCAGGGCCCCTGGATGGCTCAGCTGGTTGAGCTTTGACTCAATTTTGGCAAAGGTCATGAACTCAGGGTCGTGGGATCCTGGGACTGAGCTCCATGTGGGGCTCTGTTCTCAGTGGGGAGTCTGCTTGGGATTCTTTCTCTGCCTCTGTCCCTCTCCTATGCTCGGTCGTGCACTCTCTCTAAATAAAAAGTGAAATCTTTAAAAAAAATAAATAAAATAGGGGCGCCTGGGTGGCTCAGTCGTTAAGCGTCTGCCGTCGGCTCAGGTCATGATCCCAGGGTCCTGGGATCGAGCCCGGCGTCGGGCTCCCTGCTCGGCGGGAAGCCTGCTTCTCCCCCTTCCACTCCCCCTGCTTGTGTTCCTTCTCTCGCTGTGTCTCTCTCTTGTCAAATAAATAAATAAAATCTAAATAAATAAATAAATAAATAAATAAATAAATAAATAAATAAAATAAAATAAAAGTAAAACTCAAAAATACTTCTTAACTGTAATTTGGTAGTCATTTTATGAACATCTCAATAGAACAAGAATTTATAGATTCCTGATTTAAATGTATGTGAACAGTACCTCCTTTTATATTTAAGTTTATTTATGAAAGAAAAGTAAAAATTTAGATGAAATTAATAAAATATGAA
This sequence comes from Callorhinus ursinus, assembly GCF_003265705.2. Classification (NCBI taxonomy): domain Eukaryota; kingdom Metazoa; phylum Chordata; class Mammalia; order Carnivora; family Otariidae; genus Callorhinus; species Callorhinus ursinus. The sequence goes on from NW_027397076.1 coordinate 37,350,940, forward strand.
ATGTGATAAAGATGAGTGATAAAATCTATGGAAATTGTTTTGACACCAAAAAGTCATTCATAGGAAGAGATAAATTTTGAATAAAAGTAATAAAAAAATCTCATAGATAATTGTTTGATAATCCAATTAATGAAGTGGAATGAAGCATTTGAATATAGTGAAAAAGTGTTAAATTTCTTGCTGGTTTGACATAAAATAATTGACATCAAGGAAGAAAAAATAAAACCCATGATATACCACCATAATGAAAACATTAATGACAACAGGATGATAATGTCATTAATTCGAAAAGAATTAAAGACAAGTCACTGTGAAAAAGAATTTGAAACCCCCTAAAATCTTACAGCTCATGTATAAAAGAAACTGGATAGTGTTTTCCCAAATTCCATAGCAACGCTAGAAAGTTAACATGGTATTAATAACAAAGAGTTGTGAAATTGAAACATTTTTCCTAAACTGGTAACAATAAAATTCGATTTTATCAACCATCCTAGAAAAATTAATGAATTATCATTCCTTTTTCCATACAGACTATATTGTAAAAATTGTTGCTATAGGAAGAGCCTGTCAAAGATTATAAGCACCCCACCCCCCACTTAATGAGAGTGGAAAATATTACAGTTATGTGAATTAATTCAATATTATTTTATTTTTCCAGATTTTGTGAGGTTAGTGATATTTGCCAGCTTTTACATTTGTAAGTTGTTGTCATATACCTTCTCATTCTAAATAAATCTTCATTTGGGGCGCCTGGGTGGCTCAGTGGCTCAGTCGTTAAACATCTGCCTTCGGCTCAGGTCATGATCCCAGGGTCCTGGGATCGAGCCCCACGTCAGGCTCCCTGCTCAGCGGGAAGCCTGCTGCACCCTCTCCCAGTCCCCCTGCTTGTGTTCCCTCTCTCGCTGTCTCTCTCTCTGTCAAATAAATAAATAAAATGTAAAAAAATAAAAAAACAAATTGTAAAAATAAATAAATAGGTCTTCATTTTAATATTTTATTTCATGTTCATAAGTTTTATTATTTTTATTAAGGAGGATTTCCCAAATATATATCTCCAGGCCTCACTTAGTCTGGATCTGCCCCTTATAGAATTTATAGTATTCAAGCAGGCTTCCAAGCCTTCACTCATGCTGTTTCTTGTGCCTGGGCCTGCCACCACCCCTTTTGTTATTTATTATTCAAGATGTAACTCACAGGTTGCCTACTCTGTGAAACCCTTCAGCCTCCACTCCCAGCCATCTCCCAGGCAGAATGCTTTCAGAGAACATTTATATATCTCATTTGTAATAAGACAGATAATTATACCCCCTAATAGAAATGAACTCTTTGAAGGCAAGACAGTGTCACATTGTCCCCAGCTCCCAGCCTTACACCTGTTACTCAGGAAGATATAGTAAATATTGGGTGACCAATGACTTTATGAATGAGTTGCAATGACACACAATACGGTAAAATTTTAAGATGTACAGTTGCCAATAACCAGAGAGAGTACGGTCCTCCCTCTCTTTTATCTTGTTGCTTAGATTTCTGGGTCTTTTTCCCTGAGCTCTTTTGTGCCTGTAATCCAGTTTGTATGGCAGGTCTTCTGTTGGTGGAGAAACACTTTTATTTTCTTAAGCTGTTGTTAAGGTATCTTTTATGAACAAGTAACTTATTAGAGGGGAAAAGAAGAAGAAGAGAATGTTGGGTCCACAGTGCTCAGGGGGAACTTATCATTTCTTTGTATGGTGGACAAAGGAAGAGAGAGCCTCTGGAAAAAAAATTTCATTTCCTGATCTATTCAGCAATCTATTAACTTCCTTTCCTTCATACACAGTGAGCTCTTTTGCCCTCCCTCCACGGCCTATTTCATTTCCTCTCTCATATTTAGCACATTAGTGCTTTCTCTAAGTTTCGACTCTTCTTAGTATCAATGTGCTTAAGTGCAGATGTCACTTTACAGGCTTGCCTGTGGCAGTTTTTCCTGTGTGTCCTCATCATTGGTTCCAAGCAGACTTGCACAAGCCATACCTGTCTTTGCTCAGGACTTTGATGTATATTGTGTCCCCGAATGGATGCACGACTCTGCCCAGAAATTGCCTGTCCATCACCTTCTGCTGTGCACTGCAAAATTAACTGTAGCCTCCATCATTCATAAACAACATGCTCCCCATGTTATATATCTCTGAACATTGTTTATTGAAATGAGGGCAGCCTATTATCACCGAGTGAGTTGTTTGATTATTGCCTTGTGCTTGCATTCAATATTCATTTATGCATTCATTTATTCAACAAATTGTAATGTAATACTTCATAGGTATTAGGGACTATTAAGATCCTGGAGGTACAATTTATAGGATTGGGTCTTTCTAACCAACAGTTCTGTGTGAATTATAGAGTTACGGAAAGCAGAGGTGCTTTGAGCCAGAAAAGTTGGGTTTGTATCCGGCTCTGTCTCCAACCAGCTGTGAAGGGGTTTGCCTGAAGGTCTTTAGTTTTTTCATAGGTAGAATGGGCAAACAATATCTATGTTCTAGTGTTGTTGTTTGGATTGAATTTTCAAAGCATCACTGAATGGTGGATTAGAGAAGGGAAGGTGAGGGCATGCCAACATCCCAGGGTTTTCTCTGTTTCAGTTAGAAACACAACTTTTCCCTTTTAAGGAAATGAAAAGCAGCTACTGAGCAGTGCTGAAGACAAGGAAAGTGGCCCCAATGCCAGACCCCAACCCAGCACCGGGAGGAAACACAGTCCTCTTCCTTCCACATCCTTCCCCACATCAGACCCCAAGCCCGGAGCTAGCAGTAGTGGCTTGCACTTGACAGTGACCGTGGTTGGGAGAAGCATCAAAGACAAGCAGTGAGAGTTGCCCGCAGCACCAGCACTGCTGACAACACCCAAGAAGTGAAGATTCTGAAGACAGAGCAGTGTTCCTCAGATCCCAACTTCCAGCACTCAGTGCAGTGAGCATGAGCATGACCTTGACGTCAGCTCTTGGCTGCAGCAGGTGGAGCCGATGACCTGGTTCCTGGTTCAGAAGGAAACAAAGGGGTCTAGGATTAGGGGTACAGGAGGATAGCTGGAGGCCAGAAGGATTCTTTGGGCATTGTCAGGAACTATTAGTTGCACTAAATTTTTACATTTCCGATAACCACACCCCATTGTCTTTCCCCAGTTTTGTGGCTTAAGGAGATGCCTGCTCCCATGTGCAGAACCACGATCCTAATGTATTGAGTGCTTGCTTTCTACATGCCAGACACCTTACTAGATTTTATATATATGTTCCATCTCCACAACTCCTTAAGGTGAGTGTTATGCCCATTTTACAGATAAGAAACCCAAGTTCAGAGAGAAGATAAGCCCCTTTTCCATGATCACACATGGGAGATGTCGGATTTCTACCTGGGAGTCTGACTCCCACAGCCAGGTTGCTTCTAGCTCCCACGTTGTAGGTGCTCGGCTTTTACGGCATGAATTTTGAATGAATCTTGGGCCTGCCTCCCTCTTCACAGTGCCCAAGAGATTCAAATATGAGAACTTAAAGTTTTCATGGCTATTACTTACTTCATCATCTCCCGAGGACGGCCATGGAACTGTGGACTGTACCGTGGAGAATTGTTCGAAATGCTGCTCCATGACCTTGCTCCACTTCAGCTAAGTCCTTCTCTCTCTCTCTCTCTCTCTCTCTCTCTGTGTGTGTGTGTGTGTGTGTACTACCGCCTGAACAAACATTGCTCAGAGGGGACTGGGATTTCACAATCACAAGTAGAAACGGCGATATTCCTCTCCAATATCTTTACCCCCTCACTTCTTCCAAGCAATTTTTCCTGAGTGAAGCTGTTCCTTTTAATTGCTCTATGGAATGCTTTATCTTAATTCGTTCTCCTTGTTTCATTCTGCTTCATATTTTTAAACATATGGTGACTCCCAAACTAGATTCAACAGCTCTAGAAGTAAAAGCCGTTTTTCCAGTTTGTTGGTATCCACACTGAATTCTGTAGGTGCTCATTAAATATCAGCACTTTCGGGGTACCGTGCGCAGGTCCAGGGTGGCAGTGGGGGACGGAGGGGAGCAGGCAGCGAGAGGAGATGGGATTTTTGAATAAGAGCCCCTTACATACATTACCTGTATCTCCCCAGGTCCCACCAGCCTTGGGGAGTCTAGCAAGGCGACAGGATCAAGAGATTTTTAACCAAAGAGTATCTGTCTGGTCTATCCAGGTGACTCCTAGGAAGCTCCAGCCCCGTCCCAGGCCTGCTGGAGGGGCCAAGGAAATCCTTAGAGGTTGTGTCACTTCGTAGACTCCCAGGTTTAGTCCTCCTGGCTGGGACACAGGAGACTCTGCCCTCCTCTTCCCCAGCAGTACTCACTTAGGTGTCAGGTTGTCGCGCCCCTACCTGGCAACCAGGTGGCTGTGGTCCTTGCTCTTTCACTCAGACAACATGGCCAAGGGGCTCCCAGGTGGCTGATCTGAAGGGCATTCCCAGCACATAAGTGTTGCAACCCGTGCCAACTGCCTTCTGGCTAAACGGAGGAATTCACCGCCCCCTTCACCTGGGTTTTCCGCTCTTACAGGTCACAGAGTCCTGCTGCCCGACCTGTAGGTTACAATGAGGCCGGTGATCCGCTTCTCAGCAGATGCTCTTCCTCCTGGGACGTGGGTACTGGTCTCCGGGTGCAACGAGGGTCAGAGGGAAATAGGAGCCACAAAAACCTCATAAACCTCAGACTGCTCCTCCCCTCTGACAATGACCCATTGTCCTTGGGCTGAGCTTGCACACATCTACCTTCTTCGGGTGAAATCCTTCCCACAAGGCTCTGTGGTTCCTCTTGTAAATAACTCCCTGGCAGGCAGGACTGCCCTGCTGATCCTCCAGGCCTGTTTGTGGAATAGCACGATTTGCAGTGGCTTCCCAGACCCTAGGTCTCACTCTGGAACTCTGCTAGACGTCGGCTGCCTTTGGCCATTTTGAACCGTGAAGTCTAGAGATTTCTGTCTGCCCACGGGTGCTATTCTCTCCTCACTCCTTTTGCCCAAGTGAGAATTATAAGTGGGTTTGGAATTTTTTCAGGTTCTATCCTAGGACTCCTGTTTAGAAAACGATTTCATTCCTAAATTTCTATTTTAAAAAGTCATCCTTAAATGATTTAAGCAACTAATTCTTGACATTAAGTTCACTGGACTTGTTTAAGTGTTTTATCCTAAATACATGTGAAATTAGATATTAGTAAGGGTTGTGCCATCAGTGAAAAAAAGTTCCTGAAAACTGGAAACTTGGCAGTCACCCAGGAGGGAGTACAAGTCAAGCCTTTTTTTTTCTTTTGAAATAGGGTCTAAACTCTGCAGTTTTCGAAAGTCTACTGAAAGGGATTAATTGTATTCCCATTGTGTCCCACTGAGGCCAAGATGAAAATTGGAGAAGCATAATTATCTTTGAGAATTTTGAAAAAGCCACCACACTAGGAATACTCCCAAAAGAAAAACTACATTTCAATTGCTTCTCCTATAACTCTAATATTCCTTCCCACACTTCCCCCCACAAAATGAGAAAACTTATTTAGAATTGTGTTTAATTGATTAAACCACAATCACAATACACAAAATAATCACAAACACACCCACAAAAAAACTTTTTTCCTCCTTCTCCTCCTCCTCCTTCTTCTTCAGTTTGGGCATTTTGAGGAGTTAACTTCAATTTTTGAAATATTTAAATTATGTGTCTGGAATCTTGAATGTATAATCTTAGTTGTTATAATGTGGCTAATCTTGGTTAAGCGTGTAATGGTGTTGCTTAGAAAAAGACAACTTAATCTTCTTATTTCTTATCCCCAAGGAGAAGTTTATGCATATGTAATCAGAATAATCCTGACTAATAATTAAACTAAGGGTCTTCAAGCTTCATGATATTGTGAACTTGTCCTAAATTATTTCACTGTCTCCAGCAGTTCTCTTAATTTGGATCTTGTCTGTATGAAGTAAGTGCGTAGAAGTGAATTGTGGTATTTTGCCTAAGTTTTTTTCTCTCACTCATTGTTACTGAACTGAATGAAACAAAGAGAAAAATATACAGGTGATGTGTTTGTTTCAGTGGCTCAGTAAAGATAATCCTGTTGGACAGTAAAAAAGGGTAAAGGCCACATGGCTGTAAACTCTGGTGGCTTGGTAAACCCATAGAAAACGGGCAAATGAAGGTCATTCTCTCAGAGAGAGACCGAGAGATACAGGCATGCTGATAACAGCGGATCGACACCAGACCTGAGGCTGATGGGTAGACTGTCGCTACAGTAAATAATTATTTTTAAATAATTTATGCAAATTCAACCATGCTTGCTTAGGAGAGAAACGTGAAAATAGCACTTGTCTGCTGTCCCCTCGGTGATCACCCTCCCCAGAGTGAGACAAGAGACATGAACCTGCCATGACGTAGTCTACTCCGCTCCCCTGTGCTCTTCTCACCATCTTTAAATATTTCAGGTGGCTCCAGGTTGCAAATCAATCATTTTATCTGTGGCTCAACTAAAGAAACAGAAATCTACTCAAATGCCAGAAGAAAACCTGGCCGTGCCGAGTTCATGAGAGATGGTCTGCTGGTCTCCAGCCGGCACTTAGCAGAGGAATTTTCAAGGATAATTTTCAACATTCCCATTAGGTCTTGAGCTGATTTCAGAAAGCCACCTCTGAGTAATTCGCTATTCTGGCATACAATCATCTCATTGCTATTTACCTCCATCCCTGCTCCCATCAATTCTAAGGGAAAACCTGTGATTTCTCTTCCCTGTTCCAGATACACTTGTTTTAAAATATGAGGCTAAGTTGGAGGGAGGGAGGAAGTGGAATGTGATTTGTCTCCAGAACTCTCCTCAGCCAGGCCTGGCTTCAGCAATGCCATCCAAACCTGGGCCCTGGTTTACAATATCTATGCGCTCTATTCTTCATGGTCCTGCTGAATTTCATCTAATGGAACCTCTGAGTCCAACTTCTCCAGTCTGAGATTCTGGTGTCACTTTTGCTGTGAGGCCTGCCCTCAGCAAGCTATTTAAAATGGGGATATTGGGACGCCTGGGTGGCTCAGTTGGTTAAGTGTCTGCCTTTGGCTCTGGTCATGATCCCGGGGTCCTGGATGGAGCCCCGTGTCAGGCTCCCTGCTCAGTGGAGAGTCTGCTTCTCTCTCTGCCTCCCACCCCTCCGCACTCATGCGCGTGCGTGCTCTCTCTCTCAAATAAATAAATAAAATCTTTTAAAAAAATGAAATGAGGACGTCACTTGTCAACATTCCCAGTGCCGCTTGCCTTACTGTCCTTTTCCCTTTTTTCTCGTGGCACTATCACCTTCTCACTTTTTTATTCTGGCTATTTTACTCCGACTTTTCTTCTGATGCCCTGACTCTCTTAGCTCTTATTGTTTGTTGCCTGCCTCCCCACTCCCCCCAACACCCCCACCACTAGGACCAAACTCCTTAAGGCGGGGATCTTCCTCAGTCTGTCCATTGATGCATTTCAATCACATAGAACAGCACCTGGCCCACAGTGTTTAATGAATATGCTGAATGAATATGTGAGGATTCTACCTCTGAATTCCCTGGGCAGAAATAGTTGGAGGGGTAGTTATTGGCTTAATGCAGGTCTTACATCTGTTAAATTCTTTAACTTTATCACCATAAAAACAGGCCACTGGTAATTAACAAAATTTCCAGAAGTTGCTCATCAGTTACTACCTGCATGGGAAGCGAGGTACAATGTCCAAAAGAGTTGACCATTTTTTATAATAGATCAAAATCCATTACTGCAAATATATTTGGAACAGAAATTTGTATGACAGAAATGTCTAAATCTAGCCAGTGGCCCATTTATTTTAAATTAGGTTCTTATCCACAAAATCCTATTACAGTAAAGTGATTTAAAGAGATTCTTCATCTTCCCTTTAATGTAACTTAACCTGGGTATTAAGAAGACTTCAATTAAATAGTTTGATGAGGAATCTACATTTTATAGACCATAAGAGTAATTTAAAACAAATGGCACTAAGAGAGGGAGGCAAACCAGAGACTCTTAACTATAGAGAACAAACTGAGGGTTGATGGAGGGAGGGGGGTGGGGGGATGGGCGTAATGGGGTCTGGGGATTAAGGAGGGCACTTGTGATGAGCACCGGGTGTTGTACGTAAGTGACACATCACTATATTGTACACCTGAAACTAATGAAACACTGAAACTAACTGGAATTTAAATAAAAACTTGAAACCAAAAAAATTAAACAAATGGCACTTCTTAAACTCTGCTGTTATGAAACTCTCAACCATGCCTGTCTCTTTTTGAAGTATTTTTAGTACTAACATAGGCAAGACTTAAATGTTTGCCTCAATTTTCACCTGCTTGTGCCCCAAAGGGTACAAATATTTCTAAAGATTTGAAGAGTTTCTTAAACACCAATCCACATTTTTCTTAACATCATTAAAACATACCACTGCCTGCTCACTCTAGGTCTAACCATGATCTATCTGATGGAATTAAACTAGTAAATCAATGAGGCGCCATTTCAGCATTGCTGGTCACAATTTTCTCTTTTTATTAAAAGTTGAGTTTGTCTCGACTCTCATTTTTTTATGTCTAGCCATTGTAATTTGTAAGATGATTTGAGCCACAAATGTGCAGAGACCATATTTTCTGGAACAAAAACATGCTGTAGCAGTTTGGGGAATCAAACACACATTGATTAGTATCTGGATTTACCCCGCCCAGGCTGGGCCTGACCCTAGGCATGTTCTCTCTCTATCGTGAGACTCACTTTCTTCAACCATAAAATGAGTCTACTCATACCCACTTTGTAGTATTACTAAGGTTAAACTTCCAGTAGTGTCTGGACATGGAGGCTCTGTGCCATGAATTATAATCATAATCATTAATTTGTCCAACTTGACCATCTATTTGAGAAATTTTACAAAGGCACAAAACATCAATCTCTTTTAAGTATGTTTAACCAATTGTTTTCATTGAAAACATTACACAGAGTCAGTGTTATTCTAAAAATCCAGGTCATAGAATCACTGTCTTTACCGGTCCTGATTCTTGCCCAAGACCCTGGAAGTTACTCAGCGTTTTAGGAGGCCCAGGGATCACTATTTGTCTTTGTTTAAGCAAAGGGACATACATATGGACCAGTTCCTCACAGTTATGCATTGAATTATGTCCCCCGCAAAGATGTTCGAGTTCTAAACCCCAGTACCTGTGAATGCGACCTTATTTGGAAACAGAGCCTTCGCAGACAATCAAGTGAAGATGAGGTCATTAGGATAGGCCTCATTCAATACGACTGTGTCCTTACAGAAAGGGAAAATTCGAATACAGGGACAGAGGCCCACCGGGAAAACGCCATGTGAAAATGAAGGCAGAGAGCGGGGTCATGCTTCTACAAGCCAAGGAAGAAAAGCCAAGGAACAGCAGATATTGCCAGCGAAATGCCAGAAGCCAGGGGAGAGGCCTGAAACAGTGTCTCCCTCACAGCCCAGAAAGGAACAACTCTGCTGACAGCCTCCAGAACCATGAGATACTAAATTTCTGTTTTTGAAGCCACAGATTTGTGATACTTTGTAACGGCAGCCCCAGCAAGCTAATCTAGTCCCCCAGATCATACAGTAGCTGTGGAGGGAAGAGGGAAGTAGCTCAGTGCCATGCTCTGCATTGTTGCTACAGCCGTGCCCTCACCTGCTGGTTCTGGGAGGGAGATTGGAGACCCGCGTGTATATTTCATCTGGCAATTTACATTTACCTCCTTGCCTGGCCTGAGGCTGGAGAGGAAAAGAAGTTAGGTTGAAAACCAGCAAGATTGTTGTACGGTTGCCAAGAAGAGGGTGGAGGCACAGAGGTCTTAAAGTTCTTTCCTGGCCTCAGCTTCAGGCAGCGAAATCTTGCCACCACGAAGGTGGGGGATTTATTTTTTCTCTTTACCAAAAGAAAGAAAGCTTTAAACATTCCCCCTTTCCACGAGCAGGTGTAAACTGAGCTGCAGCCGCAGCAGCTGAGGGATTGCCGCAGGGCCATCCCTTATAGGCCAGTCTTAACCTTTAAAGCACCAGGAGGGCTAGAAGGAGATTCCACACTCCCCGTTTCCCCCCACCCCATTCAGGGCCCTTCTGTGGCTAATGCGCCTAGCAGAATCCTCAGCTGTTGGTGCTTATTCTTAATCAACCAAAGTAGTGTTGGAAAGCGTCCATCTGCCATGCGTGCGCATGCACACACACACACACACACACACACACACACACACGATCTCTAAATGTAGTTTCTAGTAGTTACTGTTTATCAAGTACCCACCAAGACTGTGCTAAGCATTTTGCACGCATTATTTAGCAAACATTCATTCAATAGTGACTAAGAGACTACTATGTGCCAATCAATAAACTGGGTGCAGGAGATAAAATGATGAATAAGACAGATTCAATCCCTGCCTATGGCAGACACTATTTTTGCTTACCAAATATACACTACACCTTTCTGCCCCAATTTAGACTATGCAAAACCTTGCTCTCCCAGCCTCCCTTGCAGTTTAGAGTTCTAAGCACCCAGTTATGACCAAGGTTAAGAATGGGAATGTTGCTTTCCCGCTAAAATGAGACAGATGTGATTATCTTCATCTCTTTCCCTTTCTTCCAGCCTTGATTTGGGTGTGATGGTTGGAGATACAACAACCATCTTGAACCCATGGAGTGAAGACCAAAAAAGTCAGAGATGTCCTGATATTGTTGAGCCTCTGGAACATTACCAGCAGCCCCTACCTCTGTACTTCTTTTTGGACAAAGAAGGTCAATCCCTATTTGTTTAAGCCACTGTTAGGTTTTTTGTTACTTGTCGCTGAATGTACTCCAAAAGAGATACAACTTCCTTGATGAAGTTTATGCTCTATCTGGGGAGACAGACATAACATCACAACAATTATATAATTGGCATTGTGACAAATGCTATGAATGAGAGTTATAGGGCACTAGGAGCATGTATAACAGGTCTGTCCATTTCCAGAGTCTATGTTGTCTGGGAACAGAACTGGGTATATTGTAGAGTCTGCTGCTTACTAGCTATATAACTTCGGGCAAGTTACTAACCCTTCCTAAACCACAGTTCCTTCTGTAATCTGTGAAATGGTGACTATAATATTCTCTCTCATAGGTTTGTTGTGAGGATGAAATAATAAAATGCACATAAACTGGTTTGTAAGTTCCTGACACACGGTAAGCATAATTATTAGTGTAAGTAATCATTATTATATTATGTTACATTGTTATATATCACACATATGTTAATACTACATATGTGGGGTGCCTGGGTGGCTCAGTCATTGAGCGTCTGCCTTCGGCTCGGGTCATGATCCCGGAGTCCTGGGACCGAGCCCCACATCGGGCTCCCTGCTCGGTGGAGGCCTGCTTCTCCCTCTCCCACTCCCCCTGCTTGTGTTCCCTCTCTCGCTGTGTCTTTCTCTGTCAAATAAATAAAATCTTTAAAAAAAATACTACATAGGTATATTAAATATGACTGTGGTAGGTAGAATTTTAAAATGCCCTACTCCTTGATGTACAAGCCCTATAACAGTCCCCTCCCGAGTTTGGACAGAACTTGTGAATTTGATGATGTATCATTTCTGCAATTATATTATCTAATATGGCCTTGATAACTGAAGGTTCTCAGGGTGGGCCTGACCTGATCAGGCAAGCCCTCCTGTAGCCGAGTTTTCTCCAGATGGCAAACGTCTGAGCAAGAAGTCAGAGAGATGTGCTCCCTATGGCCTGAAAGCAGCATGACAATTATGCTATAAACTACCTATGGGGGCCATGTGGCAAGGAACTGGAGGCAGCCTCCAGGAAGTGAGGGGGTCACTGGCCTCCAGCCAGCAAGAAAACAGGGACCTCAGTCTCTAGCAGAAAGGAAATGCACTCTGTCAACAACACAGGAGCTTGGAAGAGGACCCTGAAGCTTTGATGAGATAGCAACCCCAGCCCACGGCTTCATTTCAGCCTGGAGAGATCCTGAGCAGAGACCCTACCTAAGTGTGACCTAAAGACCTGTGACATAATACATTTCTCTTGTTTTATGGCACTAAGTTTATGGCAATTTGTTATGTAGCTATAGAAAATGAATATAAATATACATATATTTTCTAGAAGGATGTATTGTGTAATATATTGCATCAGGATAAAGTGTCAGAGACCTTTTCAAAGAGACCCAAAAAGACAGAGGATTCGAGAACATAGGAGTTTGTTGCCCTCACACACGGCAGTCCTGAGTGAGCAGTGCAGGTTCTGGGGGGCTCTGCTCTGCACCCGCCTCTAGGTGCTCATGTTTCTCCCATCCTGTCCACCTGCCAATCCCCAGAAAGAGCCCGGTCCTCTTCAGCAGGGTCAGAGGTAAGTCCTGGGCACATGGGGAAGTGTACGAGAGACCGGGTTGAGAGCATCGATTTCCTTTTAAGCAAATGATGTGGGTGCCATAGGCATCACTCACGCTCCCATTCCATTTTTGAGAATTTAGTCCTGTGGCCACACCTTGTCTCAAAGGAGATCAGGAAATGTAATCTCGGGGTTCGATGGGGCTATGACCAGAAGAAGAGGAGAGTGGATTTTGGTCAGCAATGAATAGTGTTCACCACAAATATGATAAAATAATAGCAATCAGTACAATATACTGCCAAATTCCTCTCAAGCCTTGCTCCTGCTGGGCACTTTGTTTGGATTACTTCAGAGAGAGCCCAATTTGATTGCAGAGGAGATACCTCCCAGTTTTGTAATGCTGAGTCACTCATTCATGTGGCAATGTTGACCTCTGCCTGGAATAACAGTAGCTGAACATTAACAATGACCACACTGCTCACCTCTCATTGTAGCAATTCATAAGCAAATGTACTTTTCTTGGTGCTTTGCAAACTGATGCAGACATGTTCCAATCAATAGGCTTTATCTACCTACCCATCCTCATCTGTGACATGGTGCTGGGGGAGGGGGGTGATGATTAAAGAGCAGAATGCATATACCCCCCCCGCTATAGCCTGGCATTTCCCTCCCCCTCCCCCCCCCCCCCCCCGCTTAGTGGATTATAGGAAGAGGAATTATACAAGATTTGGGCCATTTTGCTGTGATTTAGTCAACGGGCTAAGAGGGTGTGCGCTGCTGGACAGTTTTTCACTTATGGCAAGAAAGACCATGTACGCAGCTTCAGATTTTCTTTCAGGATTAGGCTATCAAAAAGCCCCTTTCCTGAGACTCCCCCAGGCACTGCAAGAGGACGCATGTTTTGCAAGGAGATGGAGAGAGTAAATTTTATTTGGTTGACTGGATAGTCACCCAATAAATGTTAATGATATCAGTCATAGTATATATACTAATGTCATCCATTTTAAAGGAAAGGGGAAATTGCCTCACAGATTTTCAGAATTCCTATCACAGAATCTTATTAATGGTTGATCTCCTTTTTTCTGAAGCTGGAGCTTGGCTTCAGAGTTATTTTACAAAATACCGTGTATTTTGCTAACCGTATAGAGCTCCCTGTGTATTTCATCCATAAAACTTGTTTCTAATGCTTTTTTTCTCTGGGCTCTAAGTTGATGACACCAGGCCTTTAGGAAAGGTTGGTCTTCTGATAGGATTGTTATCAGCTAGCAAAAGTTATAGAATTCTGAGAGCATCTTTTATAAAGGAACTCAAAGCATCTCCCCAAATGATAAGCCCCTTCTCTTATTCTGTTCTATGTTCCCACAGCAAAAAGGTAGCAACATTTTTAAAAAAGATTTTTATATTTATTTGTTTAAGAGAGAGCGAGCAAGAACAAGAGCAAAGGGGAGGGTTAGAGAGAGAGGGAGAAGCAGACTTCCTCCTGAGCAGGGTGCCGAAGTGGGGCTCGATCCCAGGACCCCGGGATCATGACCTGAGCTGAAGGCAGACATTTAACTGACTGAGACAACCAGGCACCCCTTTAGCAACATTTAATAACTTTTTTCTTCCAAGAATATTTCTCAAGCAGCAGAATCCATTTCATTTCAAGTTAACTCATCCCAATTAATGGTCCAGTTCTCCATACACTAAATTCAATCTATGCAGAGGCAGAAAGCTGGACACTGTAATTCCTGACTAGGGCAGTCTCATATACGAAGGGAGATCATGAACCTATGGGATAACTCAAGGTATGGTGAATCTACTGGCCAGAAAACCTAAGAAGGGGGCTGTCTAGGGCAGGATAAAGAAGAGGGAAGGAGTCTGACTCCTATTCCCATTTCTTTCCCAACATTTCTCAATTCCAAGGGCAGGGGATGGACCTGCGCTTTATTAAAATGATAGGCAATCATCCAGGTGAGGATATGGCTGCCAGTACTGTTAGGTCTCTACTTGACCAGACACACGCACACACACCAAAGAAATGACTTTCTCTTCCAAGTTCCTGCAAACACAAGTTGTAGGTCCTTAGCAAGACAAAGAAGGAGTACTCATTCCCATTATGGTTTGAGATTTCATCCAGCCCTGATGAGTTACTGAGGCAGGTCTGATGGAGAACTGACAAACTAACAATACCTCGAATTAGCCTGGCCATTTGCAGTTACAACATTTCACATCTTTTATCGCAGATGCTCTTTTCAGCAGCTCACGGGAGTAATCATAAATGGAGCTCTATAACTGAGCATTTACTGTGTGCCAAGTGTATATATCCTCACTCATGGACTCTTCATGACACTCCTCAGAGTTAGGTCCTATCATTAATCCCATTTTACAGATGCGGCTTAGAGAGGTGGAGATTCCCAAGTTCACCCTTTGGTAAGTGACAGGATCAGCTCTGTGAACCTAGACAGTCCAGCTCCAAGGCTCAGATGCTAAACCACTTGCACCATCAACCATTGGTTTTTAGAGGCCGTAAGTGACCAGTAACCCGCAGCATTGGAACTAAGACCTGTTTGGTCTCCTTCTTTCTTATTTCAGCATTCTACCGGTTTGGGGGCCTCCGAGGTTTGTGCTCTAGATAATCGTCACTTAGAGCCATTGTGGCTGTGTTTCCCCTCTGTGGTTACTCAAGAATCAACCTTTTTTCTAAGGTCAAGCTCAGGATTTGAAACCTTTAATTTCTTTCCAGCTGACATTTTACCATTTCATAGTTCCCAAGCCTCCTGGAGCTTATAAAGGAGTGATTTCAGATATCCACTCCCTGTACTCTGAGAACAATTCATTTTAATGTTGGGATATTGCCCAGAATTCAAGAAAACGAGCATGATCCTTCCAGTCTGGCTTTTCATTCCACCTATTGTCTAAAACTCTGTCTACAGGCGTAAACTACTAGGCTAGAGGCGGGGAAAAATTTTTAGTGTTCCAGATGATAGCCTTTACCTGGTTTAACCTGTTTTTTGCGTGTGCCAGGAAAACAAGAAGCCCAGATAATTGATGAATTTCTTTATTCATTTGGATATTTCGGGGTCATGTAAACAACGGAAAAAATATGTTCCTTAAGGTTTTATCACCAATCTAATCATAATAGAAAGTTGTTCAGCAGATCTAAAATAAGTCCCATGAGTCTAGGAAAAAGAAAAGTTTTAATTATTTGTGCCAGAGAATGGCTTTAGAAGATTAATGTTAGGGAAGGTTCTATAATGGTCTTCTGGTAACCCAAAAGGATTTATAAAATAGAGACAACAAATACAGCAGGAATGTCTTCGGCGACTTGGCCGAAATGAACAAAATTACAGCATTCTCCTGGAGACTTGGTCTTGATTGGATGGCTATAGATCAAAGAGGATCTTGAAAAAGTGTTAAAGGGGCTCCTGAGTTAAACATTTATCTTCCCTGTTCCTTAAATCCTGTATCTTTACAATTGATGCCTTTTAAAAAAATCAGCCAAAATTTAGAGCTGTCATCAGCTAACCTAGTAAGGCATTTAAAATTAAATATAATAACAAAGTTATATTCTATTAAACATTAGTCAAATGATCCTTTTAAAAATAAGCATAAAAACTCATGACTCAAAGTCAGTTAACAATTCTAGAGACTGTCCTTGTGAAGAATACGGCTATTTCTTTACAGTGTCAAAGTAGAACATTATTTGCAAATTTAATTAAATTTAATTAAGGGGTACCTGGGTAGCTCAGTCAGATAAGCATTCGACTCTTGGTTTCGGCTCAGGTCATGAACTCGGGGTCATGGGTTTGAGCCCCACGTCTGGCTCCATGCTCAGTGGGGAGTCTGCTTGAGATTCTCTCTCTCTCCCTAGGCCTCTGCCCCTTCCCACCACATTCTCTGTCTCTGTTTCTCTCTCTCTGTCAAATAAATAAATAAGTAAAATCTTTTAAAAATTTTTCATTAAAATTATCTGTGAAAGATTTGACCATCTCCAACATACTTGATATAAATGAGATGGAAAGAAGAAAGGAGTTAACATTTAGTGAGCAATAGCTATATATTGAGAAAAAATATTAAAAAGGATAAAGATCTTTATGATATATAAGCAAAAAATTTTGCAATCTATTCTCTTCTCCCATTATCTGCCACTGTCTTCGCATACCATAGCCTACGCAGAGCAGAGCCATTCCTTAACCTGGACTTCTCATTTAAGGATTACAATGTATGAGGGAAATAAACACCTCACACATTATATTTCTCTAATCTTCTGTATTTTTGTTTTCTTGTTTTGTTTTAAGATTTCATCGTTAAGTGATTTCTACATCCAACATGGGGCTTGAACTCAGAACCCTGAGATCAAGAGTTGTGCACTCCACCAACTGAGCCAGCCAGGTGCCCCTAATCCTCTGTATTTTTGGATCTCTTTGAAAAAGCATCTTCGACTTTACCTGATGCAATGCTCTAGCTAATTGCTTTAGAATGATATCCTTGCCCTGCCCAAATGAATCAACCTTTTGATTTGTATCACTTAGGTTGCTTGCTTCATGGAGGTACCATGCCCAATCTATTGGTAGTGTTGAAAATCATGAAATAGAAAAAGACCTAAATCTTTTGGACAAGATGACACTGGCAGGAAACTCCCTTCCAGCTCCTTTACTTCTATGATGATAGGATGGGCTGCTACTGGGAAGACACCGGGCAAGGTATTGTAATATTTTGACTCATAAAATTTTCACAAAAACAACTCTTTCCCAAACAAGTTTGGACAGGTTGAGTATGTGACTTTCTTGGTGTGGGGCAGCCACATGTTAATAAAACTTCCCAAGATTCTGCTATCCCACAATCTGTCTGGTTTCCATTTATTCCAGGACCCCTGAATGGGTCAAAAACAGTTTTAAAAGGGAAAGTGGGGCTCTTGGCTACTTTAATATTATATTTTATGGTCCATTTTAAATTTCATTTTCACCACAATCCATCAAAATAGATAATACTCTGCTCATCTTCCAGATGATAAAACAAGCACTAAAGGACAAGAAACTTGCCAGAGGCTAGTGAGCTGGAAAGAAAGAAAACCAGGATTCGATCCAGGTGGGTTTGCCTCTAGCGTCCCAAGCTTTCCCACTGACTCTTCCGTCTTCCTCCTTTTGCGTCCTGCTGGCCCTCTCCTCTACTGCTGCCTAAACTGGGGGCTGGCATCTAACAAGGGATTGGGAGGGATGTCAAGACCATAACAACACCTAGTGGATAGAACAGAGCCGCTTGTTAGAAGCTTCTCCCATATGTTCAGGTTGTTCAATGAGCTGAGAGGCAGAGTGTGCAATGGGAAACAACTGGTCTTGAACTCAGACCAGGGTTCAAGTTCCTTCTCCGCTATTACTGAATGATATCTCCTACCTGGAATCAGTTACCTGTGACATTAGACTCCTGGGAGACCACATAATCAATGGACCACAGCGTCTCCACCAAATCTGCATCAACCTGTCCCTCTGAAGGGTGTGTTCCTGACTCCTGGTCTCCACTCTAATTCAACCTTAAGGAGGAGCCTCTCCTGCTTACTAAGTTGGTAACCAGTGGGCTCCGATGCCTCTTTCCTAGTCCTTCCAGGCCTGAGAAGTCTTTGTGGTGGCACCTTACACCCAACCCCTCTTGTTTTCAGCCTTTAATTTTTAGCCAGAATTAGAATTGGACTTGTCGTGGCTTGAATTCCCGGATTTGGACTGTAGATTCCTCCCTAGGACTATCCCAGCTCCTTTGTTCTCGGTTTTCTCTAACACTGCTACTTTAGCAGCAGCTTTCTCTCTCCTCCCAGCTCCAGCAAGAAACTACCAGCTACACGGCTGTGGCTCCCCAGATCATTTCTGAGGTAGCCCCTGGATACACACTGGGTTGCACCTGGCATTTAAGGGGACTTGCACTCACCTGGGATTTGCACAATTTGCCTTCAGCCTGAATCACCACATTTCTTTCTACCGGGGTGAGGACAAAGCAGAGATTCTCCAAAATTAACAGATAAACCTGCTACTTCCCTAGTGAACACCTTTCTTTCCACCCACCAGTCACTCAATGTCTACATTTTAACAGACAGTATCATATTTTCTGAAGCTTTTTGGAGGAAAAGGAGAAGAAAGTGGGTTGAGAGTATCACTACACTCCTACAGAATAGATTCCATTTGATAGGCTATAATTTCTAGAATAAGCTTCTCTCTTGACACTAGAGTTCCTATTGCATCTGCAGAGAAATGTATTATTTGCTGAATCTTTTAAAACTTTTTTATTATGAAAAACTTTAAGCATATACCAAAGCGTATAAAAGTAGTATAATGAACTACCATCACCAGTTTCAATACTTGTCAATTCATGGCCAGTCTCCTTTCATCTTTACCCTAGCCACATCTTCCACCCCCTGGATTATTTTTACACAAATCCAAGAGTTTGTATCACTCTATCTATGAATGTTTTATAATATATCTTTTAAAGATAAGGATTCTTCTGAGAAAAATAACCAAAATACTATTATTATACCTAAAGGTTAATAATAGTTCTCTAATATTGTCAAATACCCAGTCTTTGGATTTATTCTTCTGATTGTTTCCTAAGAGATCATTTGTTGGGGCGCCTGGGTGGCTCAGTTGGTTAAGCGACTGCCTTCGGCTCAGGTCATGATCCTGGAGTCCCGGGATCGAGTCCCACATCGGGCTCCCTGCTCAGCAGGGAGTCTGCTTCTCCCTCTGACCCTCTTCCCTCTCGTGCTCTCTATCTCTCATTCTCTCTCTCTCTCAAATAAATAAATAAAATCTTAAAAAAAAAAGAGATCATTTGTTTACAATTGCTTTGCTTTGTTCAAATCGGGAGCCAACATGTATATATTACATGTTAATATGTCTCTCAAGTTTTCTGTAATGTATGTGTCTCCTTTCCCTTTTTGTTTTTCTTGCAATTTATTGAAGAAAGCAGACAATTTTCCCTGTAGAATTTTTTACATTCTGGATTTTACTGATTTCCTTTGTGTGATATCCTGTCTCCTGTGTTTCCTATAAAATTGGCAGTTAGATCTAGAGGCCTTGATAAGAATCTCTTCCAATTTTTTACAAGAATACTTTATAGTTAGTGTTGTGTGTGTGTGTTTGCATACTCTTAGTTTATTAATCCTCTCCTGAAAAATCCACACAATCACCATAAAGTCACTGCAGAATTTTTACTCCTTCTGTTCTCTAGCGCCCAGCTCACTTTTTGCAAGCACTAACATTGGCTTTTGCAGTCCCCCTGACTTTCTTCATTTGTTCTTGTGTTCCTTTCACTCTTTTCTTGAGGTCTTTCTCTTCTCATACCTATGTTTGTGTTCATTTTTCTTTACATTATCCAAGGAATCATAAATCATGCCAAAGCCAGTTGTCTTGCCACCACCAAAATGCGTTCTGTATCCTAATACCAAGATGACATCTGGTGTGGTCTTGTCCATTTTGGCTAGTTTCCCCCGAATTTCTGTCTTAGGTAGTGTTGCCCTTCCAGGGTGAAGAACATCAATGACCATTTGTTTCTGCTGAACAGTCGGTTGGTCATGAACTTCCTGGTCTGGATAGTTGCTGTGTCATTCATGATGGTGGCCACGCTTCAAGCAGCCAGGGAGGAAGAGAGCTGTATATATATATATTTGTGTCATGTGAGGAGGCACAGAGTGTGGTTGTTTCCCTTTTTGTAATGTTAACTTCGATCAGTGGGTTTTGGTATTGTCAACTTGATCCAATCTTTATAAAGTTCCCCATTAATTTTTCACTTAATGGTTTAGAAGCTATTGATGGTCATTGCCCAGATTCTTTATTTTATTAGGGATTGCACAATGGCAGTATTTGAATGCTATTGTCCTTTCTGCATTTATTAGCTGCAATGTGTTAAAACAAAACAAACAAACTCCCTTATCAACTCTTTCCATTACAGACCATGGACAGGCAAGGACTATATGCTAATCTAAATTGGGAAACTCTGAAAGTATAAAAAGGACTGCTGGCAGAAATGTGGTCAAACTATGGAAAGTGGTCAACAACAACAAAAAACCCTGAAAGAACTGAAGCAGAACAGACAGGACTGTGTAGAGCTATCCGAGGCTATAATTCCGAAGCAGGGAGATGGGTTCAGGGAGCAGGGGAGGTCTGACAGGTGAGGGGCAAACTAAAGAGAATGTAGAGCCACTGAGTCAGCCCTGGGGTGACCACAGGGAGAGTACTTTGAAACTGGAACTAAACTGGTAGGGCTGGGAGCCAGTGAGAAAGTCTTGAGTAAACGTGAGATCAAAGGGAAAAATGTGAGCCAGCAAACCCTGCAGGGAACCTTGAAAGGGAGCTTTTGAATGAGAGCAAGGAGTTAAACTACAAAATTTAATTTAAGTAAAAGCAACAGTGCATCTGTACATCGACCAACCACATATAGTGTGTGAGCGAAGATGTGTTTGCTTCTGTTGTCACACAGTCTTGCTGGGCATGTATCACACCTCAGAGATGTTAAGCGGGGAGGGTAGGCAATGCAAAGAGGAGGAAGGGGAAAGGGCAAGGGCCTGGGTTCAAGAATATAATCTTTGGAAGAGAAAACTTTCAATGCTTCCTTTTTGTCAGGCAGCAGCCCAGAGACACCAGGAAAATTCTTTAGAGATTGCTTAGCATCTATATTAATCCCAACAGAAAGCCATAGTTGACATAAATATTTTCATATTCTGCCTTAGGCTAATATAACAGTGAGTTTTACTTAACAATTATGATAAAAATTTTTGCCATAAATTTTAAGGAAATTTATAATAAAATCATCAGAAATCATAGTGTAGGAAAGGATCTTAAAGGTCAGATAGTTGTAGTCCTAAATGAGAATATTAAGACAAAATTTTCATTCTATTAAAAAAAACAGTTGACATTTAGATGAACTAATTCAATAGAGGGCCAAGCTCTTGCCTTCTGGGCAGAGAAGAAATAACAGCTTTATGAAAGAGTTTTAATAATAGAAAGTAACAGGAAAAACAAGCACAACTCGCAACTATTGTACTTTTTTTGCAAGAGGTATTCTCATATTTTATGAAATTGCAGATTGCCTATTTGATTTCCCTTTTAGGATCAGTTTCAAGCCAACCTGCAAAATATTAATATTGAGTCCAGGATTTAGCATGAATACAGAAGTATTCTGAACTGAAATACATAATCAAACATGAATTTGGGTAAGGTTATAGCTACTTGATATTTTTCTTTTTATTAAACATCGCTTCAATAATCTACCTTTAACTAGAAGAGAGAAATGTTATGTTTTTATTTTTTATTTATTTTTATTATTATTATTTTTTAAGTAGGCTCCACAACCAATGAGGGACTTGACGTCACTACCCTGAGATGGAGAGTTGCATGTTCTACTGACTGAGCCAGCCAGATGTGCCCCGACCCCCCGCTTTTTTTTTGAGAAATTTTATGTTTTTATGTTTTATTTTTTTTAAAGATTTTATTTATTTATTTGACAGAGAGAGACAGCGAGAGAGGGAACAGGGGGAGTGGGAGAGGGAGAAGGAGGCTCCCCACTGAGCAGGGAGCCTGATGCGGGACTTGATCCCAGGACTCTGGGATCATGACCTGAGCCGAAGGCAGTCACTTAAACGACTGAGCCACCCAGGCGCCCCATTTTTTTTAAAGATTTTATTTATTTATTTGAGAGAGAGAGAGCACAAGCAGAGGGAGAAGCAGATTCCCTGCGGAGCAGGGAGCCTGACTTGGGACTCGATCCCAGGACCCTGGTTAAGCCTTAACCCTTTGGTTAAGCTGAAGGCAGACACTTAACTGACTGAGCCACCCAGGCGTCCCATGAGGAATTTTATGTTTTTAAAAGATGTTTATTTTTTGGCCATTTTTATCCCTTTTTTAAATTTGAAATACAATACTAAGTTCACTGAGAAAAAAGCTTACCAGACATAGTATATTTTCACACAAATGCGATCATTGGTAACATGTATCATGGCAGAATGGTCATAGCCTTAACTTCAGCCTGTTTTTCCACTTTATAGCTGCTAAAGGAAGCAATTTTTTCAAAATTGCCTCCCAAAAAACCACACTTAATGGTTAAAAAAGCATAACTTTACTTTTGAAAGTACTTTCACTTTCTTAAAGAGGCAAATCCTCATTATTAATATTGAGTATTTCAGGGCAAGTTCACACATGAAGTCACAGCTCACTCTTCACCAACATTCCTCCCTAGATATGTGATCTATTGTTAGGGTAAGGCTAGAGGAACATCAATAAATGCATACATAAATCTGAAAATATGCATTTAAACATAACACGTATGAATCAAAAGAATGTATTTGGGACAACCATTTTAATGGATATCTCCTAGGGCAATATTACTTCTTCAAATTTTATATATATGTGTGTGTGTCCTCAGATGATACCAGAATAACCATTACAATATTATGGGGTATTGTTTTGAGAATATAAATGAAGAATTCTATAGCTAGCCTCAACAAAATTCTCCCCTACAATAGTTTTAAAATATAATTTTAATTATGCTGTGCAGACACTTGTGAGCTTAAATGAACCAAATGTTGCTCTTGCGTGTGTGTCAGACTAAGCCACAAATATTGAATGTTCTATTCAAGTAGAAATAAAACAAGGGTGCCTGGGTGGTTCAGTGGGTTGAGCGGTTGAGCGACCAACTGGTGGTTTTGGCTCAGGTCATGATCTCATGGGGTCAAGGGATCAAGCCCTGACTTCACACTGGGCTTCCCGCTCAGTGGGGAGTCTGTTTCAAGATTCTCCCCCTTTGCCCCTCCCCCCACGCTAGCACATGCTCTCTCAAATAAATAAATCTTAAAAAAAAACAAATAGAAATAAGATTCTGAATGCCTCACTGTTCTTATTTTAATAGAAATCATAATATATTTTATCTACATCATGGGGATATTAAACGCCAATAGCCAATAATTTAGAAGTAGTTTTCACATCTAAATTCATATTTGGATACGAAATCTCTTAAAGAAGATATGACATATCTGTAGAAGATAGGATTACAAAATAGTTACATAAACTCCAGCCAGGCTTGAAAACATGTCTTATTATTCTAGTGGCACTTCTTCCGAAGACCTGAGTTACTCTGTAACCACTACCCACCTCCCAACACTGTTCTAACCAAAGGAGCTAGCACTCATTAGAAATTGTTTGCTCTTAGGAATGATTGTCACACTCTTGGTTAAAGTAAAAAAAAAAGGTGTGTAAAAATTGACTGACCCAATTTAGATAAGAATTGATTGTTTTAAACTGCCCACCTTCTTTACTTTTGTGGAGAGAATCAAAATGTGTAGGGGTGTGTGTGTGTGTGTGTGTGTGTGTGTGTGTGTGTGTGTGTGTGTTCCTGAAAGTTTACTTTAAACTGGAGATAAGGTTAGCGATTTTACAGAAAACAGCTCTGTGTTTTTCCATGGATCAGTGATATGGTCATTTTTGACCTCTTGCAGTACAGCTCAAATAATAAAAAATTCAAGTTAGACTTGCCATTCATTCTAAAGCAAAACTGACTTTCAGATCATTATCAGAAAAAAGCGCAGTAAACAAACTTTTGAACCATGAAACAAATAACTCCCAGGCAGTGCCTCCTCGAGTCAGGCAATTCTAGCCTTCATTTTGGAAGAAAGAAAATGTTTGCATCGAAGCAAGCCTGTGTCCGCATCTCAGTTCTATCACCTCCTTTCCCTCTTCACTTTAGGAATAGTGTGACATCTCCAGGTAGTTCTAGATGCCAGTAAAGCCTGGAAGACCCCTTTCCCGATGTCTGTTGTTGTTTTACTGTAGTCATAATCACTGCTAAATAGATATTGAGTATCATCGTGTAGCAATGTTTAGTCTGAGGAATGTGTAAGGAAGAGGGGTATTGGAAATAGTTTTCTGTTGCCTACCTTGGAGGAGTAGAGCATGACCTTTGGTCCAGTTGCACATTTGAACCCTGATTGGCTAGCAGAATCACCTTTCCCTATCCTGGCTGTGCTTCTTGGGTCTCCATCCAGCAATGAGGATTTAGCTGATACACAAAGCATGGAAATGAGCCCACCCCTTTCAGTCTGTATTCACTGCACTATAAGGAGAGCTGTATAATACCCATTGCAGAGACCAGAATGGTACTGGCCCTTGCAATGAAGGTAAATTCAGGAAATGGAAAAGTGAATGGGTTACTGTTTCACTGCAACTTCTGAATTTATTTCATTGGTTAGTACTCTACTTTATCACTATATATCATTGTCTTGAGGTACTGGAAGACTAAGGACTATGTTATATGTGATATCATAATAATCTGCACCCAAACTGAGCTTGTAAATAAATACTGTAATGTTTTATTTACTAAGACTGCATATGTTTACTAGCAATTACATAGTCCTAAATTAGTCTTGTCTCCCTAACTTTGAGGTATATGACTTCAGGGAAAAGACTAGGGCTTATATATCTTTTGTATTCATAAAGCTCCTGTCCCAGCACTAAATACCTTGATTACGGTTCCTTGATTACAATTTATTTGTTTAGAAATTTTAGTGGTAACTGATCTATAATTATAATGTATCAAATCTTTATATCACAGAAGTAACTTCTGGTAGAACAGTATTTAATTTTAAAAAGTGAGTAGCAGCTAACTTATGCAGAACTTATAATGTTCCGTGAAGTACTATTATTATTCCCATTTTCCAGACAGATAAACTGAGGCTCAATAGAGTTGCTCAAGTTCACACAGATAGTAAGTAAGGGGGCTGGAATTCCAATGCAGTTCTGTTGCATTCTATGCTGTTAACCGCTATGCTATTCTTTTCTCCAGGTTTACACATTCAACGTGGTTCTATTCCTCAACTTTAAGTTTTTCCAATTAAAAAAAATTAACGATGAACTGTTGTGGGAAAGGATTTCATATGGCAAAGGAGTGATGTGGCTATCAGTTGTCCTTGATCCCTTAAATTTACCTGATCATGTTTGAAGTGTTTCCCGTCTTTGTGACTGTCTGTACTTTAAAGGAGCCCATGAATATAAAGCCTACTCATCAGTGACATCAGAGAGTACCAAGAAAGATCAGGTTGCAGATTTTTCAGCATGATGTGGGGCCTCGTAAATGCCAATGATTTTTATCAGATTAAAAGTCCGACAGTCTACTGATAAATTGATAACAGAATTCAATGCAATTCCGGAGATTAAGAATTCCTCATACCAGTGAGATCATATGATATATGTCTTTCTCTGACTGACTTATTTCGCTTAGCATAATACCCACTAGTTCCATCCACATCATTGCAAATGGCAAGATTCCTTTTTTTGATGGCTGCATAATATTCCTGTGTGTGTGTGTGTGTGTGTGTGTGTGTGTATACCAGGAAACAAACTGAGGGTTGCTGGAGTGGTGGGGGGGTGGGAGGGATGGGGTGGCTGGGTGATGGACACTGGGGGGGGTATGTGCTATGGTGAGCTCTGTGAGTTGTGTAAGACTGATGAATCACAGACCTGTACCTCTGAAACAAATAATACATTATATGTTTAAAAAAAAAAAAAGATAGCAGGAAGGGAAAAGTGAAGGGGGGGAAATTGGAGGGGGAGACGAATCATGAGAGACTATGGACTCTGAGAAACAAACTGAGGGTTCTAGAGGGGAGGGGGTGGGGGATGGGTTAGCCTGGTGATGGGTATTAAAGAGGGCAAGTACTGAATGGAGCACTGGGTGTTATACGCAAACAATGAATCATGGAACACTACATCAAAAACTAATGATGTAATGTATGGTGATTAACATAATAAAATAAAATTTAAAAAAATTAATGCAATTCCAAACTTGTAAATAGAGCTTAAAAAAAAAACAGAGATGTTGTAAAGTTGTAGCTAATAATATTTTGTCCTTTTTGCCGCAGACTTCGAATATTTTATTTAAAGAACTGATTGGAAAACAGTAGCCTCAGAAGAATTGTGAGGAATGGGGTTAGTCGCTGTAAGGCCCTTTCAATATTAGCTGATTCTGCACTCCCCTGTTGGGCGGCGTCCTCCTGCTGCATCTTCAGGAACCTTCTCCAGCCCTTCATTGTAAGTTTGCCTACTGAAGAACAGCTCCAGGTCTGGTTTCTGCTGTCTCTCCAGTCTCCTGGCAATTTTTACCTGCTGACCGGTTGCTGTTCGGTGAAAAATGCAATAAATCAATCCTGGATCATGTCATGATTGATACTAATGAGTTAATGTGTGGCACACCCCAGGTATGTTTCAATGTGGACTTCATGAGACCATGACTTGACCCAAAGATTCTCTTTCTAGGAGTGGGAACTGTAATCTCAGTAGTAGAAAAAAGAATAACACTGCAGGTCTCACAGCCTGTAGGATTAAATTTAGAGGAAGAAAAAAAGAATTATTGCTCAGAAAAGTGCACTGTGGGGTACATATGTCAAATGATTGGGATCTTGAACAGAACAGGTGGAAAAGCCGTAATAACACTTAAATCTCCTGACCCCAACTATACTTTCTTTAACAATTTTCCCCCTTTAAAAAAATGTATGCTATAGTGAGTCTTTTGAAAAAAAATTTTTTCCCTTTTGGTATCTCGATAAATCTATAGGTATAGTATAATCATGAACAAGAAACCCTTACTCTTGGTTTAGTAGATATAGCTTAATAAATTATATTCTTATGAGTGCCCCTTGAAGTAGGAAAAATTTCTAGTCTTCCATTCCAACTGAAAGCCTTCCTCTGAACAAGTTGTTAGAACATGTTCAGAGATGCCTATCATAGGAACATATAATAGGATGAACTGACTGTGGGCGAAGAAGAAGGCAGGGATTAGTCACTCACAAGTTGGCAGCGTAAAGACCAGGTAAAGAACTGCACACCAACCTGACAATTGGGAGGTGAACTGGCATCCCGCCCTGGTTTGGGTGGGCACTTATTTCTTAATGAATTAATAAGTTTTCCATAGACTTTGTTAACAAAGCTGCAGAAGAAAGAAGTTTAAAATATAATTTAAAAGGGAGACTTTAAAGAGTTTCTCTATTCATGGCATATCCTTAGGGATTATTAATTTCCCAAATGAAGGAAACAATGATTAGCTCCTTTGAATAAAGTCTGAAACTACAGAGAGTGACTAGTGACCATATCAAGTATCAAATGCAAACTTAATGGGCACACCCTTGTTTCCTTGTGCAACCGCTTAATTGCCCCAAATGCCTGGTCTAGAGTAAATTCTTACTGGCCAATCATCCCGTTTTTCAAGAATGCAGGGATACCCAAGATGACCAACCTGCTACCTATATAAGGCTACTTTATTTACTTGGTGTTTCTAAGATAAGGCTTATGCTAGCAAATATTTTATCGCTAACCCGCTCCTACTAGTCTCCCCATATTGCATGCCTCACGGATGTAACTGTGTTAGGAGGATGGGGAATTGGAAGTGATTTTGACCACCCGAGGAAGGAAAGGGTCAGTCTGAGGCTGAAGGAGTTTAGGAGCAGCAATGAATGAACGCTCAAAAAGGAAAATATCTCTTTCTGGAATAGAGGTGGTGGGAGTAAATAAATGCAGAAGTGGCTATTCTTAAAATCCCCAATCTATTCAGTGTTTGCAAAAACTGAACAAGGCCAAATCTCCCCAGGATTATTGGTGTGTATATCAGAGGGGACATAGAAGGTTAAAGACAAATTGCACAGTGATCTTTTCTCTTACCAGTCCTTTCTTTTCTTTCCCCTCTCCTTAGCCTCGTTTAATCTGACCGGATGAGCTCCTAAATCTTGCTGGTGGCATCCGCCAGGACCCAATTCATTGTCCATTATTTCCTCAAGGCGTGATGGTTTTCTCTAGGATACATGCAAGCACAATACAGAACACAGAAGTATTTTCCATTGCCCCTAACATGTAAGCCCAATTACTAATTTCTTGTTAAAAGTTATTATGAAACACACAGACCTAGATGAATATGTTTGGTGTTTTGTTTTATGTCCTTAATATTTTTTTGAAATTACCAGGAAAGAACAGATTCTAAAATGCGGTGGTTCATCTCTCAGACCTCATTATTCTGTCCTCACAATGTGCATCACAATGAAATGACTGACTAAGGACTTTGAATACAAGTAAATATAGAAGCTCTCTGTAAATACACTTGTCGAATCAGGAGAAAGAAAGAAAGGGCTCCGAGGAGTTGTTTATGCTTTCTTTCATCTGAAGTGCCATTTTCTCTGTACATCGGATAGCATATTGATTTTAGTGTACTTCAATTCTCAATTTTCCATAAACCATAAAAACCTTAATGGCTTCTCCAAAGCTCAAGTGAGAAACAATCAATTAATTTTCCCAGTAGTTCAACTCTGTCAAAATTAAAGTGCTATTTTAATGAATTTTTCAGATATTCAGGATCTACACAGTAGCAGTTTAATGCCAAAAAGGCTTTCTTTTACCATGGCAAGAAAAGTTTAAATATACACCAATTAAATAGAGAGTTCAAACGTTTTAACCTTTATTATACACATGGAAATGCAAGTCCCTTTACATGGCATTTTTCTAGGGTCTAACCGAATCCTGGGTCCACAGCAGCTCTAACCAGAACTGTTGCAGAATCATCCGTAACATAATAATCAAATGCATCAGCTACTACCCCGGGACACCATTCCTCTGTGTTGTGATTTGAAGAATAACAAAAAGGGCTGCCGTACTTTCTCCCACAGGTCCGTATCTTACCTCGAATCCCCACGGCCAACACCACCTCTAGGACACGAGGCGTTCTTTAAAAGGGCCACAGTAAAAATTTCTGGAAGGGAAAGAGGTGAGGGAGCTACCATGCTTTCATTTGCACAATAGTGACCAACAGGACAGTAGCCTGGATTCGTTTATCAGATTAGTGACGTCACTGAGACAGCAGAGATTACAGGGGTGGAGACAGGTGCAGAGCGGGGATGGTGGAGGGGAGGTGGGCAGGTGTCCGTCTGGAAGGGACAACGTGGACAGCTCCCTGGAGGATGAGAACCAGGAGCAATGATGGAAAAGAGGATGATACTAAGAAGGGCCAGGATTTGGGGCGCCTGGGTGGCTCAGTCGGTTGTGCGACTGCCTTCGGCTCAGGTCATGATCCTGGAGTCCCGGGATCAAGTCCCGCATCGGGCTCCATTGTGCGGCGGGGAGTCCGCTTCTCCCTCGGACCCTCCCCCCTCTCATGCGCGCTCTCTCTCTCATTCCCTCCCCCCTCTCATGCACTCTCTCTCTATCTCATTCCTTCCCCCCTCTCATGCGCTCTCTCTCTATCTCATTCCCTCCCCCCTCTCATGCGCTCTCTATCTCATTCTCTCTCTCAAATAAATAAATAAAATCTTTAAAAAAAATAAGAAGGGTCAGGATTTGAAAAGGCTGTGGGCCACCCTCAAAGTGGAGGGGGAGACAAACCAGGAGAGACGATGGACTCTGAAAGACAAACGGAGGGTTCTAGAGGGGAGGGGGGTGGGGGGATGGGTCAGCCTGGTGATGGGTACAAAAGAGGGCACGTTCTGCGTGGAGCACTGGGTGTTATACACAAACAATGAATCATGGAACACTACATCCAAAACTAATGATGTAATGTATGGTGATTAGCATAACAATAAAAAAATTTAAAGGAAAAAAAAAGTCCAATCTCTTTCACACTGCTCCGAATATGACTAAGAAGATAAAACAGTCATTGGAATTGTGAAATGAGTTACAAATAGGACTAAATTACAGGCTGATAGGACATCCAAGCCCATTTCATTAGAAGAATATGGACTGTACTTTGCTGGAGTAACAGTGCAGTGATGTTGATTGCTTGACAAAATTCACTTTGTTTTGGGCCTGAGGACATTTTCTGTGATCCAGAGACAATGCCATGACAGTGTTTCACCTGGGGGCTGTGCAGGCTTTTTCGTTCTTCTTCTGTCTTTATTTCCTTTTTCACTTGGGTTATAATGTAAATCTCATTTAATAACTTGGTGAATTTAGGAAAGTTGTTTTGAGGCGTCTAACTGGTTTACAAAATTTCCTCTTTTCACGAGACCGGATCTGCTACAGTTCCTTCACAAGGAGGAGGCACTTTCTCTTACACACAACCATTAAACAGACTAATTTGCGATTTGGCCTACTTCCTGTTAGATTTCAGGGTGGCTGTGACCATCAGTGGTCACAGTTCTCGTTGCTCATCTAGCCCATTGTTTATTAAAACTTTGAAGTAATTCCTTGGTCCACCTGTTAATCATCCCTCGGCATTTCAGGAGTACAGGTCTTTTCTGGTTTCCTAGTGTGAGGGTAGCTTCTAGGAAGCACTTCCTGTTTCCCGTTTATAGAAAGGTGGGTCGGTATTTCTTCTTGGAAGCTGACCTGCCTCAGGGCTTCGAGGAGGAGCGAGCTATTGTCATTCTGAAATTAGTGCAGTTATTTCTCCCGCACCTTCATTTCCAGCCACATAGTTTCTTCAAGCTTAAGCTACTATGTGGGGGGGCAAATGGAAGGTGCTGATTATCATTCAGGGCATAAATAAAAATCAGGAGGCAATCCAGTCACCGTGTGCAAGAAGGAAAATCACATCATAAATCTCGTAAGTTATTTTCTATTTACATAACCAGTAGCAAATATCTCTGTAGTGCTTAAATAATGTAAATATAAACCAGGAGTGACTCTACCCATGGATCTTAATGAAACATCATATATAATAAGTGTGGAATAAAAAGGCTCATTGAACAGATTTTTTAAAGTCAAAGAGAATATAAACAAATGCTCATACATGCATAATACATATGTGTCAGGCACTTTGTGTTCAATGCTGTTTCAGGCTGTAAAAATAAATAAGCTTACAAGTCCTGAAGGGACTTTTTTTTTTTTTAATCTTTTGGTACATCAGACAGAAACTGCTCTGAGGTTGGTGTTCCTGGGATTTCAATAGGTTGGCTGGGTTGGGCCCCACAGCTATGTAGAAATGAATGCTGCTTAGTGATAAGTTAAAGGGGAGACAGATTTGTCTTCACAAAATGTTTTGTTCATGCTCTTTGCTGGGACTCCCTACAATTATGATATAATTTATTTATTTCATCCCAGATGTTCACTTACCGTTACTTTGAAGTAGGAGAGTGAGCATTATTGTGTATTTTTTACACATGGGAATATGAAGAAAATTCTTGAAAACTCAAATCACTCACAAATAGCTAGGCTGGCAGAAGCAAGAATGAAACTCAAACTTCTCAAATTCAATTTCTTAGCCTTTTACTTCACAATTGCTGATAGATATTCTAACTCCAGAGTAGTTGGGGGAAAAAAAGTCTCAAGTCTTCAAACATTTGTTTTCACTCTTGTTTTTAAAAACAATATTTACTTAGATTTTCCAATTAAAAATACAATACTGCTTTTTAGAAAAATTGAAAAATATAAAAATGTATGAAAAAAGAGAATGAAGTTCATAGATAATGTTAATACCCAGATGGAACATATTTTGATGTATCTCTTCCCTCCTAAAAAAATTGGATTCATACTATATATATATTGTTTTTCATTAATCTAGTAGGTCATCTATATTAACACCTACCATTATTTTATGTACTATGAGGAAACAAGAAAAAAAAAACTGCCAATACTATGACACAATGCCTAACCATTTAGAATTATTATCTTATACTTGTTTATATAAATAAAAATTAAGTGACACTAATTGGTTAGGTATTCCTAAAATTTTTTCATATTCAAACTTCAACTCTTCTGATTGACTCTGTGATTCAGATTTTTCAGGGTGTGTGTTTTACTGCAGCTATCTTCTGTCTTCACTAAAGTGTTGGTGATGCAGCATTTCTTGAAAGTATTCTGCTATTGTCTCCAGAACTTGCCTTGAAGCTGATTTCCCCATCTGCAAGTTTTAATATAGGTGAAACTATAAGAAATATGATTTAGATATGTAAAAATATGAAAAACTGTGCACCTTAGAATCTATGAAATATCGCATATGAACCCCCCTTTTTTTTTTCTCCTGAACTTTGTATCAGGAGAATTTACTGTTGCCTTTTAAATTCATGATATTTAAGGGCTTTACAAAAGTTGGTATCATTTATGTAAACAATTCCCTATTATTGGACATTTAGGACCTTTTCAATTTTTTGCCATCATAAATAAAGATGTGCCAAACATCTTCGAGTAAAACCTTTGCCTACATCTTTGATAACTGCCTTGAGAGTTCTAAAAATAGCATAACTAGGTAAAATGGTATGCTTCCTATATATTGCCAAATTGCTTTCAAAAATGGTTGTATCAATCTATATGCTAACCAGTGGTATACGTGGGCGCACAGTGTTACCTGACCAATGGTTTTCACTATTCGCCGACAGTACATACAGGTTAAATCTTGCCTCTTGACCAACCTACTCTTTCCTTTCATTTCTTCCTTTATTTTTATTTATCACCTGCCAACATGGTAAATAATTCCTTTCCCTTTTTAGTATGTACACTTTTACTGATCCTATGAATCTCAACCAGAAAGCTCTTAGTCATTGCTTAGCCAATCTATATTAAAGGTAGCTAGCTACCTTAATTTTCCCTCTGAAGTCGGCTTCCTTAATCACTTCACTGCTCTAATTTTTTAGATACTCAAGGGGCTAAACCTGAATTCATTATTAGAAACTTTTTTTTATGAAGGTAGGAACCATCTCTTTTAATTTTCTTGATGAAATACTTATTTATGTCTAGAACTCTATTCAATTAGTCATTTTTGTTCTTGTTCATAATACTAATATTAATACTACTAATAAAAATCACTGCTCTCTATCCTGACCTAAAATGTTTCTTTATGAAGCATTGTCAAGCCTTGTTGAAATAAGCTAGGTAAAATCATGTCACTAACATATTTATGGGCCATGTCTTCATGATCATTGGATATTTATTCAGAAAAATGAAAATCGTTCTTAATATTCATCCTTTCAGCAAACTTCCATTGAGTACACACTATAACATGCAATATGCTTGATGCCTGTGGCAATGCCAAGAAGCATACGACACCTTCCTGGCCCTGTGATAATAATATGTAAAATCTATTAGATTCTTCTTGTGTGCCAGGCACGAGTCTTAGTGCTTAATGTCCATTAATACATATGATCCACTCCACAATGATATGAGATCGGTCTTACTAATATCTGTATTTTATAGATGGGGAAACAAAGCAGGAAGAAGCATTTGATTGTCCAGGATCATACAGATGGATTTGAGCCTAAAATATTTTACTTCAGTATTGGCTTGTTTAGCACATGCTTTCCTATAAAAACTTAGAGTGTAATAGGATAGGTCAGACTTACACATTAGTTGCAACAAAATACTATAAACAAGAAGATATGGTAGTGCAGGGGGTTGGGGAGATGAGAGAGATCAACATGCAAAGAAGAGGGAGGATATGAATTGGGCTTGAAAGATGGAAACAGTATGGTCTGTGATAGAAATAAAAATGGATGGGTTAGCATGAGGTGGAACAATATACTCTAGAATCCAACACCCCTGGATTCAAATTCTGACTGCAATACCTATTAGTTCTGAGACAACTTCTCCTAGCCTCAGGCACTCAACCTGTTTTGGCTTTAATGAGCAAAGTTATATATTTGGAAGTGTATGATATGTTTAGGGCATGAAAATAGTGAAAGGTAGAGGGAGTTCAAGGGGGTCTTGGGGCAGTTCAATGAGTGAGGGAGGGAAGGAAGGGTAGGCATTTGTGGGGAGCAGTTGTAGCTGAAGACAAATGAAGTAAGTATGAGGAATTGTTGGAAGATTTGAGACAGAAGAAAGATAACTTGTCATCATTTTACTAAGACAACATAACATTTACCTGTTATGTTTCTACATAACAAGGTTGATGGTGGTGAGGTTTGGAGTAAGGAGAGGCTGAAAAAGTGAATCCAAAGGAGGCTATTGGTATTGCCCGGGTGAGGGATCATAAAGGCACGAATCAGGGCAAATTTCATGGAAAGGAAGGAGACAGATTCCAGAATAATTTCAAAGGTAGACTTGAAAGAACTTGGTAACCAACTGGGGATTTGGGATTGAGTCAAAATGTTCCTCAGATTTTCGCCCCAGGGGCCTGAAATGATGATAATGCCTTTTACAGAGAGAAATTGCAGTTAGTTTAGGAATGAATCAGAGTTGAAAACTTGGGTGTCAGCAGTATAGATGACTTTGCAGACTTTGAATGCAAAGGGAAGGAGAAAGTTGGAACTTTGAGTGCCAGTACTCTTAAAGCTAATTTAGGAAGGTAAATCTCTTTTGGATTAATACTTTTATTGAGCAAAACCAAAAATTAATTATATATTATGGAGTCTTCTTTTCATTCTTATCAGGGACTTTTATTCTCTTTTTGGATGAGGCATTCCCTTGAGAACTTAATGAAGAGTACAGACTTTCTTGTATCCCCAAGTGTGTATGTGCATGTGTCTGGGGGGTGGGGAGGGGAGAGTCATAAACATACATACACAATTTTGCATACAGTTTTAGGGAGTTCTTGTATTTTTTGAGGCCTGGCCCAAGAAACCCAAGAGACTGCTGTGTGTGTGTGTGTATATATATATATATATGTATATATATATATATATATACATATATATATGTATATATATTATTCTTTTCCCAATGCATTCATATATTTTCCGACTATAATTAACCACAGGTCCGGTATTGTGCTAAGGGCCTTATCTATATCAGCTCATATATCTTCATATAGGTATTATATTTCAAATAAGGGGGAACACAGAATGAGGTTAAATAAATTGTCCAGAGTTATAAAGTTAGTGTGTGGTGAAGGCAGGGTTTGAATAGGTCTCTGTATTCGTCAGGTTTCTAGGAGAAACAGAACCAGTAGGCCATGTGTGTATCAAGAGCTTTGTTCTACTGACATGGCTCATGTGATTATGGAGGCTGACAAGTCCCACAATTTGCAGTCAGCAGGCTGGTCACCCAGGAGAGCTGCTCTTTCAGTTCCAGTCTGAGTCCCGAGGCCTGAGACCCAGGGGATCCAGTGGTGTGGTTCCTGTTAAAAGGCTGGCAGCCTTGAGACACAGGGTGAGGTGATGTTTCGGTTTAAGTCCAAATGCAGGAGAAAGCTGATGTCCTGGTTCAAAGGCAGCCAAGCAGGAGGAATTCTCTCTCACTCCCAGAAGAGTCAGCCTTTTTGTTCTATTCAGACCTTCAACTGGTTGGATGAGAGCCACCCACATTAGGGAGAGCAATCTGCTTTACTCAGTTCTACTGATTTAAATGTTAGTCTCATCCAAAAACACCCTCCCAGAAATGCCTAGAGTAATGTTTGACTAAAGTATCTGGGCACTCAGTAGCCCAGTCAAACTGAAACATAAAAACCAATGTTGTCTCTCTGACTCCAACTATTTTGTCATTTTAAAACATACTCTGTTTTTCTTAGATGAACTCTCTCTCTCCCACCCCCCCCTTTTTTTGCTTTCACACATGCCTTACTTAAATTATTCATGTTAGAGCTTCTTCCATGTTTTCCCTTTCCCCAGTTATGTTCCCCTAACTGAAGATTTTAAAGTAAAAAACACTTGGATTCATTCTGTTTGCTTTCTGCTCTTTTCTTCCCCCAAGAAGATAAACTATCCAAGGAAGCTTCTTCTTTCATATTAAAGGTTTAAAAAAGGTTTTGCAGCTAAAAGTGAGTTAACATCTAAAAGACTCCATGGGTACCCGCTAGAAGTGCCTATCAGGTGTTAAAAGAGTTTTCGAATTCACTGCATGCAATAGAAAAGAAGTGCTGGTTTTTGGTAGCGGGGTTGAAACTTTCAGGTGTCTGCTTAGTATGCAGGGTGTGTGTTCGTAAAAGTCAATGCACGATTAAAAAAAAATATATTGTGGATGTTTTTAGGCCCTGGAGCAAATCCAAAATAACAGCTGGGATTTTATATCTCCCAGAGGACTCCTCAAACTCATGAAATTCAGTCCCAAGAAGTCATAACACTCTGTTAGAGCGAAGGCCCAGAAGACTGGTAGCTCACTTGTCAGAGCACAAAGGAAATGAAAGGGTAGCTGCTCTCTCTATCACACACACTTTCAATTCTTTAACAGCCTGGGTGGATCCATGTAAGCTTGAAAAGGTGATCAAACACTAAAATTAAAGGTTTGGGTTTTCAGGTTTTTTGCTCTTTTTCTATCAGGGGAGGGAGGTACTAGTAGTAAGAGAACATGTTTTTTCTTCATTTTATTTTGAAGATGACAAATAGAAGAGTAGATAAACTGAGACCACGGTTAGAAATGGGTCCTATGGCCTCTATAATCAACTATGCACACTAACTAGTTAAAGTAAAACAATTAAATTAAACTGAATTCTGGGGGAGCCCAGGTGGCTCAGTCGCTTAAGCGTCTGGCTCTTGGTTTCAGCTCATGTCATGATCTCGGGGTTCGGGGGATCAAGCCCGGCATTGGGCTCCCTCAGTGTGGAGTCTGCTGGGGATTCTCTCTCTCCCTCTGCCCACCCCTCTGCTTGTGCATGCATGCACCCTCTCTCTCAATAAATAAACAGATAAAATCTTTGAAAAAAATAAACCGAATTCTGTAAACCCAGACTGTAAAACCATTCAAACTGCACAGATAACTTGGTTGGACAAATTTATGCTCAACAAAAGAGCACAAGTTCTTTTTTTAAAGTAGGGGGGCTTGAACTCAAGACTCTGAGATTAAGAGTCACATGCTCTACCGACTGAGCCAGCCAGGCATTCCCACAAATTCTTAATGTAAGTGAACTGATGTCTAGAAACAGACATTGCATTGTAGTTGGAGTCTTTAAGAGGCATTGATTTTCAAATTTGATGAAGGAGAAAAATACTGTAGCTCATATCCTACTGGCTGGTAGATATCTTCCTCATGAAGTTCCCAATAGCACTACAATTTCCTTGGAATAGAATTTTATATATAATGCTTGGAATATGAGGTGACTTCAGGCAATGGAACTAAGTTTTAAATGATTTAGTTTTTTTTTTTTTCTGGTTTGATATTAGCAAGTGATCTCATAGTGTCATGAAAAGGATTCATTAGGGGGTGTGGGGTGATGTGCTAGACATAGCCCAAGTGAGGTTAAATACCATCATCATCAACCTTGACTGACAAGCGCTTACTGTCCCTGGATCTGGGGATGCAAAGAGATAAGCCATATTTATCCCTGACAGAGCTTAGAGCCTAACTGATGACTTACATGTACATATAGAGATGATACCAGACACTGAATATTGATGAACAACTGTTTGGACAATAAGTACCTTGAGGTGGGATAGATATGAATCCATCCTTAAGAGTTTTTTTTTTACCAGTCTCAGTTGTAGAATCTGTAAATAATATCTACCCTATGTATTAAATTGATCTTCCACTACTAAACTATAATTTTCTTCTTGTATCTCTAACCTTAGCCTAGAGTCTAACACATAGTAGGAATTTTGTCTCCCTGAGTTAAAATACTATCATTTTAACAGTTGTGAGCTGGAATTTCTTATCAACTATAATCTGTCACTCATCTTAGGAGGACAATTGCACCACTGACTGTGATGTAATTATATGAGTACGATTCAATCCACACCCTAGTGTACAGGTCTTCTAGGTTATGCTTGTTAGAACAACCACATATATATAAAATGCTATATAAGATGCCTTTAAAACAAAAAGAAGTATAACCAATGTTGTGGTCATTTCTATGTTGTCACAACCTAGGTCTTTGCCTATGTACATATACCAGCTATCCTGGTTATAGCTGGGTTTGCCCTGTTCCTTTGGGGGAATCAAATCAATGACAAATGCCTTTCTCTACATAAGATTGGTGGGACCAGATCCTGAAATAAGATTAATACAAGAGGAAAGTATCAAGCAGTCTTCTTTATTTCAGGATGGAGGGTGAACCATTTAAGAGTAACAGGTGTGACATTCATATTGATTTTCTGGATTTTACTTCTCAAAGAGTCTGGAAAGAAGATTTGAGCAGCTCAGACTGGATTTCTATTGATAACCCCCTGGGATGACTTGACTCTGCCCTCTCTTCAGCCCTCAATTCCTTTACCTTTGAAGCTCCTGGGCCTGGGCCTCTCCTTGCCTTAGGAGAGACTGCCACTTGTCTTTGGCAGCTGGACAGTTCTGGAATGACAGCTGGCCACCCATCCAAGGGACAGCGGCAGGAGCAAACATCCCAGCCTGATAAGACTGATTATGCAGTGGCAAGGAAAAAAAAATCCTATCTTTCTGTTTTTTGTAATTACTGTATTTCTCTGGCTGTGTGATTATGTTTCCAAGAGAAGAGCGGGAGAAGCTGGCAAGAACCAATGTCCTCAGTTTGGGAGAGAAACTGCAATTCCTTCAGAGGCCAAAATAAACTGCAGGACAGAGAGAGTCATAACAGTGCAGTGGTCGGTCCCCAACAACTGGGAACCAGTAGTTACAGCCTCAGGCGCGAAATTCTTCAGTCCACACCAGACACTCAGCAGGTGAAGACATAGGTATGCTCTAGCCAGGCCCCCATCTTTGAGGCAGATGGATGTCATAACCCCACAGGGCAGACAGTTGCCAAGTGTCATCTGGAAGACTGTCAGGAGCCCTTCCTAGCATTATCCTTTTGAAATCACAAGCAAGCCCCCCCCCCCCCCATGTCAGGGCAGAATCTTCCAGGCTACAGAAAAGCTGTCCCCCTCCCCCACATCCATTCTTCCACCGACATTCTATGAGCCTATGACAAGGGAAAGAAACTAATCATAAAACCTGATCATAAAACCCTTCTTATACTTGAAGACGCGATTAAATATTCACTTAGCCAAGGTCTCCCTGCTTCATTTAAAACAAAAGAGGTTCTCCACTCACGCCCTTCCCACTCCATCAGAAGACGTATTTCTGGAACCAGCGCTGGCCATCCCGAAAGTTGCTATTTCCCTTAGTTGAGGGCGAAGTTAGCGAATCCCTGGCTGCGAAGTCTCAACTCGGGGGAGGGGGCGACGGCCAGGGCGGGGGAGAGCGGCGAGGAGGAGGAGGGACTAGAGGGAAGGACACTGCCCCCTACTTCATCGAGGTCGTTGACTAAGCCGCTGGAGCCTCCGGTTTGGGTTTGGGGAGGGAGGAAGTGGCGGCCGCGGCGGAGCGGCGTGGGCTCCGCACCCGCGGCTCGGTGCCAGTTCGGTACCTGGCGGGCCGGGCGCGCCTCGCAGGCCGGCCGCCCGGGGCGCGGAGGGTGTGAGCGCGCGCGCCCCCTCCGTGCCCGCTCAGCCTCGCGCGCGTCTCGGGGGAGGCTCCGCGGAGAGGCGTCCCGGGAGCCCGCAGCCTCAGTCCTGCCGCCGGCGGAGCTTTGTGCGGCGGCGGCGGCGGCTCCGAGTCCCACCTGCTGGTGGCGGAGAGACAAGGAAGGGGAAGAAGAAGAAGGAGGAGGAGGGGCAGGAGGCGGCGGCGCGAGCCCACCCCTCCCGCCGGCGCCCACCTCCCGGGGGCTCCGCAGTCCCCAGCTCTCGGCCTGCACGCGTCCCCCGCCCCCCGGCCCGGCCCGGTCTCCTGTCCACGCTGCGGCGGCCGCTGCTGCAGCCCAGACAGCCCGGCCCGGCCCGCCCGGCCCCGCCGCCGCCACCCGGAGCCGCCGGCGAGTTTGAGGCGAGCGCGGGGCGCGCGGCGCCGCCTCGATGTGCCCGGGAGCCGCCTCGGCGCCCCAGCCCCGCTGAGCAGCCCCGAGCGCGCAGCGGCCGGCCCGAGAGGGCGAGCGAGGAGGCGCGGCGAGTCCCGGAGAGAGGGGGCGAGCGAGCGAGGAAGAGCGAGCCCGAGAGCGAGCACAGGGAGCGGACACCATGCCGGGCTGGAAGAAGAATATCCCCATCTGCTTGCAGGCGGAAGAGCAGGAGAGAGGTGAGTGAGGCGACGGGGCGGGGGAAGGCAGGGAAGGGGGGTCCGGGCCAGGGGCCGCCCCCGGTGCCTCCCTCTCCCCCAGCTCCCCCCGACCTGTCCACCGGCCGACGGGGGAGGGGCGCCGCGCCCTCCGGGGCCGCGGGCGGATAGAGGCGGCGCCTTGCGAACTGGAAGAGATTTCTTTGGGGGGGGGGGGGGGGAGAAGGGGAAAGGGGGGGGGTGCAGCAGCAGGGAACTTTTCGCTTGGGGAAGGGTTTTTGGGGGGGGTACGTAGGGGGTACTCTAGCTTCTCCAGGGCCCGCTCGCACGTGGAGCCGGGCCCGAGCGCCGGTCTACGGGGTGGGTGCTGGTGGGGGGTCCTGCAGTGTTTTAAGTGACTTTTCAAACTTTCCTTCTCCCGCGGCCGCCTTCGCGGTGTCCCCGCCTCTGGCTGGGCTTCGATGGTGCTTCGGTGCCCAAAGTTGCTGGAGATTTAGTGAGGAGGAGGAGCAGGAGGAGGAAGAGCTGGGGGGCGGGATGTGGGCGCTGCCGCAGGTCTCCGGAGGGGGAGGGGAGGAGGGAGAATGCTGTCCCTAGGCTGAGGGTCTGGGGCTGGGAGTGATGCCTGGGAGATGAGTTATGCCCTAGCGCAGTCCCCGCTGTCAAGTTAATACCGCAGGACTGCGGGCTTTTCATAATTACTCTTTTCTTTTGTAAAGGCCGCTGTCCATGCCGGGTTGCTTGTAGACCTTTTGTGCTTCTGCCTGACAAAGTGTGCTGGGCACGTTGCTTCTAAGTGACTTGAGGAGAGGAAAGTTGAAGGCCCTTTGCACCTCAAAGGCTTGGTTCTGTTGAGGTCATTCCATGCTGTTTGGATTGTGCTGAGGTTGGCCAGGGAGTTCAGCTCGGTAACCTGGATATGATGTACTGAGTGCACCAGAATTTCCTATACAGCCCTCCCCCCCACCCCCGGGGCTAAAGAGGTGTGCGCCGTGGCTGTGCTAGCATCCAGAGGGACCCTGGCTGGCAAGGGCCCCCAGGGTTTATTCCCCTGCTCCTCCCACCCCTGCCGGCCCTGGCTTCGAGGAAAACGCTTTAGAATTGGATGTGTTTCAGGATGCTGGGTCCGCATGGGCAGTGGCAACAGTCGGTGCTGAGGTTAAACGGTGCTGTGTGGGTGGGAGGCAAATCTGGTGTCTGGAGAAGGCAGAGTTGTTAGGGGAGCTTAAATTTCAGCAGCTTGATGGGATGGTATGGAGGGTGATTTGGTTATTGGGCATGCCAAAAGTTTCAGGCTTTTGAAATAATGCTTACTACTGAAGAGCCAATGTACGATTTCCAGTTTTTCTCTAGGTGGCACAACCTGTCTTTGGTTTATATCCTGTTTAATGACTCAGGGAATTCATCCCTTTTAAACCACTTCCTTATTAGATATGTGCATTCATTTTCCAGCACTCTTTCTGGCAGGGGACCTTATGTTTACCCACTCAAAAGGCACCCCTGCTTTAGAAATGCCCTGCTTTTCCCTTTAGTAAATCATATCTTAAAAGTTGCAAATAGTGGTACCAATAATTTATAACCAGGTAAAAGCACTAAATGAAAGCATTCAGTCAAGCATGGAGTATCTGTCCTATCAACTCAGTGTCACGATGAACTTGGTACTAAATGGTTCTGTTTGCTAAAAAAACATTGCAGTACTGCCAGCAAGTTTTATCTGAATGCTGAAATGGGTAAATTTTTGGATTGTGACAAAATGTACTTCTATGTCTTTTAGAAATATATGGTAACTTTGAAAGATGATCACCTAATCTGCTTGGTGGAGATAAGACTGAATTTCCTCCAGAATATAAAAATCTGAGTCAGAAATTGGGTATTCTACTTTATCTTTTCCAATAGGAGAAGCAGGGATGTTTGTCACTTGGTGTCTTTTTACACCTTAAGGATTTCTTCTTGCTTATATTATGTGATGCTTCTCTAATTAGTATTGTTTCCAATTTGATTGTTGCATTTCTTTTTGAGGTCCTGATTCGTTGGGGATGCACAAATGTATGTGGTTTGTTTCTTTTAAAATTTCCTACCTGGTGTTTGTGTTCCAGTTGTGTGTGTATATGTGCACATATAAGCATACATACTTAAATTAACTGAGCTGCCTGCCTGATTTTTAATGCATATGTCAAAGGACACTGCTTGTAATTGGCTTATTTTTTTGGGTGACTGTTATTGTAATGAGCAATGTTTTCTATTTGCATTTGTAATCAGCTTGAATTTAGTTTTTTTTCCCCTTGGAATTTATAACTTTAAATGATAAAATAGTTTTCAATTTGTTCTTGTTAAATATAAACAAAAATATTGAACTATCAGGTTGGTCAGGAAAATAATGAACATAGAGGGAATAAATACATTTTAAATTTTGTCTAGGGATAACATTGGCTAAAATTCCAATTTCTAATGTCTTATCATTAAATTCTAAGGTTGGTTGTGCTCATATAACCATTGCTTTTTCCACATTCCCCTCCCCCCCACTGCAATTTACATTTAAACATTCTAAAACCCATTATGGAGGCCACTCTAGCATAACATTTTTTCATGTAGATTTTGTTTAGCGAAATCTCTTCATGAAACTTAATGCAAATTAATACAGACTGCTAACTTCATTAAGGACCACATATTTGAACAAGCATTTCTTAGCATTATTCTTTTTAAAAAAATGCTAATCTCAACTCAAAGATTTAGGGAAACTGCCTTCTTAGTATTATCACATACAAAGAGAGAGTTGGCCAATCTGTATAATTTCATGCCATACCTACACACCATTCATAACTTGGGTTCATCTTGAAGGCTTCTGTCAAGATGATATTGAGTGAACTATTGCTACTGCATGCAATGCTTAGCCGAGAAATTATAATATATGGGTTGTTGCAGTTAATGCAGTCACTTCCAAATGACATGTTAAGATTCACCCACATACAATGACATACTATTAAAATTCAGGACACATTTCTCTGTCTTCCCCTTCCCCTGATTTTCTGCTTGAGCTGATAAACCCAATCCATTTAGAAGTCACCTAATGCACTTTTGGGTAAATGTTTTAGGAGAACAGAAATTATTCTGTAAACTGTTTAATATCCCACTTGAATTAAATTAAGTAATGTATTAGTTGTTTTAATCTGCTTATTAGTTTATCATGTGTAATAGAAATAGAGCTGTTAAGGAAAATCTCAGTAATTAATGATGCTTCCTTTGCCTTGTAGCTTCCCTTCTGATTTCCGTGGCTTTGGTTAGTACATGTTCGTGTGTGTATTCACCAGGGGAAAATGTATGCATTTTGTATAGCTCCCTTTCTCCTTGTGTTTCTGTTCTTAAGTTTTGGAGGTATACAAGTAAACTTGAGAACTTTCCTTTGGACTTCTGTAGAAATTATCATGTCTGGGGTTTTGCTTCTGTTTTGTTGACTGAGAGTATTTGGATCTCTTTAGATACAAAGAATTTAGGTTTTATAAAATATCTATGAGAAAGCACGGGGACTTAAGTAGCGTGCCTTTATTATATCTTTGGTCCGTTTCATTTTCCACACCTCAAGGAGATCTGGTGACCCTATTCTACACAACCTCCTTATCAAAAATTCCAGTTTGAAATTTGACTTTTGACTAGGGAGTGCTGTGGGGAAAAGAGAAGAAATCAAAATGCATGGAGAGTCTCCTATGCGTTGGGCATGGTGTTGGACACTTCACATGCATTATTTGGTATAAGTCTTACCACATGCTTGTAAGGTAGGTATTATTATTTCACCTGACAGATGAAGAAACTGATACTCACAGGATGAAAAAAAAAATGCCTAAAGTTAAAAAAGCCAAGCCTTAGGGTACCAGTTTCTAAAGAGATAATGCAAAAAAAGAAGTTAAGTTACATTTCTTGAGATGAAATTTTTAGCATTATATATGTACACATACATACACACACACACACACACACATAGATAAAACATGGATTTTTTTGGACCTAATAAACTGACACTAATTCTTTCATCAGGAATTCATCAGAAGAGTTTTAGTTATATATAGTGAGACAAAGCTTCCAAAGTATATTTTGGGCTTTTGACAATCTGACCAGATAGGTTTATTAACTCTAACAATAAGGATTAAAATGTCAACATATTTTTAAGGAGAATTATTTGACTACACTTAAAGATAGTCATTTAAGAGAATGGCTTTTCCACCAAAGATTTGATATATATAATTCCATAGTTTTCCTTCTTTTCAAAGAGTATTTGCCATGAAGGCAAGAATTAACAAGAATTAGGTATTTTTCCTCACTGCTATGACCTGGGAAACTACTGTATCGTTAATAGCCATTGTGCATTTGCTCTTTTGCCAACATTTTATTTAATTAAAGCTATCCATCTGAACTCTCAGCCTAGCTATCTATCAGAAGGCCCAGTAGCCAAACAAAGGGGCTTCAGATAATGCTTTCTTCTGCAGTAACCTGATTGGTTTTTTTCACCAAGAAAAAGAAGTATCAACTTAAGCTGGTAAAGGGTATTGATAATTGAATATCATATTGAGAATTGAATTATAGCTGTTATAGTAAATGTTGCATGATGGCTGATGGTTTAAGGCATTTAGGATCTGATCAGCTTATTTTCACTTAAATTATAATGGCAGTTTAGTAATACAAAATAC
This sequence comes from Callorhinus ursinus, assembly GCF_003265705.2. Taxonomy (NCBI): domain Eukaryota; kingdom Metazoa; phylum Chordata; class Mammalia; order Carnivora; family Otariidae; genus Callorhinus; species Callorhinus ursinus. Next base: position 37,395,766 of record NW_027397076.1, read on the forward strand.
AAAAGTATAGTAATACAAAGTAACATGTCTAAGAGAACAATATTCAAATGCAAAAACAAACCCTGGGTTTGAATCTCTTGTTTTATCTTTTATTAAAGTGTATTTCTTTATAAATTCCAAGGTTGCTTAAACATAAATATAAAAACCTATCAATACAAATTTCCTTATTCAAGAAACCTACTTGTTTAGGCATGTCAGTGACCAAAGGGTACTGTCAGTTTAATGGGAAAGTTAATGTTCTTTAAATATTTCTGCCAAATAAAATGCACCTGATTGAATTTCTTACCACCTTTCATTTCAACAGTAATTAAACTTCAAGCAGCAAATCAGGTGTTGAAAAGAATGTGAAGACAGGGTTAGTATCCTAGCTGGATTCCTTAGCTCCGCCCAGCAATGTGGTGGACAGCAAGGTACTTGAAGTCAAACAACAGTGGGTTTAAATCCCTTTAGCACTTCCTAGCTCTGTGGTCTTAAAGTTAAAACTTAAAAGTTCTCTAAGCCCTGTATTCTCTTCTTGAAGATGAGGACAAATAACATCTACCTCATGGGAGGATTCAATGAAATTAACAAATGTGGAATTTATGACAGTACCTTTCATGTAGTTCTGGGCTCAGTAAGAGCAACTCATTATTTTTATGATATCTTGATATCTATGATATCTGTAAACTTAACACCTCAAGGTGTCCTGCTGATGAAATGATGAATTTTTATTCTCTAAAAACTTCATAAACTAGTAAAAAAAAAAGTCCAGCATTTTGTGAAAATCTGCACAAAAACACAATGTTCTGATGGTGAGATTGTTGATACATTCTAGTCTGGCTGACATGAAGATGAAGAAACTCTTAAGGCCACTCTTTTCATACATTCAGCAAACTTTTATTAACCACTAACTGCCATGATGGGTACTGGGGATGAGAAAATCATGGTTTCCATGTTCAAGGAGATTATTACATATAGTTAGGGAGTCATGGATTTGATAAATAACTCAGTATAGCCTCTCTTCTATAAAGATTAGTGCCGAGGGAGCAGAGAAGAGGGATTGACTGTGCTGAGGAGGTGGTACAGAGGAAGTGTTAAAAGACTTGAAGGAAGGAGGGGAACTTAGAAGGTTGGGCAGGGATATGAGGGTAGAAATTTCAGGCAATGGGCATGGCATGATCCAAAGCCTTGTAGAATAAAATATGCCAGGAACCCCTATTGGTTTTGTAAGGGGCTGAAGTGTAGAATATGAATATGCATTTCCCCAAGAGGTAGGGGAACTGGGTGGAGAAGATGAGACTAGAGAGGGCCAGATTTGGAAGGACTTTATATGTCAGATTGAAGAGTTCAGATTGTCTCCATCAGGTTTGGGTTAAGTGAAGGATTTCTGATAGAGAAGTAAAGGGATCAGATTTATATCTTGGAAAGATCACCCTGGAGGCAAGGAGAAAATATTGGAAAAGGGAGGGACTGGAAGGGGTGGGGTCACTAGGAGGCTATGCCCTGTTTCAGGCCATGCAGAGATACTCCGGAGGAGGACTTGGTACGCAAGTAAAGGTGGGAAACATGGTGGGGGCGAGGTGGGGGGCAGTGTAGGTTTCTGGTTTAGATCGTGATTAGAATCAGAGTCGTGTCTTAAAACCCAGTGCCTTGATACAGAGGCTGGTATTCTTTCTACCTCATATTGCCTTTATTTCCTCTTCGCCGAGTTTAAGTAGGGGAAGAATGTAAACATGATCTGATAGAACAGTGTGAAAATAGAGGACTACCAAAGTGATTGGATCATGGTGATAGCTTAACGCGCACTAGTTTTTTTTTTAATTATGTAAAATTCATATACTGTCTAATCCTAAAGGAAAAACAATTATTCTGTACATTAATCCTCTATAACTAATATGAAATTTTAAATGTTTTTTTTAATTGAAAGAGAAAAGTGGTAGTTACTATGTTGTGGAAATGTCTTTCCTAGTAATAGAATTGGGTGGGGTTTTTAATATCAATTGTTTTCTGAAAACAGCTAAATGCTCTGTGAATAAAGTTTAAAAACGGTGAAATCGGAGGGGGAGATGAGCCATGAGAGACTATGGACTCTGAGACACAGACTGAGAGTTTTAGAGGGGAGGGGGGTGGGGGGATGGGTTAGCCTGAATGGAGCACTGGGTGTTATACGCAAACAGTGAATCATGGAGCACTACATCCAAAACTAATGATGTAATTAATATATGGTGATTAACATAACATAATAAAAGGGAAAAAAAAGCTTCTTATACCGGACTCAAAGTTAGAAAATTGGGGTTCAGGTCCTCTCTTAGCCATATTCCTGATTGTTTGGCCTAGACACAGACCCCCTCTGAACCTCCCTTTTCTCATCTCTGAAGGTAGGATGGTTCTTGGCATACGGATGTCCTGGGGTTATTTTATTTATTTATTTATTTTAGGAGGGGTAAAAGCTGTTATATTACAAAGGGGAGAAGTAAAAAGTAAAAATCTTAATTCTCAGGGCACCTTGTTGGCTTGGTTGGTAGAGCATGTGACTCTTGATCTTAGGGTTGTAAGTTCTAGCCCCCAGTTGGGTATTGAGATTACTTAAAAATAAAAAATACCTTTAAAAAAATTTTAATTCTCAGTCTTCCAAAATGAAGGTGGGCTATGTTCTGAGGTTTCTCCGTTAGGCTCCCATTTGTTACAAAACAACTCAAATGATGCAACTAAATGACAACACATACAAAGCTGCACAGTCAAGACAACCTCTTTCCTGCCTGCCTGCCTGCCCTTGGAAAAGTCCCGCTCAGATGCCAAGTAGACCTGGCTGCCTGTGCCCTGTTGTTGGGTTTCTGCCTCTCTCCAGTCCGGGCTTCTAATCTCAACCCAATATTCAAGGGACCATTACTTCTCAAATTGAAATCATGTACGGAACCTTTTTACTGGAGAAAAAATGTCTTGCAAATCTCGACTGCTGACCTCATTTTTATTATGCTACTTAAATATGTACTAACCTAAAACTAGGTATAAACTCCTGATGCTTATAGCTCTGGTACAACACAGAACCAAAACGGCTTTTACAGATGAAATACAAACAAAACTACTAAAAAAATCAATAACTTTAAAATTAATGACATTTATTTCATGTGACTTGATATTGTTTGCCTGAAACTAATTTCGCTCTTGGAGTGTGGATATGGTGCTTGCTGCTGTGGAAAGTAAACTGTCACATGCTGCTTTGGAAAGTTGTAGCATCACTTTTTTTTTTTTTTTCCTGGCTGAACTCCTTTGGAACCTTGGTTTTAACAATCTGTTGTCACTTGGTCTTTCTTGGGCATGAACACATCATTTACATGTGAAGTCCTCCATTCTTATTGGTCTGTTTTTCATCAGAGTGATCCTAAATACAAAACCCAGTGTTAGCACTGCAGTTGGTAGCAGTGTTAGGCTGCACGCTGATCTACTTTAGTGCTTTTTTTTTTTTTTAAGATTTATTTACTTGAGAGAGAGCGCGCCTACGCACAAGTGGGTGGAGGGGTGGAGGGGGAGGGAGAGAGAGGGTGCTAATCTCACCACCCTGAGATCATGACCAGAGCCCAGAGCCGAAGCCAGGAATCTTGCACTTAACCACCTGAGCCATCCAGACACCCCCTACATTAGTGCTTCTTACACTATTTCTGGTGAAGGGCTCTTTTATCCAAGTCTGATATATGGTCCTGTATAGCACTGTGAGTGTACTGTGTCTCACCTGAGTCACCTGAGTCTGACCACACCGGTATTTGTCTATACCCCGTTCAGTGAGATGAGGTCATTATTTCCAGCCTTGGATGTCGGGGCAGTGCCAGATTGCTATACGAATTTCTGAACACCTATCTTCATATTCAGTATTTATGTAACCATGGACAAGTAAAAAACAGTTTCCTGATTGACACTGACAACAGACCACACTTCGAATAGTACTGGTTTTGAATATGTTTATGTAGCTGGGGTGAAGGAGGAAGGTTCAGAAGGATGGAAGAAAGGTATGTGTGTAAAAATGTACACTCTAGTTTTAAGATATACAAATGACACAATTTATTTTCTATATTTGCTTGCACCTTGCCTTTGAGATCCCATTCATATTGAAGATGGAAAACATCTGGTCTTGTTAATAAAGAGCATATTAGTCTTTAGTTTAAAAACTCTTTGGTCATTGCTCTCATTTCTCAAGGGTTTTCTCTTCTCTCATTCTCTGAAGGGGAAAGCTTAATATCTTCATGGCACTGGGTGAAGGGCATTTTATTCATTGTCTGACCCTCACTGCGTCCACTGCTCTGGACTTGGCATGCTTGGTGACTGGGCGTTGTGCCCTGGTCCCCACTGAAATGAGACTGTTCCCGTTTGGTCTTTGAATGTCATCCTGGCAGCTGATTTGGACTTCCTGGACCTTGCCATTGTGCCTACTTGTGAGATCCTTGTAGCCTGTGACCTTCTTGTCAAAACTAGGCCTTTTCCTAGGTACCAGTCCTGTCAGGATTTCTGCCATCCCTCCTGGGAGCCAGCAAGCACTTAAATCTTTCCCTTGAATCATGATGGAGTTTGTGGGATCTTGGGAGGCACCCTCATCTGCACCTGTCCTACAGTACCTTTTGCAGATATCACCATTGTATTGCTCCAGTGCTGTGTTGGATGCTGCCTGTGCCAAATAACCATCATGCTAGGTGATGAGGGTCATTGGCCAAAGTGTGCACCAGTGCCCGCAAAGCTATCCAGGTGTGAGTTTTTCTCTCCTTTTGCACTTGTCAAGGAGTGTTGAATCCTTGCAGAGTATTGGACGCTTATATCTGATCATTTGTCCCCCTGCCCCTTCCTGTTTTTTTCTATTCTCTGCTGTACCAGCTATCGGCAGTGGCTTCGGTGCCTTGAAAATTTAAAACTGGAAGGGACGAGAGTCAGAAGGGTGAGTGAATAATCACAGGGAAGAGTCCTGTTCCTATTTTAGATGGCATCTCTCCCTAAGATCTGAATGTCAGAGAAGAAAGAAACAAATAGCCCCGAGATGATGTAGCTTGAAGCTGGTGAGTAATTTTGACCAGTACCTTTTGTTGGTCTCCCTGGTACGCACACCTCTCTCACTTAATAGCTTTACTAGAAATCTGCTGTTTATATTGCATCAGCAAATGTGTGAACATGAGAACTGACATATTTCTTCTCACGACTGGGAGTGTAATGGCAATGTGCATTAGCTATTAGCTATTGATGTGTTTTAGAGGTTTACTTTGTATTTTGAATAAAGATGTTTGGAAGAGATCACTGTATACTTAAGACTTCTTGTATGAACTGATGTTAGAATTACTATTTTACTAAGTGTTTATTTTGTTTTCACAGTTGTTGAATATAGCAGACAATATGAAAATTCGATACAGAGTTTGACAGCATAAAATTAGTAGTCTGTCTGTTTTTTAGGTACAGTTAATCATTTGAGAAAAAGTTAAGGTATATAGATTTTGCCTCTTAGTACATTAAACAACAACAAAACAGTAGAAAATAACAGGTGAATAGTCAGATAATAATGTAATATTTATTTGTTTGTTTATTCTGATATATAATCTGTGAATAGTTTTCCTTGTTGATATCTTCTGACATCAAGTATTTATATCTCCTATTACTGATATTCATAAATTCCATGACAAAGACTGAGCAGAGTACGCTAATGTGCTTGTGAAGTCACACTTCGGCAGTCAGACGGATTTCTACATTGCCCTTTTCAGAAGTGTCAGGACTGTTGACTAAAAGCGAATGGCATCTAAAATTAGATTTTTCAGATGAATTCAAGTGTTTCTTTTTAAATGTATAATTTTCTAGTATGTGCAGAGCACATTTTCATTAAATGAAAACCTTGAACAAGGCAATATAAATTTAGTTTTTTTATTACTGTTTCACTTTTTCCCCCTATAATTTTAGTTAGGAGAATGAAAATTTGCCAGGCTAGAATCAGACACCTGTAGAGTTGCTGCATCTGCTGAGAAAGCATCTCATCTGGCTTTGTTCGTGAACTTGAACTGATAGATAATGTGTGTGTGTGTGTGTGTGTGTATGAAAGCCGTACCAATGAAGAGTAAGTAGTCTTGTTTTCTCATCAACAGTATACAATGTTATTGGGTGTCATCTGGGCTCTCCATTCAATGACTTCATTTACTCAAAACTCCACCCTTTCAGTCTCTACTCATCATATTGAAAAAAGAAGGAGGACAGTGTCTTAGCCTTCTTGGGATTTCATAAAATACCTCAGACTGGGTGGAAGTAGAGGGGGCGGAGTGAACTCTCTACTGTCTCTTCATGTAAGGACACTAATCCTGTGTGATCGGGGCCCCGCTCTTACGATGTCATTTAACCTTACCTACTTCCTTAGAGGTCCCATCTCCAGGTACAGCCATGCTGGAGGGGAAGGGCTTTAACACAGGGACACAGACATTCAATCCATAACAGCAGGAACGGAAAATTAGTCAATGGTTTATATCACATTCCTATACATTTCATCTTTCAGCATCTGGAACCTGCTCCTTGGAACAGAAGGTGATGTACTCAGAAGATGGTTTTAAAATGCAGCTTCCAAAGTTTTTGACAGTTTTCCCATTGAGTGTCTGTGTCCCCTCCATTTGAATCTGGGCAGGCGTGTGGCTGCTTTAGCCAGTAGGGTCCGCTGGACATGATGCCGTGTGCTTTCTGAGGCTGGGGTTCAAACAGATGAGGAAGCTTCCCCCTTGTTGGCTGCAACACTTGTGTTTGGAGCTCTGAGCCACCGCCTGGCTCTCCTGCTTCTAACAGGGACGTGAGTTCTGTTGGAGAGGCCACATGTAGGTGCTCTGGTTGGCAATCCTGGTCTCAGTCTTCCCAGCCCACGTGCCGGACATGTGCATAAATGAGCCTTTAGGTAATTTCAGCTCTCCGTTGTTGAGTGCTCTCGCCTCCCCGTATTCCTAGCTGGGGCCCCAGAGCAGCATGGAATCGATGCAGGCCATTCTCTCTGTGTCATGTCTGAATTCCTGACCTACAGACACTATCAGCATAATTAAATGGTTCTTAAAAAGCAGCTAAGTTTCGGGGTAGTTTGTGACCTGGCAATGGTAAGTGGAACAGGTGCTGTATGGCCCCATTTTGGATCCCTGACCTCCTGTTCCATTGCACTCCCTGGAACTCTTTGTTTATCATCAGCAAAATCCTTTATATCCTCAGCCTCCTCCGTGAACTTCCCCTTCCCTTTCTTGGTCTGACTGACGCGTGACCCTCTGTCAGGGCATTTCTTCCTTTGTAGTCTTTCACATTCTCCTGGAGGAGGGGTAGGTCTTTTTTGTTCTTCTTTGCTATTTCCCATCTGTTGTCCTTCCCTCCTTTCTAAAAATGCCTCATTTTGAATCTTATGCCACTGCAGCCTTCAAGCCTCTTCTCCCTGCTCTCGGCACTTGTCTGCGGCGGGTGACCATTTTCACTGCTGGCTGTCTGCCACTTGCACCGCACTATTTCTGTCACAGTTCTTCTGAGTTCAGTATTCATATACATCGTCCCTCCGGTTTCTTGGTTTCTCCGTCCTGTGTCTTTTCCTCTTTCAGTGGTCATACCCACCACTGTACCTCAGTTGCTCGCTTCTGGGGCCACATCTTCGACCGGCAGTTCTCAAAGTGAGGTCCAGTGGTCTCTGGGGGCTGCACTTTCAGAGAGTCTGTGAGGTCAAAACTATGTCCATGATAACAAGAAGACATTATTTGCCTTTTTAATTTCCTTGTCTTGGGGGTGCACGGTGTCGTTTTCCAGAAGCTGCACGATGTGATGAACATCTTCATTTTGGTGGCTAATGCAATGCATGCTTGCATAATCTTGTGCTTAAAAATTCCCTGTTCTAATATTGATAGGTAAATACTACTAGACATAACTCGCATAACCAAAACCTTTTTGGGGACCTTCACTCATTTCTCGGAATGTAAAACCATCCGGAGACCAACTTTTTTTTTTTTTAAAGATTTTATTTATTTATTTGAGAGAGAGAGTGAGAGAGAGCGAGCACATGAGAGGGGGGAGGGTCAGAGGGAGAAGCAGACTCCCTGCCGAGCAGGGAGCCCGATGCGGGACTCGACCCCGGGACGCCAGGATCATGACCTGAGCCGAAGGCAGTCGCTTAACCAACTGAGCCACCCAGGCGCCCCCGGAGACCAACATTTTTGAGACTAGCTGCCCTAAAACCCATCATTAACCATGACTGCCACCCCCCCCACCCGTTAGCTCATTTTCAGGCATCCTGCTCTCCACATGGCACCTGTCTTTCCCCTACTGTCCATCCCAGTAGGACCTAAAATCTGTTGACTCTTTCCTCTTGATGCATACTAGCCACGCCCCTCTCGTGCCCTCATTTCCCTTCTTCCCAACTTAAGTTCCTCTTACATCATGGAACCAGTCTCTTAGGTGGATCCTCATTCCTCCCTCATTTTGTAGAGCTCATCTGGAAAACCTGGTTCAGCTCCACTCACTGCCATTCTGGTTTCTTCCTGTGCTGTTTAATGTGGTTGGAGAAGAACACTCCCGTCAGGCGGACTGGTTTCACTTTAATTTGGGATCACTAATCCCCAGCGGGCCCTTCGTGCTGCCGGTCTGTCAGGCTGCATTTTCTTGGTCCGTTCATTCATGCCTCTGCCCTCCTGGATGACTGATGCCTCCTCCTCTTCCCTGTCTCCTCAAGTCTTCAGCACCTCCTTTTCCATTCTCACCTCAGCTGACAACCTTGCTTCCTACTCCTATTTCACTTAGAAAATAGAAGCAGTTAGAAGAGAATTTCTGTCTGTGTCTCTGCCCATATGTTCTGTCTTTACTCCTGGTACTGTGGTTGAACTCTGTGCCCGGAGGCAAGGCCAGCGCTCACCTTGTGCATAGGATCACGTTCCCTCTTGCCCACTTGAGGACATGGCTCCAGCATATTGTCCCCTCTCCAGCACTATCAGTGTCCCTCTCTACTGGATTATTGCCATTCCACATACATCCGTGATGTTATTTCACCTACTTTTTCACCTCTTTTCACTCTCAATCCCTCCAGTTGCCACTACAATTTTCTCCTCCCCTTAATAGCAAAATCCCTTGAGAGAGGTCCCTGTTTTCAATCTGTAATAGTTCTTTATTTGCTCTTGAACCGAGTCCAATCCGGTTTTTGTGCCCTAGTCTATCTTCTTCTACCAAGATATCCAATGACCTCCATATTGTTAAATCTAGTAGCCAGTTCTCAGTCACATATCACTTGACCGGTAGGCAGAATCGGAGACAATTAACTATTCCCATTCTGCAAACACTTCATTCATGGGGCTGTTGGGCTTTCACGTTGTCGTACTTTTCCTCTTCCCTCATTAGCTACTCCTTCTTCGTCTCTCTTGGTGTTTTTTTCCTCAGGTCCTTGATCTCTAAATATTGGAGTGCATCGGTGTTTGGTCCTTGTACCTCCTGTTCTTTTGTGCTTTCGTCTAGTCTCACTGATAACGCTGGCACTTCCCCAACCTACTCCTTTCCCTTAACCCCTGGCTCCCAAATTCCCTTTCAGTGTCTCCGTTTGAATGTCTAACAGGCAGGCATCTTACACCTAAAATATCCAAAATCAAGCTCCTACTCTCTTCTTCAAACCTGCTCCTCTCTGGTTTTGCTCACTTTGTAAGCGGCAGATCCATCTTACTGCTTGCTCATGGGAAAGCATCTGGTATCTCCCTGGATTCCTCTACTTCTTCATACTTCACATCTAGTGTGAGAAAATCCTGTTGATTCCACCTTCAGAATGTATCTAGAATCTGATCATCATCACCTACCTCTACCATGTCCACCTCCGTTAGCCACCATCATTTGTATTTACCTAGATTATTGCATTTTCCTCCTAACTGGATTTCTGTTTGTCCCCGTGTGCTTTGTTCTCATAACAAGTCACTGCAGAACAGCCAGAGTGATACTTTAAAAATGTGTCAGATCTGTTCAAAACACTTTAATGGTGCCCCATCTCACCCAGAGTGAAAACCAAAGTAGAAGGCTCTACATAACCAGGTCCTACATAGTCTCTGTTACCCACATATCCTTATTTTCCTGTCCTAGCCCCCTCCTTTAATCTTTTTTTTTTTTTTAAGATTTTATTTATTTATTTGACAGAGAGAGACACAGCAAGAGAGGGAACACGGGCAGGGCGAGTGGGAGAGGGAGAAGCAGGCTTCCTGCGGAGCGGGGAGCCCGATGCGGGGCTGGATCCCAGGACCCTGGGAACACGACCTGAGCTGAAGGCAGACGCTTAACGACTGAGCCACCCAGGCGCCCTAGCCCCCTCCTTTAATCTAGTGCAGTCATGTTGGCCTTAGAAACACCCAATTCGTTCCTGTTTCAGGGTTTTTCTTTGCACCTGCTCCTCCCTCTGCTTGTACTACTTCCTCTCTCACCTTCTTCAAGTCTTTGCATAATGTCACTTCCCTAGTGAGGCCTTCCCTTATTACCTTATTTGAAATTGCGACCTTCTCAACACTCCTTCTTTTTCTTGCTTTAATTTTTTCCATAGGATGATATGACATGCTATTTATTTTACTTATTTATTTGTATACTGTATATTCCTGTTGTTTGTTGTTAGTGGAAGCTCCCAGAGGGCAAGGATTTTTGTCTGTTTGGTTACTGCTATACCTCTAACACACAGAAGAGTGCAAGCTTGGCTCACAGTAGGTTCTCATGAACTGAGGTTCTGAGGCAGTGTTACTGAGAGAGCAAGAGAAATGATTTTCAGATGATAGAGTAGTTATGTTCACATGTAGGTTTTCCATTGCTTTTCAGGGCTTATGTTTGAATTTAAGGATTTTGATTCTAGGGAAGAAGAACCAGGAACCATTTTGATACCATAGCATTCCTGGTCTCCTTTATGGGGTTGGAGAAGAATTGAGGACCTAAATAGACTACTCCCACCCTGAGAAAGGTAACTGGCAGGTGAGCAGGGAGTTTCTCTTCTATCATTGGCAGTCTGTGGACTGGCCCTTGAAAAGCGCTCTTTCATGTCTAAGGCTGCAAATATTTTCTGCTAAAATATACCCCTGTTGATGATATACCAGACGGTTTTAAAGCAGAAATGATAGAGGAATGTTTTACAGTGAAAAGCTTTTCCTTGATATTTTGAAATACGATGGTTGTTGTATCATCACCTGTGTGATAGTGTTCTTGTTTGTGTTCACACTGCCTACCATGGTGCAAGGCTCTGGGCGGATACTTACTATTTGCTGAATGAATAAAGGGAACAGATGTGTTGGCATTATGAAAAATCATGGTGGGAAAGAGATGGGCCTATCTTCTCCCCTCTATCTAGAGGCAAAAGCTATTCAAAGTCAAGAGTAGAGTATATTAGCACTTAGTACAACGACATACCACTGAATTCTATGGCTTTATTATAATTGCTTTAAGTAAACAAAACAAAACTTTTGTTTTTGTTACTTATGGCATTTGAAGAAGTTGTGCCAAAGACAAGGTGGTTTTTTTAAAAATAGATATGAAAAGTTTACACATGTCATTATCTGTACTATATTTTTTTTTCATTCTTGATTCTTAAAAAAAGTACTGAAGGTAACATCCTTTAAACAGCCTCTTTCTGGCCCTAGATGAGTCCAGTTGGTTTTACTAGTGTGTAATAACATGCCAGTAAAACGAAGATTAGTATATTTTGCCCTATTTTTTTTCCTAAGCCAATTCATTGCACTCTAATGGAATGAAATAAAAAACGGCCTTTAATTGAATAATTTATTATGCCATTTGTTTTTTCTTAATATCAAATACAGGAAGTAGTACTTAATCAATTTCCCTGCTTATTACTGAAACCAAAGGCCTGCAGAGTTAGATGGCAAGCCTATTAGGGAATGCTTATATATTTTTTAGGAAAACATTTATAATGTTATTATATAGCATTGTTCTTTGGTCTAAGGCTGCATTTCATACATACATGCATTCTTAACTACATCATTTTTTCCTTTAGATACAGTTGATTGCATGGTAGATAATCTCAAATTTCAGCATAATCATGAATCATACTTAGATTAAGGCCATTGGTTTAATGCAATAGTTTTTCCCCCCGAAAGCATCTCTTTAACAGCTAATTTTCCCAGGATCCTATTTCATGTAAACTGTCATTTGACTGTTTATCAGTGCTTCTCTGTCCTCCTAAGATCCATTCTCTATTTCTTCCTAAATTCCCAAGGTATCTGCTTGGTTTCCTCCCTTCTCCCCCAAGGTTGGAATATCAGAATAACAATAAATTCTGATACTCCAGTGTGGTTTTTTTTTTTTGTAATGCCTGCCATGAAAAATCTCGGACATTCAATAAACACTTGTTGATTCATTGATCTAAACCCCTACTCCTCCTGGAGTTTAACCCAAGAAAGACTCTGAATGAATCAAAGCCCACCCCCCCCCCATGGATGCCTTATCTTGTCAGTTAGGTTTGGAATGTATGCAGTAGGTGTGGGAAAAATATTCGGTGATCAAAATAATATTTTCTATTATGGAAAAGCGATTTGGGTTGGGGCGCCTGGGTGGCTCAGTTTCTTGGGCGACTGCCTTCGGCTCAGGTCATGATCCTGGAGTCCTGGGATCGAGTTCCACATCGGGCTCCCTGCTCATCAGGGAGTCTTCTCCCTCTGACCCTCCCCCATCTCATGCTCTCTTTATCTCATTCTCTCTCTCAAATAAATGAATAAAATCTTAAAAAAAAAAGAAAAGCAGTTTGGGCAACTTGATTTTACTGCAGGATAATTAGAGATGTGAGCTTTTAGAATCAGAAATGAAATGGATTTAAATGCTAACTCCCACCTTAACTGGCTCTTTGGCTATAGGCAAACTATTTGACCTCTCAGTTTCTTCCTTTGTAAAAGGACTCATAATAACACCTACTTGGCATGGTGATAGTAGATTTTAAGAGTATCTATAAAAGTAACTGTCGACTATATATAGAACTGTGATGGCAGCTATATTTAGAACTGTGAAATCTAGATGAGTGTACTGATTACAAGATCACATACAAGAGAAGTTGAGCTCTTCAGGGTATTGTGGGAGATGCAGTTACCTGAGGTGGGTTCTAGGATGTTTGGAGATCCCTGTATCTCATGAGAAGAGGGGACGTTAACAAATTTCTCATGCTAAAAATAAATATTTGGTGGGATGCCTGGGTGGCTCAGTCGGTTAAGTATCTACCTTTGGCTCAGGTCATGATCTTAGGGTCCTGGGATCGAGTCCCACATCAGGCTCCTTGCTCGACAGGGAGCTTGCTTCTCCTTCTGCCTGCATCTCCCCCTGCTTGTGCTCGCTCTCTGACAAATAATATAAATAAAATCAAAATAAATAAGTAAATAAATATTTGGTAATGTTAACAATTGGTTATAAATATTTGAAAAAATTAATTATCAATATAGCCTAGAAACTTACCTAGGCTAATTTGCATCAGATTTAAGGGCCCTAAAGTCATTGTGGAATTATACATATCTGGATAAAAGGATCGATTATAAAACCACCTGCCTCCTTTTATTCTGTGGCTGCTATGTTGTTCAGAGACATCAAGCTCTTGAATCACAATTTTTCAGTTATCTTCCTGTCAGTGACTTCATTTGAACAATAGCTTTGTTCAATGTAAGGCTTTCAGTATATGTTAAACCAAGATGATAAAAAAGATACCAACCAAACTATTATCTTTCAGTGTAGGGAACCTACAAAGATATGATGATTTGGATTTTGTTTCAACACTTCAATTAATGACTTACAGATAAATACAGAACAAAACCAAGCAAAAAACCCTTGCAGAGATGCCCTCTGACTTGAGGTTGTGTCAAGCCTAACCTGGGAACTGAGGGATTCCTTTTGCCAGCTCAGGCCTCTTCTGCGCATGGAACCATGCGTTATTTGTAGCTACTCAGAGCTGCCTGGCTTCCCACCGATGACTAGATAGACCTCTGACGCAGCCTTGTTCATTGTCTAGCTCAGTTCAAGTCTTCCAGGGGAACCCCTGCCTGGGGGAACTTGGTTTGGTATTGAAATCAGTGCTAATAGCTCCTCCCATTTGGTACTCAGTCCCAGGGACACGAGGTGTAAGGCATCTGCTACAGGGGTACCAGTCTAAATGGATGCTGCATCACTGAAATAAATCAGGAGCATGGTGCAAGTTAGCTCAAGCCTTCACACATAACTCCTACCATAGTAGACAGACCCTAGAGTGGAAATTTTTAAAAATCTCTCTGTAGAGGGTATTGGCCTTGCCCCTAGTAAATGGTTGTTAAATAACCGGCCTGCCTGGGAAGCAAATGATTGGCGTCCATAGGAATCCCACCGCATGTTGTGGTCCAGCCCAGCTCTTGGTGGTTGGGCTTGACATTACTGCCAAATCCCTTCATTCCATCTTCAGGCTCTGCCAGGGTCCCTGTTGCATGATGCTTCCTTCTTGCCCACACCACCACATGACCTGAGTCCTGCCAGTATCCCTGAACGACTCCTGCCTGGTCTGTATCTCCTCCAGTCATCGGTCTTTTCCTAGGCCCCAAGTTTGTGCTTTGTCCAGGATCTACCCGAATCCCAGAATTTAGCTTTTAACTAAGTAGGACCCAGGGTTTCCCTGGTTCCCTCTTTTCTGTTTGAGCACCCCAGTCTGAGTCTGAACTTAGTTTCCTCTTTGTATCCTTTGAAAACTAGTTCCTGCAGAATTTCTCAGAGTGCTTATTTCTGCAAAAGTCCATTGTGCCTCTAGTGTGGGGGTGAGTTGAGGAGAAGGGGTAAAGCTGTGTACAGTGGTTGCCGAATTTGTTTGACTGTGGGACACTTGCTGTTGGAGCATCTTGGTGGATATTGTTCCAAACACACTTAGAAAAAGGCTGCCAGACGCAGTAGAAATATCTGGGGCTTGAAAAACATGTTAAGAGCAGGTGTTATTCCCTCAACACCAGAAGAGTATCAGTACTGTAGAATATTTGATTTTGAACTTTCTTGATGTTTTCTGTGTAGTACTGCAGTGTCGCTCTGATTAAAAGCTTTCTTCTCAATTTTAATGTTTGGTTACTGAGTCTGCTCTTACTGATTGCTCTTTTCTCTCTTATTGAGCAAAGTCAGCATTGGTTGAGAACCTACTGTGTGTCATATGTTGTGCTAGTTGCCAGAAACACAAATATATTAAGTTAGGTCTGCCCTCAAAAAACAAATTATAGTGTAAAATGAACATTTTATAAAGCTGGTTCTACATTAAGCCGGTTATTTTATTTTTCTTTCTTTCAGGCCTAAGACTTATTTAACAGGGCTTTATTCTCTTTCTACTCCAGATGATAAAGGATCCCCTTAGGGCAGAAAAGGAATTTCTGAGCATGTTACAAAAAATGGAAAGAATAAGTTGCATGAAAATTTAATATTTCTATACGTCAGAACCTGCCATAAACAAAAGTAAGAGACAAAGAGTAAACTACGATGACATTTGCAACATAAAAGACAAAAGTTTACTATACTTAATAAAATGAGCACATACCTTTTAAAAAGTCATTGTTGAATGAAGGAATGAATGACTGAGTGAATGAATGAATTCAAAGCAGTAAGGAAAAAAAAATCACCCTAATAGAAATAGGAAAAAGATGTGAAGGGTTGTCATAGCATCTCTCTCTCTCTGTCATGTTCACACACACACATACACGCACACGCATAAGGCACACATGCATATACACACACAGAAGTACAAATCCAAATAGCAAAAATAAAGAAATGTAAAACAAAGTAACCTTTTAATCTCTCTCTCATTAATTGGATAAATGCTTATTAAGCACCTGTTATTACCATACTGTTAAATTGCTTTGTAAGTTGTATGATTTCATTTAATTTAAACAACAATTCATCTGAAGTAGGTATTGTTATCCTTATGGTACCAATGAGTGAAGGGCTTAAAGAAGTTAAATCTTGTAGTATAGTTAGGATTTTGGAGGCAACATTTGAACTCATAACTGTATGTGGCTAAAGTCCCTGCTTTTATTTACCATAGCATTCTTGTTAGCGTTAATAATATCATCAGGGGTATTTGATGATGTAGAAAGTTGTTTATGAAAGAGTTAAGTAAAAAAATAATTATAATTATAAAACAGTTTGTACCTATGATCCCACATATGTTCTTTTAAAACTGGTATAGCATAAAGCAAAATTTGGAAAGGTATATACTAAAATGTGAATAGTGCTTATCTGTGACTTTTATTTTATTTTAAGCAACAGTATTTTAAAAGCCTTACCAAATTTGTGTGTGTGTGTGTGTGTCTGTGTGTAAACATGACAATATATTTTTGAAGTTTATAAGAGTTAACAGACCCAATTTTTTCCCCAAAAGAAGAATAAAGAGAAAGCATACCCAGGGAATGGAAGAGTATGTGTTCTTTGTGCATACAGAGTGAATGAGTAAATGGATAAATGTATGATGAAACAACTCAGAGAATAGGAAACACAAACATCTGCTACGTATTTGGAGAAATCGTCAATATTAGTAATTAAAGACCTACAAGTAAAACCATCATGAGATCACTATTTTCACTGTGAGGGCAGGACACCTTTTTCAAAGAGTGCCTAAACAGCTGCTCTAAAGGTACTGCGTTGGAGAAAGCAATCTGATGAAAGAAGAAGTCTTAAAATTGTTTATACAAACCTTGACCCAGTCGGTGATCAACTCCTGGAATTTGATCTGAAGTAAATAATCCTAAATACTGAGAAATCTTTGTGCGCCAAGATACATGGCATTACCCAGAATAGGGAAAAATGGGAAACAAGTGTGTAGCACTATAGTCAGGGGGTAATAAAGGATAGGCTAAATAATTTATTGATTAATTTGTTCAACAAATAACTGTTGATTGCCTGTACTGTGCCAACCACTGTCTCCAAGACACACTATGCCAAGGACACAGCCATGAATAAAATCTCACCCCCAAATAATCTTTAAAAAAGAGGTTTTCCATATCATTTTTTAATGTTAGGTATAAAAAATAAGATATTAAATTGTAAATGTATTGACCTCAACGGTGTGAAAAACAAACAGAAAAAAAGGTCTGAAAAGAGGTGCTTGAAAATATTGACAGTTATTTTGTAATTGGATTGTGGATGAATTTTTTTAAAAACATTTTTCCGTATGTCCCAATATTTCTACAATAAAAACATATTTTTTAAGTTAACAAAATAAACATAAAACTTAATTGCCATTATTTATTATATGGTTGTAATATCCTTTTTAAATAGGAAAATAGGAACTTGTATATGAGCAATGATGGGAATTTAATAGATCTAATTAAAACTACCAGAACTTGTGATTTTATTGAGCTCCTAAAACATCTTTGGTTTTACTGATATGTTTAAAGCCTTTAAGATGCTACTTTCATTAAAACACTTATGTAGTAAATGGTAATTGTGTATTGAATAGATAAAAACTTACATTCAACAGATCAAAAAGTCCAACACAATGTCAATTTGATTAGGTAAATGCAAATTTAACAGCCTAGTAATTCTTTACTCTTCTTATTTTACATGCCATGAAGAGTGGGATAATATAATTAAAACTCTGAAAATGGCTGTTTAGGATAATGGTGTGTTTTTCCCTTTTCCTCTTTTAAAGTAAGATGAGGGAATTTACATTTCCACTCAAGCATTATTTCGTATAGTGAAGGATCCTGTTACTGTGGTTCTAAGTAAACTTTAATTATGTTCCATACTTATTTGTAAATTTATTTTGTGTAATTGGTTTGTGTTTTGAAATGTTTTAGATAGATTCCCTTAAGTTTAGGAATTGTTTTTATATTTTGTGTTTGAAAATTGCTTTGAACTAAAAATAAAGATATTTTAAATTTAATTTAAAGTGATGAATTTCCTAACAGCGTAAGATGTTGACATAGGTCAGAAAACTCTGTATTTTGGTTGTATCAGAATTTGTTATGTCTTACATAAATGTATAGTAAGATTTAAAATTCGGGGCTTACATTTGCAACAACGTGGATGGAACTAGAGGGTATTATGCTAAGCGAAATAAGTCAGTCAGAGAAAGACAAACACCATATGATTTCACTCTTATGTGGAATTTAAGAAACAAAACAGATGAACATAGGGGAGGGACAGGAAAAATAAGATGAAAACAGAGAGGGAGACAAACCGTAAGGGACTCTTGACTCTGGGGAACAAACAGGGCTGCTGGAGGGGAGGGGGGATGATGGGGTCACTGGGTGACGGGCATTAAGGAGAGCAGGTGATGTAATGAGCACTGGGTGTTGTATGCAACTAATGAATCACTAAATTCTACCTCTGAAGCTAATATTGTGCTATATGTTAATTAAATTGAATTTAAATAAAAATTAATTAAAAAATAAAATTCAGGGCTCAAAATTATTAAAATTAGCACGAACTTCAGTCAGGTAAGAGTGAGTGGTCAAGCAAAAGCCCTTGCTAGAGGGTTAAGCAGTATTCAGAATCTGGGTAGACCGGAGTCCTGTGAATTGGGTATAACAACATGGTTTCTTCACATGAGATTCCGTCATGGAGATTCCATCCTTGGATTTTCGCAAGGTCATGTGGCCCTGGAGGAGACAGCCCCTTTCCGCAGCCCCTGCTCTTCACACCGCCATCCTGCTCACCTTCCTTCTCGTGCGACAGGAGGTGAAGAGTTCCTGGCTTTGACTATGAGGCTGACCTCATTTGGGAGGGGGAGGTCAACTAGAGAGGGCTCAAGTTGTTTTTTTTCCCCAGTCTTACTAGAAAATAAAATGGCAGCTTCCCCCCACCTCCATGTCTTCTCTGTGCACCGCTTTTCTCCCTGAAGGGCTTAGTAAAGACAGCCCCCCCACAGGGCTGCGCTTCAGACATGGAGATGTGTCCTAGAATTGGAAAGTTTGCTGTCTGTGTTTTGGGTTAATGTGCACCTTCTAAGGAGCCCGCCTACTCAGGCCTGGGCAGTGTGAGCACAGTCACTCGGCTCACGGGTGCAGGTCTGATGGCTGTCTTGGCTGTGACTGAAGCATTGACAGCCACCAGCCTTTGATGGTGCCGGTGACCACGGTCAAAGCTCTCACCTAGTGTGAGGTTCACATGTGTGAGCCCAGCCTCCAAACACAGTGGTGAGACCAACCCCACCGCCACCACAGACGTCACCTTACCCTTTTTCTTAATGTAGCTACAACTCTGCCTTGAAACGTGGAACTGACTCCTTAGTGTGTTCAGAATCCCGGTAGGTCTCACATTGGCTTCCTCAGCTGCCCACTCCAAGTGTGGGGTTTGCCGTCCCAGACCCAGACGTGCGCAGGTGCCTCCCTTACCCTTCAGGGAACTCCAATAAAAGGATGACGTTCAGACTGGCCCTCACTGGAAAGCTGCAGCCTGCCACAGACTTGCTGTGCGGTCGGAAGGGCGGCACAGCCGAAGGAAAATGTTCTCAAGGAAGACAGCCTTACCGCGTGTCTTATTTGGGATCTAAGCAGTAGAGCGATCGGGATTTTCCTGCTTCCTCAAAACCGTGCCAAAGTTGATGTAGGTTTTCTGTCTTTCTCTGTCGCTCACTTTCTCCCTCCCCATCCCTATTATCTTTATTCCTCTCTCCGTCCCCTGACACAGAATCAACAGTATTTTGCTTGCTAATTAAAAAAAAAAAATCTGAGAATGCAATGGCCCACTCTTGCCAGTGTAGTTAGACACATCTTGATTTTTTTTCCCCCTGAAACAAGATTTTAAATTCTGTCTCCTCTGTGCTGTTTGATGTTCTCCATTGGCAGAGCTAAGGTAGAGTTGAGAGCACGGACCCTGGAGATGGTCTGCTTCCATCCAGATCCTGGCTCTGCCATTTATTAGCTGGATGATCATAGGCAAGTCTTTTAATGCCTCCGTGCCTCAGTTTTACGAATGGTTCGTTTAAAATGGAGATAATTAGGATATCTTTCTCAACTGGTTATTATGAGGATTAAATGAACTAACATACATAAAACACTTAGCACATAGTAAGTACCCAGAATTATTATGGTGCTGACCAACTCCGTGTTGCCTTCTGGATTAATACAATGCAAAATCTGTTTAAAAATATGTCCTTAGGGCATAGATTTTGTTGTTGAATTCTTTGAGTTGTTTTTTTTTTATATTTTCTACAGAATAATATATTACATGACTCTGGATTGGAATCTGTTTAAATTCTAAAACAGAAACATTATGACAGTCACTAGAGGAGAATTAGAAGTAGCTAGAGTCAGCTTGCACACAGCAGAATGAGATAAAGAGCAGTCGTGATACATAACACATCCGGGGAATCAACGGGAATTTTACAGTCATTATGATTATGACAACAGTTTTACTAGATTTTCACAGTAGCTTTTTATTTCAGAGATTTTCAAGGGAAATGTGCAGCCACTTAGAAAAATCTGTATGAAAAAAATTTTTAATCACTTTAATTTTCTATAGAAGGTGAATTCGAGCAAGAAAATGGTTGAGTGGTTTCCCTGGGGAATAATACCAGATCGATAAGGGGTAAATCCAAGCGGCTTAATTTCTGATTTACTTCTTTAGTATCTACAAATCCTGGTTCTCTCAAGATGGGAGCAATTTGCATGTGAAATTTAGGAGAAGAGTTCTTTGGATTGAATTTCTTAAAAGAATGTAACATGGTTTCCTTCAGCAGAGATATTTAACTAGTGGAAGAAATGCTCTACCACCCCTCAGGAACGCATGGACAGAAATAGCTCTTGGGGAAATTTCCAGTTCTTTTAGAGTTGAACATTCAGAATTTATGGGCAAATCCCTTAAGATTAAAACTCATTGCTCTATTATAAAGGATTCTCACAGGGTCAGTCTTACCCGTGGGTGGAGTGGGCCCGAAATAAGTTGTTTCATTTCAGGCTGAGAAATGCCTTTGAATTCCCTCCAAATAGCTTATCTGTTCACTGTTTGAAATTCCACATTAGAGATGCTTCTAACTTTGCTTCCCCCCCCCCCCAACTTCGTTTTATATCTGCTGGAAATGCAGATATTGCAGGCAGATCTAAGTAATAACATGCTCATTCTTACAGTAACATACTTATGACTTTAGAAACTTTTTTTTAAAGATTTTATTTATTTATTTGACAGAGAGAGATTGAGACAGGCAGACAGACAGCACAAGCAGGGGGAACGGCAGGCAAAGGGAGAAGCAGACTCCCCGCTGAGCAGGGAGCCTGATGCGGGACTTGATCCCAGGACTCCATCCCAGGACTCTGGGATCATGACCTGAGCCGAAGGCAGACACTTCGACTGAGCCACCCAGGCCCTTGGGTGGCTCAGTTGGTGAAGTGTGTGACTCTTGATTTTGGCTCAGGTCATGATCTCGGGGTTGTGAGATCGCTCAGTGCTGGGTGTGGAGGCTGCTTAAGATTCTTTCTCTCCCTCTGCCCCTCTCCCCTCCCCCCGTCAAAAAAACCAAAACAATACAAAAACAAACAAACAAACAAAAACCTCTTTTCTGGATTCTGGGGATTTTGTTTGGCCTTAACTATTAGTGAGTAGGGAGAGAGCATCATGATTCTTGGTTGTTGGGTGAAGGTGTGGGAGAGTAAAAGGGTGATGCTCCCACTGTGAAAATGGGTGATGGGGCACATAAAAAAAAAAAAGCTAGGTGACAGGAAGCCAAATGTCACCTGCTCCCTCCTTTTGCTCTGGGCTAGGCCTTCTTTTTTGATTTTTGAGTAGACAAACGAAAATCTCTACCTTTATGTCTCAGTACTTCTAGTTGTGTCTTTAAGAGGGGCTGATATAATTTGCTTTTGATGAAGAGCTTGGGACTAGTCTCTTGTTCTCTGAAAGGAAAGAAGATGTTTGGGTACTGAACAATAATGGTTTTAGGGACAGTGGGAAGATTTTCCGATTCTTTCCAAGTTCTCCTTGCAGCTTTTGGGACTTTATCCAGAGGTGAGCCATTCCTCCTTTCTGCAGGCTCCAGAAGATAACTCTATGCAATAAACCTGAATCCGTAATTCTTGGCTTTTCGGAGGACGAAAACCAAAGGAAGAATCTATGCTTTATCAAGTTCAGTGATGGCAATGGAACTGCAAGGGCTCCCCAGAGGACCTCTCTCTGAGCTGCAGTTGCTGGTACCTGCCCAGCCAGCCTTGGCCTCTGTCCGGGGAACAGCACACACCTGCTAGCCTTTAATCTCCCCACACTAGTGAGGCCATTTAAAGCCACGGCAGCAGGCAGATGGCTCTGCCCTGGGATCCTTTGTCATTCCAAATTGTGCTGTCATGTGGACAAGTCCATTTGTCCCACGTGAGGCTCTTCTCTGCCTCTTTCCTTGCAACTTGCCTGAAAGATGTATTCTGTTCTTTTCCAGGTTGTCCCCTGGACACTGACCCTCTCCTTCTCACTCATACTTAGAGTCTAACCCTGCCTTCACTCTGTCTTAGCTCCCATTGCTCTGGCTTCACTCATTCCCATGGTTCATAGTCATGACACACCTCTGCCCAGAAGAACTGTCCCTTCAGCCTTCCAGTCTGGTACCTTCCTAATTGCTTTGACCATTAACTTGGCCTCAGTCCTGCACTCCCGAGCACTTGCAACCTGCTCTCTTACAGAGTTGTGTTTCTGATGATTAAAGAAGTAAAGGTATTTAAAGCCAAAAACCAAGTAAGAGACTAGAAATTTAGGACACACAGCTATGAGAAATGAACAAGTAAAGAAATAAACTGCCTGGCGGAGAAATAAAGATATTTACATCCTGTGAGTTGAAATAGAATCAAATTACAGGGTTTTGGGATATCCTCTGACCCTCTGCTAAATAAAAAATATGAAAAGAGATTGTGAAACATTGCATACTTCAAAGACATGAAGCCAATTCATTTTATTACCTTTCATAGAGGGGTTGCAGTTTATGATAGTTTCTTGAGCAAAACCTAGGTCATAGAAGCATGTGCCTACAAAATCAGTAGGCACTAAGTGAAGAGTCATGTTAACATTACTGTGGTCTTGCTAGAAAGATACAGGCATCGTATGTGCTCTTAAGGGGCTTAGAGTGGAACATAAATATAGCAGTAAAACATAAAACAATTAGTTTACTAATTGAAGACCTTTTGCCGTGGCTTTTCCTCTTTAAAATTTGTTGTAAAAGGACGGAAATATTAAAGTTGTTAGATTTATTTGCAAATGGGTTTAAAGTGATATTTTGATACCAAGGCATGCTTGTATAGTAGATGAACTACTTTGAGACACTTAGAGGTCTGGTTTTGCTGAGGATTATCCCATTCTTTTTTGATTTGAAGACGTTTGAGGACATTACACTTTTCTTTCCATCTCCTTTATAGTTGAAATTAGAGGATGTCCAGTGTATTTGGTTTAATAACATGATAATGGTGATTACAAATATTATAATAGCAACTGTATTAGTCAGGGTTTTCCATATATGTATGGAGAGAGAGAAAGAGAGAGGGATTGATTGATTGGTGGGGGAGGGAGAGATGTTGAGGAATTGGGTTGTGAAATTTTGGAGGTGTGGTGAGTCCAGTGTTGTCTGGCAGGCTAGAGACAGGGAAGAGCCACTGTTCGAGTCCAAAGGAAGTCTGCTGGCAGAATTTCCTCTTGCTTGGGGGAGGTCAGTCTTTGTTCTCTTACGATCTTCAACTGATTGGGTGAGGCTCACACACATTATGGAGGGTAACCTGCTTTACTCGAAGTCCACCAATTTATTATTTTCTCAGTCAAAAAACAACTTCATGGAAACATCCAGAATAATGTTTGACTACATATCTGGGCACCATGGCCAAGCCAAGCTGACACATAAAATTAACCATCACGATAACGAATCTTTATTGAATGCATTTTGAGTGCCACCTCTTTCTGAACATTATCTCATTCAAGTCTCTTATTAACTCTATCAATTTGGTGTCTCCATTTCACAGCTGAGGAAGCCTTAGGGATGAAGTGGGTCAGTTACCTGCTCAAGGTCATGCAGGTGGTAGTGATGGAGTTGGAGCCCATGTTTTTATCTCAGTTTTAACATGAAAATGACAGGTGGGCTGAGAACTTTTGGGGGGGTCCTCTGAAGGGACATCTGAATGGAGGTACGAAGAGCTCTCTGTTCAAATTGTCTGTTCACTTACTGAGATTGTGACTTGTTTCCACAAGAGCGATTGAAATAGGGATTTATGACTCTGTGGAATGGAGTCTAGGGCAAAACCCAGAAAGGTCATTTGAAAGTGTTATTGACAGACTAAGGAGCACAAGTTAGACAGCTGTATTTTAGACAGTGTATTTTATGTCTGAGGTTGAGGCAGGTGCTTTCTTTAGTTATATTGAATGAAGGATTATTTCAACTTGCTGAAGTAGGGACTGGCCATGCATTATTAGAGCTCATGCATTACACCTTGCTGGAGAGGGACAGTATGTGGGCTAGAATCCACCTTGGCTGTAATTACTTTGCAGTTATCTGGAACTTGGCTAATAACCAGAGAGCATGTGAAAAAGGCCCATAGATGCCATAAAAATCATGTAACCTGGGCCTCGAGTTAGCCTGCTTGCTCTTACTGGTTTCTAAAGTTAGAGTGGTGCAAGAGGCTGTCTGTCAGAAAGGAGGGAGGAGGAGCTTTGCAGTGGGCAAACAGCTTGAGAGTAGGAAGAAACAAATAACTGGTTGACTAAACTGAGCAGACAAGAAAAGCTTAATGAAAGCAAATAGGGGCTCCTGGGTGGCTCAGCCCGTTAAGCGTCTGGCTTTTTTTTTTTTTTTTTAAGATTTTATTTATTTATTTGACAGAGAGACACACAGTGAGAGAGGGAACACAAGCAGGGGGGAGTGGGAGAGGGAGAAGCAGGCTCTCCGCTGAGCAGGGAGCCCAATACGGGGCTTGATCCCAGGACCCCGGGATCATGACCTGAGCCGAAGGCAGACGCTTAACGACTGAGCCACCCAGGCGCCCCAAGCGTCTGGCTCTTAATTTCGGCTCAGGTCATGATCTCAGGGTGGTGGGATCTAGCCCCACGTTGGGCTCCGTGCACAGCAGGGAGTCTGCTTGAGACTCTCTCTCTCCCTCTGTACCTCCCACTATCTACCCCCCCCACCGCCCTCTCTCTCAAATAAATAAAATAAATCTTAAAAAAAAAAAGGAAGGCAAACATAAACCTGAAATATACCACAACCAGGGGCCAGGTAGCATAAATTAAAATATCCTTTTACACCAAAGGCCATTGATACTGTCATTCATAGTGAGTTGCTAGGAGTTCAAATCAGGTTTTCAACACTCTAGTTTAGAAGGTCTTAAAGTGTGCAGAACATTCTAGAAGGATCCTTTGGAGAATTGGTAAGATGTTTTAGTCCTTAAAGGAACAAGCCTTCAATTATCTAGAAAGAAGTTTCTCCATAATATTTCATGCTCCTAGGGTTCTGGATAGATATCTTTATGAAATGATAATCATTTTTATGAGACTCCTTTGAATTCCTCCTACTGGCCCAGAACCAGTGTTGCAGTGCTTTTTTGGAAATGGAGCTATCAGCCTTAATTGACTTTTGACTAGCACCCGTGTTGGCTGTAGTTTAAATAGAGTTAGAGAGCCCAGCTGTGCAGAATTCTTTTCCAGTGTTAGAACTAGAATTCCTACTGACTGTTTAGCCTGACTGCCTTTTATCCTGTCTGAAACAAATTTATATTCGTCTAATATGCTTAGAAGAGTCACTATTTAGGATTTATTTTTTTCTGCCCATGTCCGGTAGAATTTGGCATGTAAAAAAGACCCAGGGCCTGGTTCCTTTTATCTGAACATGTTTCTCAGATGTCAGAGAGTAAGCGTGGTGTTTAAGCAGTAATTGAATTGCAGTGGTGTTTACCAGTTGTGCTTAGGGGGAGCTTCCCAAACAGTTAAATATATAATGTCCCACCTAACCCAGATGTAAATCTTATCTAACTCTTGATTTTCAGTAAGGTTGTTTATGACTTTAAGTTTTCAAGACCTCGATTTTTCATTGTAAAATTGGGGGATAAATGCCAAGAGCGTATGTATGTGTATGTGGTTTATGGCTTTCTCTTGTTACATATTTATAGAGATTTGGGGATGAGTTTGATCATATTACTGTTGTGCATATTAAGGCCTTGCCTAGGGCTTCAGGATATATGTATAGTATTGATTTGTAGCAAGTATAGAGTCATGCTACGTTAAAGTATCGATTGACCATATTTTTAAAAGTCAATAGTGGATCATCTAAGTTAAAATATGTGTTTGTGGTAATTGAACTAATTCTGAGGGGGGATATGCCCTTTTGATCTGTACAGAATTTGTCTTTGCAGAGATGGAATGGGCAGATGCCTGTGTGATAGTATTTCTGGGATTTCTTCCTCAAACCTTCCCTTTCACAACCATAGTTTGAGGTTAATTTGAAAAGCCTTAGTTGAGAAAACACATTGTATAAGTTTATACTAATGTATACATCATTTTTTTAAAGATTTTATTTATTTAGGGGTGCCTGGGTGGCTCAGTTGGTTAAGCGACTGCCTTTGGCTCAGATCATGATCCTGGAGCCCCAGGATCGAGTCCCGCTTCGGGCTCCCTGCTCAGGGAGTCTGCTTCTCCCTCTGACCTTACCTCCTCTCATGTACTCTCTCTCTCTCTCTCATTCTCTCTCTCAAATAAATAAATAAAATCTTTTTTTTAAGATTTTATTTATTTATTTGAAAGAGAGACAGTGAGAGTGAGAGAGCACAGTGGGGTGAGGGGCAGGGGGAGAAGCAGCCTCCCTGCTGAGCAGGGAGCCCGACGCGGGACTCTATCCCAGGACCCTGGGATCATAACCAGAGCCAAAGGCAGACGCTTAGCGACTGAGCCACCCAGGGGCCCCTTGAAAAGTTATTTAAAGAAAAACCTGTCTGAAGTTGTAGATGACCCAGTGTTTAGCAATCTAGATCAAATACGCTAGAGTGTAGGTCAAAATCCCACTACCAGGCAGAAATATCATATGAAATAGAATTTATAATTTCAACATTTTGCTTGAGGACCAAAGTTTGAGTAAAATTTTCTGGTCATAACCCATGGTAAATACAATTATACTTTAATGATTTTGGACCTAGATTTAGTCTTTTACATATAAAGAAATGATAAATATCTATTTTGACTGTTTTTGTTTGAAATCTAGCTCATTTTCTTTATATCTGCTTTTGCTTCATATGAAGAACATCATAATTCCTCTTTGTCAAAATGCTATAAAGTTCCATTTATTCAGCATCCAAGAGCTCAAATAATCATATTTTCTTTCTACAGCAATGTATAGAGAGAACCGATGTTCAAAATAGTGCCTTCCAGGCACTGCAGGAATTGGCTTCTGAATCTCCAAAGGATGATCACATTATTTGGTAGAGCATCAGCATTCGGGTATTTTATTCTTATTCATAGAACATTGGTACAGTATTTAACTGTGTGCTCATATTCTCCAGACCGTCCTGGCTTACACACTTGTCAAAGCCTGCAGGGTTTTCATGCCTCCATAAATAGATATAATGTTTATTTTGTGTGATTATATCTTTGGATTCATGTTTTTGTGGGGCTAGGAAGAATGGGGCAGGAGGTGGCAGGGAGATAACTTGGATGTCTTGTTGGAAGAAGTCAAGGCTTTAGGACTTGAAATGATAAGTAGAAAAGGGATTGGGAGCCTTAGATTGGGAGCCATGGATTTAGAGGCCAGCAGTTTATGAAAGAGATTTAATTATGTTGCCACAGCCGAGGGCTGTGAAGGTACAAAAGTGCTGACATTTTTATTCTCTATTATTGTGATTATACTCACTTAGTAGAATATAAGGAGGGAACACTCGTCTATTCTCGTGATGATGACTCTGACAGAACCGTAAAGTTTAAGTGCAAAAGTTGGCTTCTCAATTTTTAGTCTGAGTCCAGGCTAATTAATTATAAGCCTTTGGGCCAGTCACTTGGCCAACCCAAGCCTCTACTTCAGTTCTAGTGCTGGAGTTGAATTTGATATCATTCATATGTATTTAAACATTAAATGATTTTTATGAAAATTTAACATGAAGTAAAGTCATTTATACCAGCTTTTGCCAGTGTATGTTGTCATTTATTTATTTCTATCCATTTATTTTTTCAGCAAATACTTCATCTTTATTTAGTTTTTTTTTTTTTTTTTTTTTAGTATAGTTGGCACACAACTTCAGCGAGTAGTTTTTGAGGATCTACTATGTGGAAGGTGGGGGCCCTGTTCTAGTTGTTGAGGATCTAACATTGTCCCTGCTGTCTTAGAACTTACCTTCTATTGGCAAGTGAAACAACCTATTTGTATATATAATGTGTCAGGGTGAGAGTGAGCTGTTTCAGACCAGGTGGTTAGAGAAGTTAGTTTCCAGTTTCCAAGTGGAATCCAATTTATTCGCTCTCTCTTGTTTTTATGATATTTTGA
The DNA here is from genome assembly GCF_003265705.2 of Callorhinus ursinus. NCBI lineage: Eukaryota > Metazoa > Chordata > Mammalia > Carnivora > Otariidae > Callorhinus > Callorhinus ursinus. The sequence continues at coordinate 37,424,117 of NW_027397076.1, forward strand.
TGTTCCCTGGCAGCCTCACGTCATTGCTAACCTCTCCACTCCATGGGATCACACTTTCCAGCAAACTCCCCATGAGCACTTATTTAGATGCCTAATCACTGGCAGTGATGCAGCTGTGTTCATCATTGTCCATTCAGATTTGTATGATGTTCCCATCCAAACATACCTCAGGGTACATTTGCACATCTAATTACAACATTAAAACTAATAATAGCCTGATAAAATACTACTCAGACAAATGTCTAAGCAAACAGCTGGCTGTTCCATTGTATCCTGAAGGACAGGCGCTTTCAGACTTTGTTCCCTGACTGGAGGGCCTGAATTCCAAACTGCAGGCGCCCTCCTTCGCAACACCCTGCTGAGGGAAGGCTTAGGCAGGAGGTATCTAATTCAAAGGGATGTCCTTAGATAAAAGAGCCTGCACGAAACCTGAGCTTTCTGGAACTGCGTGGAGGGAAAAAGGGGCTTTCTTTCCTTTTACCCAGATGAGGCCTGCAGCCAAATTCAAATTGGACCAAAACACAACAGAATGTTGGTATAAAGGTGTTATTCACGTGCCCACCTTTCTGCAGACCCGGAAAGTTAGTATTTAAAATTTCCAAGGAAAGAAGCCTGAGGGGCAATTTAATCACGCTTTTCAGATATTTGAAGGAGTCATGCCGTTATCCCGTAAAAACCACGGCAAGCTCTCTTTTCCATGAGTGCTTGGGTTTATGTTTGTTTTGAGAGAGAGGAAATTTGGTAATACTGTTTTTATCTTACTGGCACAGTAAATCTTCCTATTAGCCAAACCAAGTAAAGACAGAGTGTTTAGGAAATAGAGATCAATCCTTATTCCATGGTAAATTTCAGCACAGGAAGCAGGTTATGACCCTAACCCTGTTAAGTAGTAGGGAATTCTTCCTTCAGGGTTGACGTGTGTCCTTTGGCAGGTTTCGTTTGCCCAGGTGGATTGAAGCTAATAATTAAGCTCTGTTTTGGTTCTTGAAATGTTGACTGAAAAATGTAGGCCTATAGGAAGACTTTTGGATTGTAAGAGTTGTCCCTCATTGGAATATATTGTTGAGAGAGGTCTTAAAATCTTTTCTTAAAGCTGATAAATAACAATTTAAATTTTCATCAGCCTTGATAGATTAGGCATAGTACTCCTGACGGGTAAGAATGGATTAAAATAAATCTCCAAGTGGCTTCTTAACCTTCTGATTCTATTATGTGCTATCCTTTTCAGATTCAACAGGTATTTAGGATTGCAGGAACACTGTGCCTGATATTTGCACATATATTAATTCATTTGAGGCAGTGCTCACAAAAACATGCAAAGTAGGTATCATTGTTTCCTTTTAGTTACAAAGAAACTACTGGTCTTAGAGGTGAAGTCACTCATTAAAAATTGCACGTCTAGGAAAGAGTGGGGGAAGGGCTCAGAACCAGGGCTGTGAACTTGGGTTCTATCTTAGACTTCCATTAATGAGCTCTGAGATCACGAGCCAATTTCTAGGCCTGTATAGACCCCAGTTTCTTTATTTATAGGGTGAAAGGGTTGGGATGAGAGGATTTGGAATAAGTTTCTCTCCTACTTCTGTAATGTATGACCTGGGGGAAACGAGAGAGATCAATGCTCAATGAACAGTTTTTTTTTTTTTAAAGATTTTATTTATTTGACAGAGAGACACACAGCGAGAGAGGGAACACAAGCAGGGGGAGTGGGACAGGGAGAAGCAGGCTTCCCGCCAAGCAGAGAGCCCGATGCGGGGCTCGATCCCAGGACCCTGGGATCATGACCTGAGCCGAAGGCAGATGCTTAATGACTGAGCCACCCAAGCTCCCCCAATGAACAGATTTTTGCAAGCATGGTGAGAGCACCTTGTGTAGGGCACATAGCTATATATTATATAATAATAAAGATATTATTTCTGGGTTGGGAATTTGGGGTGTAGAAGGCACAAAGAAACTGGCATCTCTCTGTGACCTAATGATCGAATACTGAACTAGTGGAGTAGAATTCTCTTACAACCATTTCTTGATTTTCCTTTTCTTTTCTCACATCTACTTTCCTATTCCAGGTCCCCTATCATCTATCTCCTTTGAAATTTTCTGAGTTTATGACTGATCCTGAACTATGCTATATTCAATTATAGCTATGAATAATTAGGAGGCAAAGAGAAGATTTCTTTGTTCTTGAAAAATGAGTTCTCAGTGAAGAGAAAACTGTCTAGATCTGAGCTAACACAGTAGTCACTAGCCACATATGGCTGTGAAGTAAATGAAGTATGACTAGTCTGAACTAATGTGTGCTGTAAATATAAAAGACATATTGCCTCTTGGAGTCTAGTAAGAAAAAAGAACTTTGAATGTTTTATCAATAACTTTTTAATATTGATTACATGTTGCAATGATAATATTTTGAATATGTTGGGTTAAGTAAAATGTATTATGAAAACAAATTTAATCTGTTTCTTTTCATTTAAAAAATTTTTATTTATTTTTTTAGAGAAGGGGAGAGAGAGAGAGAGAGACAGAGAGGTGGGCAGGGGGCAGGGAGGGGGAGGGAGAGGGAGAATCTTAAGCAGGCTCCACATCCAGAGCAGAGCCCAACTTGGGGCTCCGTCTCCCAACCCTGAGATCATGACCTGAGCCGAAATCAAGAGTCAGACACTTAACCGACTGAGCCACCCAGGTCCCCTATTTGTTTACATTTTTAAATGTAGCTCCTAGAATATTTGGAATTGCATATATAGTTTGCATTTATAGCTTTGATTATATTTCTATATGATAGTACTGGTTGAGATTGGTGATTCTCAACCACAGAGAATCCTCCTCCACCCACACCCACCCCCGTCCAAGGTATGTTTAGCAATATTTAGAGACACTATTGGTTGTCACAACTGGGCATGCTATTGCACCTAGTGAATGAGTAGTGGCCAGAGATGCAGCTAAATGTCCTATGGTATATAGGGCAGACCCTCTTCCCACTCTCCAACAAAGGATTATCTGGTCAAAAATATCAGTAGTGCTGGGGTTAAGAACTTCTGGTATAGATGGTTCAGAAAGGAGATAGAGAAAAAAGATTGGGAACCAAAACTGCTTTTAGGTTAATTTAATTTAAAATATTATAATGAATAAGTACTTAGCAGCATTAAAGAAGGACTACTATTGTAGGAAAGAGGAAAGAAATTGGAAATGGTTAGAGTGTAAGCAGAAAAGCAACAGGTTTTCTTAATTATATCAACAAATATTTATTGAGTGACTACATACTATTTTAGGAACAAGATGAGGGAAGATTAAATACATATATACAAACATATACAAAAATATTGTATTCTGATTGTATCCAAAGCTTCTACAGAGAAAATGAAATTAAATAAAGTTATGATTCCTGCCTTTAAAAGCCTTTAGATTAGGGATGCCTGGGTGGCTCAGTCAGTTAGGTTTCTGCCTTTGGCTCAGGTCACGATCCCAGGGTCCTGGGATGGAGTCCCACATCAGGCTCCCTGCTCAGCGGGGAGTCTACTTCTCCCTCTGCCTGCCGCTACCCCTGCTGTGCTCTCTCTCTCTCTCTCTGAGAAATAAATAAAATTAAAAAAAAAATAAGCCTTTAGATTAGTAGGGGATGACATGAGAAGTACACTGTCTTGCAAGGCAGCATATGATGTCGGAAGAGAGATGGGAAAAACAACAACAATACAAATAATGGGTTTCAAAGGAAAATATACCATGTTTGGTTGGGGAAGTCATGCAAAGCTTCGCGGAAAAGGTTCTATTTGAAACGTGCCCTCAGTGGTCAGGATAGCAACCAATGGAGATGTGGAAAGGCATACACAAAAGAGGGAACGGCATGGTCCATGGAAAGGGGGAAGGGACAGATGAGGTGTGTTTGGGGACTATTCATTGTCAGGTTGACTCGGAATCTCGGGGAAGCAATTGGAAATAAGACAAAAAAATGAAACCCCCAACAAAAGAAACAAACACAAATGAGACTGAGGTCACGTAAACAGATTGGCAGGGTGAAAAAACAGGCAGATGAGAGAGGCAAATAGAGGCAAAATGTATCAGAGTAGACAATTGACTGGCTGTAGGTGAAGGAGAGGAAAGAGTCAAAGCTGGATCCTGGAGTTTTAAGCTTGGGTGTCTAAGGACTTTGGTTGGAATAGAGGCCAGGAGAATGGGTTGGTGTATCAAGAATGGAATGATGATGAGTTCAGAATCACCTTGTTGAGTCTGAGTTAATAGTACATTATCCAGATGGTGGAGAGGTTGAGGAAGCCCCCGGGAATTAGATCTGGAGGCTGCTAGAGTAATAAGGACTAGAAATAGAGATTTTAGAATCATCTCAAGTAGAGTGATCCCTGAGGTTTTGAGGATGGATAAGATTACTCGAGGGGGCACCTGGGTGGCTCAGTCGTTAAGCATCTGCCTTCGGCTCAGGTTATGATCTGTGTCTCTCTGTCAAATAAATAAATAAAAATTAAAAAAAAAAGAGGACTCGAGGAAGGTAGTGTCCACGAAAAGGACATGACACACTCTTAGGTGGGATTGTCTTTAAGTGATGAAATGAGGAAGAGAAGTCAGTGGAGGGCATAAAAGATGAGGTAGAAGACAAAGAAGCAGGCCTTTGTGTAATTTAACATCACAGAAGTTAAGAGAAGTTTCGAGTGGGGATGTTCCACAGTATTAGACAGTACTGACAGAGCACGGAGGATGAAGCTGAAAACATGTTTAGGACTTGGGTTTCACCGTCAGAAGGCTGTCGGTAGCCTTCCAGTAACGGGGCAGGGGGCCAGGAAGCAGATGGTATGGAATGAAGGAGGGAGGGGGCTCATTGCTTCTGCGGGCGCAGACTGTCCCGGAGCCTCAGCTGGGAGAAAGGCACATGCTAGTTTTGTGACATTTTTTTCTCTTGGGTCATTCATGCCTTCAGCAGATACTCAATGAGCATGTATTTATTATTTTACCTACCATGGGAGTGGGACTAGGTATACATAAAGAAAAGTTAAGATACAATCTTTATAATCTCCACTTCTGGGCTCAAGAAAACAGAGCGAACAAGGTCACTGCTTGAGAAAAATGACAGAAGGAAATTCTTAGTTGATTAGGCTCTTAAGTCCCAGAACTTTGTAGTTGTCCATATTTCTTCTTTATCAAAGCTCTTGACCGTCTTTGGAGTTGACATCCTAAATAAGAGATCATGTCTAATTCTACTTGCCCTTATGCAGCTTTGGCTAAGGAGAATATTTCAGATAAAATTGAAATGATTAGCTGATGGCGAGCGGGGCACAGGGGGCATACAAAATAGGTAAACTTACCCCAGCACGGTCTGCCTTTTCATGGTTAGAAGTGATCTGAACTAATTTTATCTGTTGTTCTCAGGCTTGATGAAAATGGAGGCCTGATTGCTTCATTGTAGTAGTTGTTCCTGAGGGGGATATAGGAGATAGCCGAACAGATTTTTATGAATCAGAGAGAGAAAATAATAGTATAGTTCCAAATGGGGAGCTTTTTGCCATTAAAAAAACATGTGACATGGCTAATGTTGTTCTGTTCTACATGAACGTCATTTCAGGTAGCACAAAGAGCTGGGTGTTTCTCCACCTGGGCTGGACAGGTGTGCACCTGAGTCTTCAGGTTTACAAATGCGTGTGTGGCCTTAGTGAGGGCAGCATGTTCTTCCTCCCTACAGCGATACACTCTGATGTCTTAAGGAGAGCTTATCGTAAAACTTCAGGTAAGAGTTTGATTTCTTCTCTGTTATTTCTCTTGGGAACAAGTGGGTAAAAATGCAAGTAATTCACATTCGAAGAACTTGAATGTTTTAAAGTACGAAACTACAGAAAAGCACAAGAGTAGAAACATGGTTGCTAGAAACTGCCAGCAGTAGAGATAGTCAAGCTTTCAGTCCGCGTGACTGGCACACGGCAGTGACTGCTTTTGAGGAACTTTTATTCTAAAAATAGATGGAAAAGTCAAAGCGATGTTATGTGGTTGCCAGGATTTCGGTTTGGTAATCAAAATATATCAGCCTTAGTTCTGGACTCGCTAAGGGTTCATTAGTAGGCCTTGATTAAATTTTATGTAAGCCTATTTAATATGGAAGCCCAGGACTCCATGTTGGTAAAACGAGAATACCAGTGAATCTCATTATGAGCTCCCCAGCACTATTTTAGGGACTGCAAAAAATAACGATTACAATAATTTGAGAAATTCTGTAACCAGTGTTCTCCACAAATGGCATTGACTAATTAATATGAAAAATGGCCTTTTAAAGTACTGGTACTATAAAATTTAAAAAGTACATTTACTAGGACTGTAGTAAACCCCAGGGATTACTCCGAGTACTCCTTGCTCTCTACATTTGGGATCTATTGCTTCCTACATTATTGGCATTAAAAACATGGTATGGAGAAAAAGGAAGAGTGAATCATGGCATTTAATCTTCTTGGTAAAAGATGTGAAAGAAGTGGAAACTAGTGAATAAAAAGAGTTCTTAAAAATTATTCACAGATGTCTGTCAGGCACGCAACTGTGTTCTGCATGATAGCAGATAATAGGGATATGGGTGATGTTTCCTTTTTCAGCAATCTTTCCCAACAATTTCTACTTATATGAGCGCTGAAAATTGCTGATATAATTACAACTATCCATTTGATCCAAAATATGCTTGGGAAGAGACTACCAAAAATACATCTATTTAAAAGTGGTTCTGTTCAAATGCAGTTCTTTAAATGGAATGTTGAGTTTTCAGAAGGTAATATTTGAAACCTCTGTGTTTGGTGGTTGGTGTAGGCACAGACCCCAGTTCTCCCCAAATTCCTAGTGGAATGGCTGAAAAAAATCAAGAAATAGGGGGACATCAGCATTAACAAGAGAAACCAGTACAGGACACAGTCCCTGTGGCAGAAAGTAAGGAGAACTTTTGTTCGTGGTTCCTCAGTGGCTCTGGATTGAAGGGTGTTCCAGAGCCCCTTCGCCTCACTGGGTTGAGAAAAGCACCAGGTGACTTGTGTGAGCAGGTGTTCGGAGGTGAGGGCAGGTTAAGGGACAACTGGTGAACAGGTGGCCACAGCATCTTGAGGTCAGAATTCCCTCTGCTTATCTCCCCACAGCCATCTTGCCCTCTTCCAATTTCTTCTTCTCACGAGACTTACATGAGCCTCTCAAGAGGCACGTCTGTCATGTGATCCAGGTGTTTTGACTGTTTTTAGGATCCAGGCAGACATGCGCAACATGGATCTCTCTTGCCACCCAGGCTCATGGCCACCATGCTTTGTGCCGCAGCCACATTGACCTCTTGGGCACCACTGGCCCTGGGTCTTTGCACCGACCCTTAACTAGTTCTCCTTCTTTGACATCCTTTTTGCTCCTCTTTCCTAGTTAATTCCTAATCATCCTTCAGGCCTTGCTCCATTGTTACTCCCTTAGGGATACTGAGAGATCCGTGCTCTCAAGGCACTTCGTAATTCTAATTGTAGAGTCATTTTCATGCTCATTCACGTAGTATTTGCCCCATTCGACTACGAGCTCCGTGAGGGCATGGGTGGTATCTGGTTTTATACACCATTGTATCTCTGACATTTAGCACAGCACTTGGCACATATTATTCAGCGAATATTTATGGAATGAATGAATGGATGGGTGGATTGCGGATGGCAACACTGGGATTTCAACAGCTATCTAGGATACCCCTGTCCTTTGCTCCCTACACAGACAACTGCCACAAGCGAAGGACCAGGCATGGTGATACGAAAGCCCTACTGGTTGCTGTTGGTGTGGCTGCCACATCAGGCGGTGGTTTTAGAAAATGAGGTGTTTCCCAAGGAATAAAATCCATATTGGAGGTCCAGAGGTGTTCACTTTACTATCCCTTTGCAGGGACTGCCGGGTGTCCTTACTGATAAAACACTGTCTTCTTCCTCTTTCACCTGCTCCAGACCATTTTCCTTCAATCCAGACAAAGATGTATCTCTAAGAAAGATATGAGTGGGAATCCACAATAAACTTTGCCAGAACTCCTATCGGAAGATATTTTGTCAGATAATAAGGCTCTCTCATGGATTCTCTTAAGAGATTCTGTTATTCAAACGAAAGTAATCACTGTTTTCCTAAGGCTTCAGAGGAATTATTTTCTCTGTAATAGATTGACCATGAGATATGAGACAATCTTAGAAAATACGTATTTTTTGCTTTCAACAACACTTGAGAGGATACTGCCTGTGGGAAATGACGGCTAAGCAGGCCATCAGGTAAAGGAAGAGGAGGCAGGATTAGACAGAGTTGCAAGGTGTAAAAGCCAGCCTCAGTGGAAATATACAGTTATTAAGCCCAATTGGAAAACCTTTGTAGGGGAATCGGTAGAAAATGAGACACTGAAGAATATCACAAGCAGTGAGGTAGAAAACAACCTTGAGAAAAGATTTCAAACCAAAGGGAGAAGGGACAGAAATGAAGAACGTGAGAAGTGTAGGCACATTTGCAGTTGCTTTTTATGGTGTTATCTTTGGGTGGTGAGATTAGGGATGGGTGTTTTTATTTTTCCCCTTTCTCCTTTTCAATGTTTTTTTTTTAGCAGGGACTTTAAAAAAGACACTGTTCTTTTAACAGAGAGCAGAGTTGGCAGAAAGCACCTAAGGCTTTCAATAAATAATCTTAAGTAATTCAATGAAAATTAAATTGCATTCGAGGCAGTGCTGAGGGAGTTAGGCAAGAGTGAAGCAGCCCAGGTAGGAAGTAACCCTCCTAACTGGGAAAAGAAACCAGAGAGAGTCATGCTGCTGAAGAGGCACGGTGACTGTGAGCTCTCCTTCTCCCAGCTGAACAAACAAGGAAAAAGCACAGCACTGGCTAGTTAAGAGTATTTTGAGAATTCAGATTAGAGTGCTGAGAAAGCACTGCTGTACATGACAATTAGAAGCTGGTTAATAATTTATGCCTGTAATTTTAATAATTCACTTATTTTTAAAAATAAAATGCATAATTGCCTGGATGATGTGTTCCTTCACTTATCCACACCTGGGTTATAAACCTCTTGGGCTGACCCTTGTCATCATGACCCATGATACCACCTGGTGGCAGGTGTAGAAATTGCAAGGTAAGGCCCTGGGGAGAAATAAAGCTGGGAGGGGTCCAGCCTTAGAAATTCAAAGCCATGAAGTGAACCTAAAGGTGAGGAACATTTGAAAGTTCTAGGATTGTCTTTGTAACGTACATTTATTTATTCTATCCCATATTTCTATGGAAATAGGAGGCTAAAGTGTAAGCTTGCCGAAAAGAAAAAATAATTATAACACATAGATATGGAATTTAGAATTCCTTATTTTCTCAGTTTCTCTTCTGTTTTTTGAATTGCAGAACTTTTTTCACAGGCCATGTGGTCGCTCTTTTTGCTTATTCTTAAAGAGGGGATTTTATGCTCTCTACTAGTCAAGTAGAGATGGGCTCTATCAGAAATTGGCATAGGTTCTCAACCACATCTTTTGTAGGAATACCCTGGACTAAATTAAATAAAAAAATGGCAGTGAGGAAAATGTCATAATTGCTTCAAATTGAAATGAGTTTATGAATAGTCTTGGTAGGAGAACTGCTAGCTAAAAATAATTATGACAAACATATTATTCTAAAGATCTGTTGATTAAAATACATGTGTAGCAATCAATCATTTTATTCCTTTGATCATCTCAGGAATGAAGTCAAATTAAATGTGGAAGAATAGCCATTTGTATTTCTGATCTTCTGTACGTTTCTAAGAGATATAGAGGCTTTCGCAGATTCAAAGGGTTACATGCACTCTGATGTTCATAGCAGCACTATCAACAATAGACAAACTGTGGAGAGAGCCCAGATGTTCATGACGAATGAATGAATAAAGAAGATGTGGTATATATATGCAATGGAATATCACTCAGCCATCAAAAAGAATGAAATCTTGCCATTTGCAATGATGTAGTTGGAGCTAGAGTGTATTATGCTAAGTGAAATAAGGCAGTCAGAGAAAGACAAATACCATATGATTTCACTCATGTGTGAAATTTAAGAAACAAAACAGATGAACATATGAGAAGGGAGGGGGAAAAAGGAGAGAGAGAAACAAACCATAAAAGACTCTTAATGATACAGAATAGACTGAGGGAGGGAAGTGGGTAGGGGATGGACTAGGTGAGTGATGGGTATTAAAGAGGGCACTTGTTGTGATGAGCACTGGGTGTTGTATGTAAGTGATGAATCACTGAATTCTGTTCCCGAAACCAATATTATACTGAATGTTAACTAAAATTTAAATAAAAATAAAAAGGTGATATAGAGATTTTAAAAATTCCATATGTGATGTGATCAGGGTTATAATATTTTTCTTCTCTACAATTTATAATTTACATTTTGCACTTAGAACACAAAGTAAATACGGTGGTGAGATTTTCTCTCTAATGGTTGTTTTATTATAGAGGTAGCCCCTGACCTACAGATAAGTCCTGTGTTGGCCAAAGGATCTCTAGGAACAGTGCCCCAGTAAGTTCTGTTTCAGATATATTGCCTCTGCCAGGATTTCCTCCCTTTCTCCTCCACTTTCCTGTCATTGCTCTGGGTTAAAACACTCTTCCTTGCCTTCCCAGTGGTTTTGTTGCTCTTCCCTTCTAGCTTCTATGGCTGTAGGTCTGTCCCTCTTCCTTCTGTTCTTTCTCGTGTTTGACCCAATGTTGCCCCAGCCAGAATTCCTTTGAGACAGTTTCCTCCATGACTCTTCAGTTCTTTGGGCCATCATGGCCATCATCCTTTGTATTTCATCTTTCTCTAGAGTCGTGGAAAATAAAGAAAGGGACAGTGATGAGTGATGGGAGGAAAATCTACTTTTTTTTTTTAAAGATTTTATTTTATTTGACAGAGAGAGCACAAGCAGAGGGAGAGAGAGGGAGAAGCAGGCTCCTTGCTGAGCAAGGAGCCCGATGTGGGACTCAATCCCAGGATCCTGGGATCATGACCCGGGCCGAAGGCAGCCGCTTAACCGACTGAGCCACCCAGGCGTCCCGGAAAATCTACTTTTGATGACTTATTTAGAAAGGACCCAAAGATCCCCAAATGTGGACCTTTTCAAAAGGGCCATTTGCTTGCTTCAGGGACCCGAGAGTTGGGAAATGTTGTGAAACTTGTTTCCAGCCTTGACTGGAAGGTCCTGGTGTTAACAATGGGAAGGGGAGCAGGGGAGCTAATCTATGGAAGGAAGGAAGGGGGGAGGAGGAGGGAGGGAAGAGAAAAAGAGAAAAAAATTAAAGAAAAGAAAGCAAAGGAAAAGGAGAGAAAAGGCGGAAGAGGGAACTGGCCTTTGGGTCCCCATGGAAACATACTAGTAGGAGACACCTTACTTCTGGTTGGATCTCCATTCTTCACCCTCTGCACCTAGTCCCCCATGGATGGGAGGCTGAAAGGGAGGAAGGGAGGAAAGGATGAGAGCAGAAGTTCAGGATTCCACCACTTTAGATTACTTCTCCCCAGACTGAGCTATAGATTCAATGCAATTTCAATCAAAATCCTGGTAGACATTTTTTAAAATAGAAATTGACAAACTGATTCTAAAATTCCTTTGGAAATGCATAGGACTTAGTATAGCCCCAAACAACCAAAAATAAAAAAGAATAAAGTTATATGATTAGTTAACTGATTTTAGCATTTATTATAATGCTATGGTAATCAGGGCAGTGTGGTGTTGGTATCAAGTTAGATGGATAAATCAATGGAAGAGAATGGAGCATCCAGAAATAGATATACACATATATGGAAAGCTTCTTTATGATGAAGATGCAAAGGCAATTACATGGAGAAAGGAGAGTCTTCAACAAATGGTGCAGAAAAAATTGGTTAACTTTATGTAAAATAATACGCTTCAGTCCTCACCTTATATTAAAAAAAATCAACTCAAAGTGTGTCATAGTCCTAAATGTAAAACCTGAAACTATAATACTTCTGTAAGAAAACACAGGAGAAATCATTTATGACTTTGGTTAGATAACAATTTCTTAGATACATCACCAAAAGCACAATCTGAAAACAAATTGATAAATTAAACTTTATAAAAAATGTCTGCTCTTGAAAGACATTGTTAGTATATGAAAAGACAAGCTACAGACTGGGGGTAATATTTATGAGGCATATGTCTGATCTTGTATCCAGAATATACAGAACTTTCAACCTCAATAATGAGAAAACAAACAACCCAATTTTTAAAAAATGGGCAAAAAGATTTGAACAGACACACAAAGAAGATTATATGGATTGCAATTAAGCACATACAAAGATGCTCAACATAATCACTAGAGAAATGCAAGTTAAACCCCCAGTAATTTATTCTTATACACCTATTAGAATTGTGAAAATTGAGAAGACTGACCATTCCAAGGGTTGGCAAGGGAGTAGAGGAGTTGGAACCCTCCTACACTGCTGATGAGAATGCAAAATGGTTCAATCACTGTGGAAAACAGTTGGGCAGTTACTTAAAAAGTTCAAATTTCACCTACCAAATCAAGCCATTCCACTCCCAGGTGTTTGTACAAGAGAAATTAAAACATGTGTACAGGCATACCTTGTTTTATTGTGCTTTCCAGATACTGCCTTTTTTACAGATTGAAGCTTTGTGTCAACCTGTATTGAGCAAGGCTATGGGCACCATTTTCCAAACAACATTTGCTTACTTCATGTCTCTGTGTCACAAATTTTTGTAATTTTCTCAATATGTCAGACTTCTTTATTATTACATTTATTATAGTGATCTGTGATCAGTGAACTTTGATATTACTATTGTCATCATCTTGGGGCACCACATACCATGCTCATGTAAGATGGCAAACTTAACTGATGTGTGTTGCATGTGTTCTGACTATGCCACCAATTGGCTGTTCCCCCATCTCTCTCCCTCTCCTGGGGCTTCCCAATCCTGAGACACAGCATAATTGAAATTAGGCCAAGTGATAACCTTACAATGGCTGCTGAGTGTTCAGGTGAAAGGAAGAGTTGCACGTCTCTCCCTTTCAACCAAAAGCTGGAAATGATTCAGCTTAGTGAGGGAGACATGGTGAAAGCCAAGATAGGCTGAAAGCTGTGCCTCTTGTGCCGAATAGGTAACCAAGTTGTGAATGCAAAGGACAAGATCCTGAAGGAAATTAAAAGTGCTACTCCAGTGGACACATGAGTGATAAGAAAGCAAAACAGCCTTATTGACAATTTGGAGAAAGTTTGAGCGATCTGAATAGCAGATCAATCCAGTCACAACACTCCCTTAAGCCAAAGCCTTATCCAGACCAAGGCCCTAACTTCTTGCTTCAGTGAAGGCTGAAAAAGGTGAGGAAATCGCAGAAGAAAAGTTAGAAGATAGCAGAGGTTGGTTCATGAGGTTTAAGGAAAGAAACCGTATGTATAACACAAAAGTACAAGGTGAAGCAGCAAGGGCTGATGTAGAAGCTGCAGCAAGTTATCCAGAAGCTCTACCTAGGATAATCAGTGAAGGTGACTTCACTAAACAACAGATTTTCAGTATAGATGAAACAGCCTTCTACTGGAAGGAGATTCCACCCAGGATCTTCACTAGAGAGAAGTCAGTGCCTGGCCTCAATGCTTCAAAGGACAGGCTGAGTCTCTTTTTAGGGGCTAACACAGCTGGTGACTTTCATTTGAAGCCAGTGCTCATTTACCATTCTGGAAATCCCAGGGTCCTTAAGAATTACACTAAATCTACTCTGCCTACGCTCTATAAATAAGACAACAAAATCTGGATGATAGCATATCTGTTTACAACACGTTTTACTGAATATTTTAAGCCCACTTTTGAGACCTGTTGCTCAGAAAAAAGATTCTTTTCAAAAAGATCACTGTTCGGTGTCAATGCACCTGGTCACCCAAGAGCTCTGATGGAGATGTGCAATGAGGTTAATGTTGTTTTCATGCCTGCTAACACAAACTCCATTCTGTGGCTCATGGATCAAGGAATAATTCAACTCTCAAGTTTAATGTTTTAAGAAATACCTTCCATCAGGCTGTAGCTGCCATAGGTAGCAGTTCCTCTGGTAGATCTGGGCAAAGTAAATCAAAAAGTTTCTGGAAAAGATTCACGACTCTAGATGCTACTAACATTCATGATTCATGGGAAGAGGTCAAAATATCCACATTAGCAAGAATCTGGAAGAAGTTGAGTGCAACCCTCACGGGTGACTTTGAGGGGTTCAAGATTTCAGTGGAGGAAGTAACTGCAGATGTGTAAAAAGCAAGAGAACTAGAATTAGAAGTGGAGCCTGAAATTGGGACTGAATTGCTGCAATCTTGTCATAAAACTTTGGTTGAGGAATTGCTTCTTATGGAAGAGCCAAGAAGGTGGTTTCTTGAGATGAAATCTACTCTTGTTGAATATACTGTGAAGAGTGTTGAAATGACAACAAAGGATTTAGAATATTATATAAATTTAGTTGATAAAACAGTGGCAGGGTTTGAGAGGATGACTCCAATTAAAAAAAGATTCTGTGGTGGGTAAAATTGGTGGGTAACAAGATTAAAGAGAGGGCAAGAGACCCGAGAAGTCTCTCTTGGTGGTGTAGCCCAGGAGGAGGAGAAGAAACTGTCTTGGGCCAAAGACTTAGAGGGGTCTTCCACCACTGGAGGAGGATCGGAATCACCAAGAAAGCCCACCTCTGAGACACAGGGACACAGGGCTTTCCTAAGATCAAAGTTGCACAGGAGAACAGAGAACACCTACCTCACCAAGCATGCCTTAGCCAAGTTCAAATCCTGATGTTTTACTCATTCAGTGTTCCCGGTGTCTATCACAGCATAGCAAAACACCTTAGAATGTAATGGCCTAACACAGAAGCCATTTATTATCTCTCAAAGTTTTGCAACCCAGACAATCTGAGCAGTTCTTCTGCTCCATGTGGCGTTTGCTGGCACTGAAATAGCCACAATGACTTCCCCATTCCTAAACTGACAACTCTGTGGGATTGCTGGAACTGCTGCAGGCTGGTTTGGACATGAGCTTCTCCCCTGCCTCTGTCTTTGGCTTTCTTGGTTGCTCTTTTTAAGAGAAAAAGCAGAAGGGGCCCAGCCTCCTAAAGGCTAGACCTGGAGTGGACACCGTGTGACTTCCAGTGCATTCTGGTGAGGGCAAGTTAGGGGGGGCAGCCGAAATTCAGGGGAGAGACAGACCACCTCTTGATGGGTAGAGCAGTATGCACAAGTAGGGAGGGAAAAGAACCAATCAATGAACAGCCAGCTCTGTAGAGTATACACGATACTGAATTTGCCATTTTTCCCCCTCCTGCCTCTGTCTCTGGCTTTCTTGTTCCCTTCTTTCTATTAATATTCTCTTCCTAGAGCTCCACCCATTAAAACATACCCCATCTTTAAGGCCCAATCTAAATTTCACTACCTTCTTAAAAAGGCTGATCGTATAATCTATCAAGCAAATTGGGGCACCTTTAAGAGGAAGGGGGCCACTAAAAGGAGAACCTTTGAGAGGAAGGGCCTGCTAAAAGGCATAAACTGGGATTGTTCCTGGCAAATTGGGACTTATAATAGCTATGAGCCTCTCCTTGAATTTTCCATTCGTGAATGATCTTTCCCTTCTGATGAATTTGTTTGTATCTCTGATGGGATACATTTCATTCTTCCTGATATTTTGACTGCAAATAAGTGTCAGTGCTCTCTTAAAGTGTAAATTCCTAGAACACGGATTCACTGTCTTATTTATTTGCCTTTCCCAGAGCATTTGGCACAGTGCTGTACATACAGTAAGTACTTGGTTGTGAAATGAAGAAGAGAGTAGAAGACAGAAAAATACCAGCACTGATGTTCTTAGGTCACTAAAAATGTCTTACAGAATTGAATAGCCACCATCAGCTCTAAGTTCTGGTAATTCTACCCTCTTCACTAACCTTCCATATGGCCCTGGGTAAGTGATGTAATATCTAGGTAACTATATTTCTTCACCTCAGAAATGGGGGAAATTATAACTGTGCTACATACTTTATGGGTATATTGCAAAGGCAAAGGAAATGATGTATGCAAAAGCACTTTGAAATACTCCATGTAAAAGTGCCTCTATACATACAAGGCAATATTCTTATTCCAGTTTGTTTATTTGTTTCCAGTTGAGTGGTCCAGATAACCTCTTCATCAGTTGTTAAGTTGTTCTTTTCAGTGGAAGTTCAGATATTAATTTCTTTTCCCCCCAAAATTCTTAACTCTGGTTAAAATAAGGTGAAGGTCAGGAGTAACCAGATACAAGTCTTAGCCCGGCCATTTCCATCTGCTGTTGTGCATGTGAGCAAGTCACTCAGCTTCTTTGAGTCTTTTCCAGATCTTTTTTTTTTTAAAGATTTTTATTTATTTTTTTGACAGAGACATAGCAAGAGAGGGAACACAAGCAGGGGGAGTGAGAGAGGGAGAAGCAGGCTTCCCGCCGAGCAGGGAGCCTGATGCAGGGCTTGATCCCAGGACCCTGGGATCATGACCTGAGCCGAAGGCAGACACTTAATGACTGAGCCACCCAGGCGCCCCAAGTCTTTTCCAGATCTTTAAAATGAAATAATACCTACTCTGTCTAGGGGGATGGTGACAGGCTTAAATTAAATCCTTCTGAAATTAAGTGTAAAGGATCATAGTATTAGTGATTGTTTCAGAATACTCCTTTGTTTCATGGCTTGCTGCCTTATGTTTGATTATCTATGTATCTCTGTATCGATGTATCTATCTATCATCTATCATTCTGTCTCTCTAGCTAGCTATTTAGCTCTCTAGCTATAATTCTGTATCTGTCTATCTATCTATCTATCTATCTATCTATCTATCTATCTATCTATCTATCTATCATTTATCTATCCAGCCATCCAACCATCCAACCAACCAACCATCCATCCATCCACTCATCTATCCATCCTAGTGTGTGTCTGTGAATTTGGAGTTGTCAGGTATTTGGAACTTTTGAGTGTCTTACATGCTTTAATATCTGAAGTGTTTGGAATTTCTTCTATCTTTTTTAGAGAAAGGAACCATTTTAACCTAATTTCTTACATTTACACAAACACAAACTGAAGCACAGTGTTATTTCCTCTCTCTTTCAAGGGACAGTCTCGCATGCATCTTAAACAAACATACAGACAGTTAAAACTACTGTGGTACAGGTTGGGCAGGGGACCTTAGACCTCGTGGTTACCCAGAATTACATGGTTCGGGGTTGAAGTAAGAAGCTGTGTGCCCTTAAATCCTCACTTCAGCCTCCTGAGATGCCCGCAGAAGCAGATGACAACAGCAGTGGTGCTGGTTGTGGGGGCCGTGGCGAACCACAGCTGGGATTCCTGGTGGTCCGAACTCATTGTAATTAACAATCAGGGTCATTTCTACTTCATGCCCTATCCTAATGAACTTTGTTGTTGGCTTTCATGTGAGGATGATATTGCTTCTGAGGCCCAGCAGTGAATTTTCCAGTTTTTGTGCTAACGGTTGCATTGTCAGCCGCTAAGAATTCTCTTGAAGAGTGGATCATGATCCCTTCTCCCATAGAAATGACAGGGAAATTGCTCTCTGACCATCCCAACTTGGTTGAAGCCCTTAAGCCAGATTGTTGACACTCAGCATTCATGGAGGATTATGTGTTTCCTTCCTTGTACAGCTTTGAGTATTTGATGCCCCGGTCAGGCCATGCATTCTCCCTCTGTCTTCAGTCTCTCAATTTCAGATGCACAACATGGAATATCTGTCAGAAGTCTTTTTAGAGTGATTCTCAAAAGCTCTGAGGACTTCCTGAATTATAGGAACTCACCAGGCTCAAGTTAAAAAAAAAAAAATCACCAGGCTCAAGTTGTTGTGAAGATCCTGGTCTGTCTGCTGTAAGCAGGATTTATTTTAGGGCAACTCTGAAGCTTTTTGTTTTATTCTACTTCGAGTCAAGAGAACCCCTCTTGGGGACAGTGAAATATGCTCCGGTACATTTCTCCTGAGCACATATTTATATTTCAGCCTGAAAGAGCCCCTGAAGGTGCTGAGAATTTATCTAGCAAAGATTGCAATTTCTCAAGTCCCTTGATATGACCTCTGGGATAATGCACATCTTAAAATGTTGGAGAATATCAGTTTATACATTTCTTGATCAGTGTAGAACTCTCTAGTTAAACATAATTACTGATATGTATGGTGTATGTGTGTGTGTTCATAGCTTTTTTGTCCCTCCTAGATAATAGGACTGGTAACCTTCAAAAAGTCTTGGCACCTCAGAAGGTGCTATTTTGCTAATGTGCTAGAGGTTCTGTTTTTCCCATTCTTATTTAATTCGTCAGGAGGAGAGGTGAGGTTTTCCTATTTATTTATTTATTCATACTTAAAATTGTAATTATTTTGGAAGGAAATCTTTCTAGAATATATTAAGTACTTTCCAACTTTTAAAATCAAAAACAGTAAATGTAATTTGATGATGTTTTTGGATGACTTAGGAGTCATTAATTACTGACTATAGCCTTTCTCAAATTGGTGTCAGCAGAAAAGTTATTTACTGCATATTAATAGGTATCTTAGAAAAACAGTTCTCTGTGATCAGATAAATTGAGTAAATAGTGGGTAAACAAAATAAGTACTTTTCTTTCAGGAGTACTCAGAGCCCTTAGCACTTTCTCATGTATTTTAAG
Organism: Callorhinus ursinus; assembly: GCF_003265705.2. Taxonomy (NCBI): domain Eukaryota; kingdom Metazoa; phylum Chordata; class Mammalia; order Carnivora; family Otariidae; genus Callorhinus; species Callorhinus ursinus. The sequence goes on from NW_027397076.1 coordinate 37,442,755, forward strand.
TCTCCAAGGGGAGTAGTAGAATGGAGCTTTTCTCAATTACAAAGGACCAGAAAACCTCCTATGTGTTACATTTGTTTTAGTTCCTGAAGAAAATCATTAGAACTTTTGGGGAAAAGTGCTGTTTTGGTGTGATAGCCTGTAACTAGGGCCATCAATATATATGGGATTATTTGACTCTACATCGAATGGCCCCAGACCGCTGCTGAATTTTTATGTTTCCTCTTAAAAGACATTTATGTGCATTCTTATTTTTTACTGTTTTCAGGTGTCACTGTGAGCGTTTTGACCTCCCCTAACTGCCTAACACTCTTGTCTCATCCCACATCAATTATGATTTGGATGCCCATATAATTGGCCATTCAAACCAAGATACTTTTGGAAGGGAAGAGGAACTCTTTTAATCGTTATATCGGGACAATAGCTGTAAACTGCAAGGCAAAACAAAGATTGTTATGGCTAACACAAAATCCAGTACAAACTAATTTAATTCAACAATAGAGGGGTTTAATGGCTCATGTACCTGAAAATCTCAGAGGCTTGAGTTGGCCTCTGATGTGGCTTGATCAGAGATCTGGCTTCATTAGCCTGGCTCCACGTAGAAGGTTGATCCTTGGGCTGGCCAGTGTCAGGGTGCAAAATAATTGCAGTATTTTAAGGTTTTGCATTTTGTCATTTGCATTGAAGTTTGCTATCAGGATAGAAGCACATCCTTGCTGAGAATTGTTAGTAGAAAGTCTGAGCTTTGCACTGACTGGTCAAACTCCCGAAGCAATCCCCAAGGAATTTGAATTGCTTATTGGTTGGAACATGATGCAGCGATAAGTGTGAAAAGGAGGTGGAAATACTCTGATATTCCCGTGGTCATCAGAGCATGTTCCTGGAGGAGGGACTCAATCCCACCCAGGCAGAATGGCTGTTTCACATTGGAGATCAGACAGAGTAGATGCTGGGGAGATAACCATGTTGTCTACTCCATATCCTTTTTTATTTGTTTCCCCGACTCTGTAAGAAATTTGGCTATCTACGTTTATTAGAATTCCCTGTGAAATAAGAAGGGCTCAAAAGATCATTCTGTAATGAATGTGCATGAACACTGGGTTTGCCACATCTGTTTGGGCTGTTTAGAGGCGTTTTTGCTCCCCTCCCTCATTCTCAGTTATATTCCAGGTAGATGAGGCCAAGTGAATGAGTAGATGGGGTAATTAAGAAGGATTTGGTCAATAAAATTACTGAGAAAATTTTAAGAAATGCATCTCCTGATCAGATTGTTTTTGGCTATTCTATGACGGAAGTAATATATGTTCATCATTAAAAATATAGAAAAATTGGGGTGCCTGGGTGGCTCAGTTGGTTAAGCGTCTGCCTTCGGGCTCAGGTCATGATCCCAGGGTCCTGGGATCGTGTCCCGCATCGGGCTCTCTGCTTGTCAGGGAGCCTGCTTCTCCCTCCTCTGCCTGCCACTCCCCATGCTTGTGCACTCTCTCTATCTCTCTCTCTGTGTCAAATAAATAAATAAATAAAGTCTTTAAACAATTTTTTTAAAAATATAGAAAAATAGATAAGCCATTTGAAGATAATAAGGAGCATTTGTAATCCCATTGCTCTGACTTAAAAACATTAGTTTTTGAACTCCCTTCTGACATAAAAACTGCCTATTTTTATACAAGCATTTGTATATGGAAATGGAAAGTCTGTTCTGTCTTTGAAAATCAGAAAAAGCAGTATTTATTCTGCTCCGTACCTGGTATTTTCTTTTCCCAACAAATGTTACACAAATTATGTGATGTAGTAATTTATAGTATTAATACTTTAGCTATCTGTTTTCCCTTCTGTGAAATGTAGATTGAAAAATAATAGTTTTCTCACAAAGGTGAAAACGTTTCTCTTAGACATAAATTATTTTCTATTTACAAAGCTGTTATCTTTATTCAGCGTATCTTAAAGGAAATTGTTTTCAAAAATGACTTTCGAGATACACATTTCTTCCTCATTCCCTCAGAGACCTATCATGAATTTGATGCAGACTGCTTTTTGAAGGGCTTACCTTTCAACCCTAAATATAGAGGAACATGTTAGGAATTACATGTCTGTAATTTGGGGGTTTAAGTGTGGTGCTTGAGAAGGGACTGGTGTGGCTGTGCGTGGCTGTGCGTGTGTGGCACGAGCTCCTGGTCCTGGTTCTACCCCTTTACTTTAACATCTTAGAGTCTCAGCTTCTCTACAGCCTGAGGATAATGCCACTTGAACCTGAAGGGTTGTTTCAAGAATTACATAAATCATGGCATATAAAGCTCTTGTCACAAAGTAGGGACTCAGTCAATACATCGTTGCTCTTAATGAGCAGATCCTAAGTGATGGCTTAGACTCTTTAGGTTGGAAGGTATGTTGGAGGTCTTCTGATCCAACCTCCTGTCAATGCAAAAAATCTCTCCCGGAGAGCTGCTGATAAATAGGTCTTCAGGCTCTCATTAAATAACCCAAGGACCCCTTTGCCTCAGAACACCGCCTGCACATGTTTCTGGATATCTCTAATTATTATTGATACCAACACCCATTTTGTTTGTAATTTACAGAATGCTTTCAGATCCATTATTTTAGCTAATCTGTATGGTAATTCTGTATCGTTGGTAGAACTTTTAGGAAGTTTTTCCTCACATTGAACCCAAATGTGCTGTCCTATCACTTGTACGCATTGATCTATAGAGCTCCATGGAGTAAACTTTGTTGTGATAGTCTCTTCATAGCGTGTCCGTTTCTGTGCAGCTGCTGTGTGCCAGGTCCTTACTTGGCGATAGGGCCTCAGGGGTGAGAATAAAATGGTAATGGCCCTGCCTCCCTGGAAGTTGTAGTTAGTGCAGGGGTATCCAGCTATAGCCTCTCGTTCCAATCCAGCCCACTGCCTGGTTTTGTAAATAAAGTCCTGTTGGGACCCATTCTCTCACATAACGTCTATGGCTGTTTTTGTGCTACAATAGCAGAATGGAGAAGTTGCAACAGAGACCCTTGTGGCCTATAAAGCCTAAACTGTTTACTCTTTGGCACTTTCTAGAAAGATTTTGCTGAGTCCTGGCCTGGTGGATAAGGTAGAGTTTCATTTCTTGAATCTATCAATAAATATGTCATTTCAAATGTCTGCAGTGCAGGGTGCTATGAATGAGCTAACAGGGAGAACCTAATTTAGGTTGGGTAGTAAGTAAGTCCTCCCTGAGAAAGGGACATTTAAGCCGGGCCCTGGAGAATAAACAAAAGAACTAGAAGATTCCGAGGGTGTGAGGAACAAATAGGCAGAGAAATACGAAGTCCTGCAGAAGGAAAAGTGCTTGGCATATTTGAAGAACTGAAAGAAAGTGTGGCTGGAGCCAAGTGAGGAGGCAAGGTAGGTGGTTTGAGGTCCAAAGACAGAGGTAATCAAAAGCTAAATCAGGCAGAGCCTTTTAAACATATTGTTATTTTCCTAAGGGCACTGGGACATTACTAAAGGGTTTTAAATAGATTGACATTTTAAAGCAATTAAGTGGAGATGGAGAGAAATCATTGGATTAACATTTCGTGAACCAGTTGCTTTGATGTGTGAGGAGGGTAAGGAGTCTAGGGGTGATTCCTAGTCACCTAATTTAAGCAACTGGGTGAATGAAGTTGCCATTTATGGGGAACCCTGGAGGAGAAGGAGGCTTAGTGGGAGATAATAAAGATTTGAATTTTGGAGATGTTTAGTTTGAGATGCCCGTGAAATACCTAAGTAGAAATGTCAAGAAGACAGTTGGATGTGCAGATGTGGAGCTGAGAGGAAAGAGATGGGTGTGGTAGTTATAACTGGGAAGTCATTGACATTTAGGGGTTCTTGAGGCCATGAAGGCAGGTGAGATTGCCTAGGGAGATGGGTACAGGGAGGAGAGTACTAGGTTCAAGTTCTGAGGCCTCCAACATTTATAGTTTGGGGAAAGTTGGAGAGGGAGCCTCCAAGGGATACTGAGAAGGAGCAGCTAGAGAAGTAGGAAGAAACCTAGGAGAATTGATATCCTTATGCTGAGCGAGGAGTGTTTCAAGGAGGGCGGGTTTCATATGCCCCATGCTGCTGCTGCTGTAAAGGTCAAGGTTGAGTGTCCATTAGGATGGGAACATGCAGCACACTGGTAAGCTTAGCAAAAACAGATTCAGTCGAGTGATGAAGGCAGAAACCAGATTAGGGTAGGTTGAGAGGTACATGAGTAGGAATTAAGGGGAAAGAGACATTTTTTTTCAAGCTGTCTGGCTGGGAAGGGTAGGAGAGAAGGCAGCTGCTAGAGCAGGAGAGGAAAGGTAGAGAAGAAGTTTTATTTGTTTTTAAGATGTCGGACCTCAGCGGAAAGAGTAGGAAAGAGCAGGGTGGGAGGAATGAAGTGACAGAGAGTTAAAGAATAATAGATGAAGTCTCTGATGTTGTTAGAGGGGAGGGAATCTTGAGTCTACGTGGCAGGACTGGCTTTTGTTGGGAGGAAGCACACTCTCTCTGTTATAACAGGAAGGAGCGCAGACAGGTCGGTTTGCCCATATGCTAGCAGAAGTAGGGGGATGTCCATGGGTGGCTTCTAGCTTCTCTGTGAAATATGAAACAAAGTCACCTGCTAAAAGTGGGAGGGGGTGGATATCAGAAAGGAAATAACATGGAAATGCAGAACATCTGACATAGTTGATACTTGCTGCTGAGAGAAGGAGAGCATGAGGAAAGAAGTAGGATTGCTAGTTGGTTGAGGGCATGATTATAACTTTATTGTGAACTAATCTGTGGTTTTGTGATTTTTCTGCAGAAGAGCTCCATACTTGAATTCATGAATTGAGAAGCAAACAGGGAGGTTTAGGAGTAAGGGTGAGATGGAAGGGCAAAGGACAAGACTGGTGTTTAAAGGGTCCCAAAGAGAGTTAGTGTAGTGACGGACTGGAATCTGAGATGGATGGGGGCGGGTAATGCACACACAAGGGGACGCATGTGTAGGGATTCAAGAGTCAGTGGATTAAAGGCGCCTGTGAGATGCATGCATGTAACCAAATATGCATACGTACACATACATACACACCCTGTGTTGGCACTTGAGCTGCCCAACTTGGAAGAATAGTTGACTACAGGCGGAGAATGAGATGTTTGCATTAGTACCTTTAATTTTGGTGATGGCGAGGTCTAAGATTTGATAGAAAAAAAAAATGAAAAGGGGAAAGTCAGTATGCATCTTAGAGGAGCAGTGATCCAGAGGTAGCCTTAGCAGACCAGACTCCCAATACAGGTCCTAAAGCAAACAAGGTATGAGATACTAGACAGCTGCAGCAGACCTGAATCTTCTGGAGATAGCCAGGGTTCTTCTCAGGTAAGGAGGGGAAGGCAAGGAAGCAAAAAAAAAAAAAAAAAAATTCAGAAAAGAGGCTGAGGATATGGGGGATACAGTGGTCTCTGGAGCTCCAGAGGCCACAGCTGAGGGCATAGGAGGGTGGGACAATGGTGGGTGGCCGAGCAGAGAGCATTACTGAGTAACCGGGGAGATGACAGTGATGGTTGACCACACCATTAGCAATCCTGATGACCAGGCCTCCTTGAATCATGCCCTTGTGTAATCCCCTTCCCTGGAATTTGGCCTCAGTCTGGGACTTACTTTAACCAATAGAACATGGCAATAGGGAAGTAGCACTAGTTCTAGAACTAAGCTTTTACTCTTGTTAAGTCCTTAGATGCCATTAAAGAAGTCTGGCTACCTGCTGGAGAGTATACATGGAGAGTCCACATGGAGACAGCATGTGGAGAGGGAGATCACCTAACATCGGGGAGAGAGAGAGAGAGAGAGAGAGAGAGAGAGAGAGAGAGGAGCCCAAGTCATCTTAGCTGCGCCCAGCCCCCAGCCAGTCAGCCAGCCGAATACAGCCCCCAAATGACCGCCAGCAAGATCAATAGAATAACTGTCCAGCTGAGCTTAGCCCAAATTGCATAATCATGATTTTTTTAAAAAAGATTGTTTTAACCCCTAAATCTTGTGGTTTGTTAGCAACAGGAGATAACTGGAGTGATATTTGGGAGGAGAGGCCTGCATGGTAGGAGGTAACCAAGGAAATGTAAGGCATCTTACAAACCAAGAGAATGTAAGGCATCTCAGTGGATTTGGTTTTGATATTCCCCAGAAGCCCTTATTCCCTAGGATATAAGATGCCTCATTCATCTGTGGCCTGGACTGAAGGCTCAGGAGATGTGGTACGGGGCCCTGTGTTCCCCATTTCTGCGCTCAGCTCTCGTTGACAGCCCTTGGGTTGGCTACAGTGAGGAGGTGAACATGCCACCACTAGCTTTCTTCTAAAGTATTTTCTTCTGGTTAAGATCTTAATTTTCTTTAGTCCTTTTTCATATCTGGTTTTGAAACTCCTTTAACTTTCTTATCACTTTCTGCAGGTATGTTCCAGCTTGTCAGTGACCTTAAGAGTAGCACCCAGAACTGAACCCATTAATTACTAGTGTGGTAGTAGCAGTTCATAACAGAAAAGGACCATTGTGTTTTCTTGCTTTAGGCAGTATTTTTTAAAAATTTAATTTCAGATTGCTTTAGCTTTTTGGGCGTGTTGTCTTGCATTTAGCTGGAAGGCAACTAAAATGCCTATATCTTCTTTTTTTTCTTAAACACAAGTTGCGATTAAGTCAAAATTAAGTCAAACAGGATTTGACTTAATTCCTAGTTTTTTGAAACTGGGAATTGAGAATTAAATTTAATCTCTATGTTTTGGCTCATTTATTTAATCTCTTGTCACCATTTTGAATCCTGTTTTTTTCTTTTATATTATCCAGAAGTTTGATAAGTATATATATTTTTTATCTTCATCTGAATCAGAGATGAAAACCACGGAACGGGAAGGTTTGGAGACAGTCCTGTGGTATACCCATGGAAACTTTGGTTGACACCAAACCATTCAAAAGCACTCCGTGAGATGGTGATTCCTCAGCTTAGAAAGACCTCCTTGCATTCCTGACATCTCTCCCTTTAGTAAAAACTCAATGTGGAGATGTTATTTGTCAAAAGAGAAGTAACCACTACCTGAGGGTATCACAAGAATGTGTTGAAATTCTGTTCCGAGTGATGGATCCTGATATTTGTTCTTCAGCTACAGTTTCTTTAGGATGGACTCAAATGTAGACTAAAGTACTTAGGTAGCATTCCGTTCCCCCAGTTATAGATCTGCCCCTTGGCTAGGTGCACATTCCAAATGTACAGCCTTCTCAGGACCCTTCATTGAATCTTATCATCTTTTTTGGATGAGGATTAACAGGTTGTAGTCTATTTCAGTTAGAAGTTCAGGAGCAATGAAGGACTCTCACCAGATTGATCAGTCTCTCCATGATCAGGCTTTAAGCCACAAGCAGAACTATAATTCAACATGAATTATAAGCTGTTAATACTTCTAAAGAGTCTGTGTCATATAAAAGCATTCTGAGAATGACAGTAGGTAAGAATATGCTCTTTGTAGATCAAATTCCAATCCTAAATAATATAAAACAGGATCGTGTTTTAGCCATCTTGACCTCCAACAGCATCAAATAAGTCAATATAGCTTTTAGATGAGCTGTATGCATGCCCTCCTGTCAAAGTTAATTGAAAGATAAGCATCTTCCTCCATGTTGTTGGCAAGGCAGGTGAATGCAGTGGCTAATTACTCTCAAAATGAAAGCTAAATAATCTTCTCTGTCAAAATCTTTAGCGATCAGATGTACAATATCAAATAAACTACTTTTTTGTTTAATTCTCAGGGGAAACAACTTGTAGCTAATTCAGTATGGGGACACAAGAGGATGCAGTTTTTTAAAAATAGAAATCATAATTAAAGTAGTCAGCTGGTAGTTCCTGCTCTTAAAATATTCCAGACCAAAGTCATTGCTGTCTGTTCTATGATGTAAAACTCTAGTGTCTCAATTTCTGGGCCCTTGAAACAAATGCAGAATTACTTCCTGAGTCACATTTTCTCTCACATTTGCAGGTTTTCTTATTGGCCATCTTTCCGCAAGATGAAATGACTTTTTTTTCCCGGAGATGGGAAAGGGTCAGGTTCTGTCATTTTTATAACTATATGACACGCATGTTTTTGTGTTAGTGGAAGCATATGACTTTTTTTCTTTTTTAAAATAGCTAATAAGGATGACTTGGCAGTTTGGAGAGTCCTTCTAAAATCTTCTGCTGTACTTATTAATTACAATTAACAGCATCTGTCGTCCTTGAACACTTACTATTTGAACACAGCACAGTGCTGCCATTTTGTTACATTATGTATGTTATTTTACACAGTCTCCTAAGAGGTAGGTATTATCATTCTAGTTTTACAGGTGAGAAAATCGAGGACAAGGTTTGCGAAGTAACTGCTCAAGGGTACACAGTTAGTTAAGTTGTAGTGACCCCACCCTCTCTCCCTCCAGAGTCTGGGCTAAGAACCACTGTGCCAAACTGCTATTTCTACCATCTCTGATTTGATGTGCCTTTTATTGTACATTAAATCGAATTCCTTTTTGAAAGTAAACAGAATGTAAATAATAACGTGTTGAGTGGCCTTCTGTTAAAATGCACTTACAGCCCTAATTGGGGAAGTCTTTAAGATACGTTTTTATATGCAATATGGTGAATGAATGTGAGACTTGCTTATCTAAACTCTACATTTTTCCTCAGAGTGGCTACTTCTGCAGATTTTTTTGCTTTTTAAATTTCATTTGTGTGTGTGTAAAACTGTACTTTGAGCATTAATGGGGTAGTACCCCTTACCCTCGTCCCCCCACCCCCAGCCCCTGCCACACATACGAAGAGGCAGTGGCTGTTGTCAGCATTTAGACTGGCAGTATCTTTTCAATGGAGACAGAAGGGTTTGATGATGTTCTGTCATTTGTCAAAAAGAAAAGTTTAAATACATGCATATTATCCTATGTCATAGAAGCCTTTATTATGATTGATTCTTTCTGAAGCCATATACTATGCAGATGTTTTATTCATGAATTGTTATTTCTGCAAAAACTCTGTGGGTTCCTATTCATTTTCCTTGGCTGAATATGCCATGATTTGTTTTTTTTTTTTTTTGTTAAATTTATCCTTATATAGGCAGTGTTATTTCTGAGATGTTAATGCACGTTCTAGGGTTGGAACACAGCTGTTTGTAAAACTTAATGACTGTTGACTGCAGTTAAATCTCCATGAGTTTATAGTATAGATATCAAAGGCATTGATTGTGCAAGAAAATCTTATCTTTGATTTATGTGACAAGACCGCTATCATACCATGACCCTAATTTTCCTATGGTGGTAGAGATGTTGGTGGGGATGGCATTGGAAATAAAAGATGTCACTAGTAATAGCGACAAGAGAAATAAGGTATGTGAGTGAACTCATCTGTCTAATAAGCTTTTAAATATCATTTATTTACATGTCTGCATCTGGAAACCAATGATCATATTTGCCCATGGTTCTTTTGTTGGCCTTACTCTTCCTCTTTTGCTGGGGGGAGGGATAAGGCTTTGCATGGCTTTCTGCTCATATAAGAAATGCAATGGATTATGAAAAATTCTGAAAGAAGAAGATAGGTTGCATCTGCCGGGCACACATATTTTGGATGTTACTTTTCTGAATAAATGCTGAGTAGATTCCTTTTCTTCTCTCATATGAATCTTGTTGCCCTAAATTTTGGCAGATAATCATATTGCACTCTGGTATAGAGTGTCCTTTTGTATTTTTTTTTAGATTGATTTATTTATTTTAGAGAGAGAGCACAAGCAGAAGGGGCAGAGGGAAAGAGAATCTCAAGCAGATTCCGTGCTGAGTGCAGAGCCTGATGTGGTGCTCAATCTCACGACCCCGAGATCATGACCTGAGCTGAAACTAAGAGTTGGACGTTTAACAGAAGGAGCCACCCAGGCATCCCCCCTTTTGTATTTTGTGTGTGTGTGTGTGTGTGTGTGTGTGTGTGTGTGTGTGTGTGTGTGACAGCAGGAAGAAAATCATAATTATTTACCAATTTAAGGCATTTTTCCCTCTCCCTGCCTGTCACCACTGTGCTCTCCTCACTAGGGTTCTGTTGCTCCTTCTAGACATTGAAGGGAAACTGAAAAGGGGAGCAGTGGTTGCCCTAACTTGATCCCAGCTCTGAACTCATAGGAACTAGAGTAAACATTCCCCTTGCATGTACACGACTCTACAAACCAAGGCAATGGATTGTCTTTATGAAGTTTCTCATGGTAAATAAGAACACAATGCACACACACACAACACACACACACAACAGGCCCTTTTTGGTTTACTTGTTGCTTATCTCTGCTTTGGACCAAATTATTTCCTCTAGCCCTCCTTTTGGAGACTGTTCCCTTCTGTCTTAGGCTTGTGTCAGCCAGCAACTTCTTAAATGCACTTGAAAGCCCCCTCAGCTGAGGGCTGGCAGTGTGGCTTTCTTTCTTTACTTTTTCTTTTTTTTTTGAAATGTTGGTACCTACCTGACTGGATATGGGCAGCAGTGGGAAAGTGATTTTTGACTTGCTTTTGGTACTTGTATTTTTTTTCTGCCTTGTTTATGGATGCCTCTGTCTAATCCTTTCCTCATATATACTTACCTCTAGAGTATCAAGTCATTAGAAAACCTGGCACTGTTTTTCCCATTAAAATGTATTAAAAATGATGATGCTACATAATCCTTACCCTTGAAAGCTGAGGAACTGACATCTGGATATTATGCTGGGGAGCCAAGGGGGGATGGAAGTTTAAGGTAGTCAGCTCTCAATAGGCAGATTAGATGACTGGATTCCCTTTCTGTACTTGGTCAGAGAAGTCTTATTAAATGCAGCATAAGTCACTAGTCCTTATTATTGGCCTACTTGTCAGGTATGCTGCCTTTTGAATTTTCCATGCTGTGTTTAAATGCTAATCTACCTTTTACATAATCTTTTTGTGTGGCAGTTTCTTTCACTGGGTTTAGTAATAGTACCTCCCTTCCAGGGAGGTTGGGAGGCATGTCTTCATGTATGTGTAGGGTGCTTTAGACAGTGTGTGGCACCCAGTAGGCATTCAGCAAGTGAATGGTGCTAATGCACAGCAGCAGCAAAAGGTGAGAGTTCCACTCTGATTTTAGCTCTCTGGGTTTGAATCCTGGCTCAGCTACTTTTGATTTTGGAGTCTTGACTTTATATTCCTTTGCCGTAAAATTTCTGTGCAAATGGTACCTTCCTCATAATATTTTTTATGAGAACTTAAATAATCCAAGGCAAATGCTTAGCACGGTACTTGACTGGTAGCAAGCTATCAATGAATGTCAGCTAATATTATCATTGTAGTGAAGTTTTGGTAAGTCCCTTACTGTCTTCATATTTCAGGACTCTTCGTAGGTTTTGAATTGTCAACACTATGTGATGGCTGGAAGATACTATCACCAGATTGCTTTCTCTCTAGGCTGCAGATTCAGGTTGGATATAGAAGATGGGATGGAAACATAGCTTCTGAAATATTTGACTTTGTTTTCTGAGGTATTTGAATTTTGTGAAGGAGAGAGTGCAGCAAGTTTTAGGTGGACTTTCCAGGGGGGCTGAAGAATCTCTCCCCATCTCTTTGTTATGACAAGACTGCTTTGGTCGTCAGCCTTTCATAAAAAGTTAAACATTTTACTCTCATATTTCCTGTCCAGAGTGATGAAAATAAATTGATATTTTGTCTTCTTCTTCCTCTTCTTCTTCTTCTTTTTTTTTTTAGAAAGAGAGAGGGTGGGAAGGGGCAGAGGAAGAGGGAGAGAGAGACTCTTAATCAGTCTCCATGCCCAGTGCAGAGCCTGATGCGGGGCTCGATCTCATGACCCTGAGATCATGACCTGAGCTGAAATCAAGATTTGGATGCTTAACTGACTGAGCCACCCAGGGGCTCCTATTTGTCTTCTTTTAAAGTTAATGCAACAAGGCCAGGCTTTTACCTTTAACAAATCTCTCATGGTTTTACTTGAAGATGGCTTTTTTTCATTGCTTTTAGTCCTTGGATAATAATTTAAATTTCTCTCTTTCCTGTATGTACACATTTCATATGTCCACAGTTTTTTTCCTATCTTAGATAAAGCTTGGTGAAATTAGTCATATACTCTGTTCATTTTTCTCAAAAATGAATTCCATTCCCAACTTTATTATACTTTTGTTCATTCCCTTTAAGCTCAAAATACAATTTTCGGCTGCCTTGCAGTCTTTAACATTTAACTCATGGGTTTTCATGTGGCATCCCAGAAAGAATATTTTGTTGCCTCTCTTCTTCATTCCCATTCAACTACAGTTGGGTGGATCATGGGTGGATCACATTTCAAGGTATTATATTCTCTTCTCCATAGCCAGGCTTGTTGGTTTTGTAATAATAGAATGTTACCCTGTTCATGGAGTGCTTTCTAAGTTGGGTCTTCATCAAGTTATGAGAGGTATAGTTTTACCCATTGTATAATTTCTTCATTTAATCCAACTCCCTCTGCCATTCAGGTAATTTTCCAGATTAAGAATCTTGAAACTTTCAGCTACTGAGTGCTAAGGTTGACTGCTACCACTGGGGCTTGTTTGGTGAGAATGTTTATAATATGCTGTATAATTGAAAGATAACATGTAGCTGACTAATGCTTTTCAGCCAGTAAAGATATTCTACATGGGGTACCACACTCATCTTGTAGTGGGTTGAATGATGGCCATGCAAAGAAATAAAATCCTAATTCCTGTAATTTGTAACTATTACTCTATTTAGGTAAAAGGTCTTTGTAGACGTAGTCAAGGATCTTGAGAGGGGGTGATTACCCTGGATTATCTGGGTAGACCCTAAATGACATCACAGGTGTCCCCATTAGAGAGGGCAGAGGGAGATCACATGAACAGAGGAGAAAGTGATGTGAAGATGAAGGCAGAGAGTAGAATGACGCAGCCGCAGCCCAGGACCACCAGAGCAGCCCCTGTGAGCTGGCAGAGGCAAGGAAGGACGCTCCCCCAGAACCCCTGGAGGAAGCATGGCCCTGCTGGAGCAAGACTTCTGGTCTCCACAACTGGGAGAGTAAATGTCTGTCATTTTAAGCGGCCACGTTTGTGGTAACTTGTTACAGCAGCTTCAGGAAATTAATACACATCTGTTCTCTCTCTCGATAATTCCATTCTACAATAGATGGTGAAAAGAGGGGAAAAAAGCAAGTGGTAGGGAGAAATCAAGGTGCTGGTGGGCAGGTGGAGGCATGACAGATCACTGACTCTCTTTTCCCCAAATAGTTTTTCCTGATGGCAAAAAGCCAACTATAACTCCAATTCAACCCTGATAGGGAGAAAGGACTTTTTGCTTTAGGGAAGTCTCTAAAGGTAAAGATGAAAAGGAGAGAAAAAGAAAGAAAGGGAAGGCAAAGGAACTACTAAAGAAAAAGACAGGTAGAAAACCATGAGTCTGGTACAGTTCTACTGCAAAAGGAAAAAGGTATGTCTGAGTTCTCTTACAAATGACTGCATGGCTAAAAATGAGAAAAGGAAGTATATCTACATCCTGGGTCTTGAATCATGAGCCTTATTAATTATATATGGTTGTTATAATAAAATCACATTGTTTCTTGAAACTGATTAGAGACTTGTAATTTACTTTGTTGTATGCATTGCCTTGTGATAAAAGCCAGTATCATCCCCTGTTTAGCACGTTGGGTAACAGAACCTTTATGAGGTTGCAGGTTGAGGAAGTTTGCCAGATAAATAGGATAATGTAATGTAATGTACTACAGCAGAATTCTGTGTTTGTCCGTTCTATTACTGGTGTGCAGTGTTTACCAATTGTTCTCTTGGTGTAATCTGTGGCAGTGTCTCATTTACATTCTTTGTAATACTTAGGTCAGTGAATTTCAGCATGAAGATTTGCTGATTTCAGTGCTTTGCTTCAGGTCGTCTTCACTTTTTGACAGATTATACAACTCACAAACACTGTGTTTTGAGCAGGAAAATGGGTTGTGCTACAATTCTCCTGAATGGGGCACAGTGGCCGCATTTGTCATTGCTCTAATAATAGGGAAAGTACTGCATTTGTTCCAGTTGAGTTTGAATCAGTACTGTTCGTTTACTGTGCAGTACTTACAGGATTTACATTTCTTTCTTGATTTATAACTTGGCACATATTTTCCTCAGGATATTTTTTTCCTCATCTCATGTGCAAAACTATCTTGGGTTGAATTCAGTTTTATTTTACATCTAGGCAAACCCACTCTTCTGTCCAGGCAGACGTTGTACAGATGACTAGGAGGGACAGTGAAAGGTTGGAACCTGCTAGGTGTCACATGCCTGAGTAGCTCATGAAACCTCTGAAGATGGAAGGTAGAAACCAGGGTGGTTGGTTGTGTGGACATGTGAAAAGCGAAGCGTTTGTATGAGAGGGTATCAGATGCAGCCCTGTGTACATTGGGATGCAGGTGAGATAGTCGGGAGTGGTGGGGTCTTTGGTTTGGAGGTCTTGGGCACCTCTTCCCTTCCAGTCTCTGACTGTCATATAGCAGTGCAGGCTCAGAGTTGCTGGGTCTTTTATTTTTTTTTTCCCCAAGAGGAAACACAGCAAGAATTTTTAGGTACTATCCTGATTTTTAAGTCTGGGTTATTAATTGAAAATTCTAAGAAACACCACAGGATCTCGATTCTGCTGCCTACTTCTTCTCTGTGACTGAGGATGTATCTTGATTATTTTTTTCCTCTCTCTTTTACTCCTGGAGCCTGTGGAAGAGAATTGAGGTAGCTTATAAGCTCGCAGTATAATTTATGTTGGGAAACACTGGGGTGGGGTGGGGGGGAACTTGGCTCTTTTAAAGCAAACAACTGAGCTAGAGCAAAGTCTGAAGACATAATCAGAACTGATTTTAAAAATCTCCAGTAGGAACAGAGCTAGAGTAAGCAAGTAGAGTAAAAGAGGGATAGATTGGATTAGCCAGGAAGCATTTTACAAAAATACCAGTTTAGGGAATGTGACATCAGTGCTAAGTGAAGATGGTTCCAGAAATACGGGAAGTCTGATTTCTGTCTTCCAGGGTAGATAAAATACAGGACACCCTGTTAAATTTGAATTTCAGATAAACAACAAGTACTGTTTTGGTATAAATATGTCCTATGCAATATTTAAAAAGTGTAAGTATGCCCAAACACTGCAAGGGGTGTCCTTGTACTAAAATATTTTTTGTTGTTTTCTATAAAATTCAAATTGAACCTAGCATCTTGTTTCTGTATGTTTGTGTTTGCTCCATCTGGCAATCCTATACCGCAAGCCAGGGCAAAATTCAGAGTCTGGGCCAGAATATTCAAACTTCACAAGCTGGGATATAGTGAAGAACTGTAACAAATTCTTTCAACAGTATTTGGACTGATTGTCTGATGTTGACGTGCCCTTGTGAACTTGCTGATTTTTTTTAATTGCAAGTTTTTATTTTTTATTTATTATTTTTTATTATGTTCAGTTAGCCAACATATAGTACATCATTAGTTGAACTTGCTGATTTATAAAATGACCTTACTAGAACTGCTGCAGGCGAGGAGGCAGACTGATCTATGTGTGTGTGGAGCTAACATGGAAGTTTATGGGACGAAACAGTTCAGATGCTTGTCCATCATTGGTCAAAGGCTCTCCAAAGAGGTGACACTTTTAAGGATGCTTTAAGGGTTGATAGAAATCATTGGTTAGACATATTAGCGGACACACAAAAATGGGAAGTGATTAGATATTAGTAATGGCTAATACCTAATTCCTATTATTTGGCTATGAAAGAAATAACGATTTAGAAAAATATAGCTAATTCTTATACATTATGTGCTCTAGAGAAGCATGTATTCTTTTATTTTTTTGATAATACTGTCCTAGATATTAGATAATTGGACAAGTATGGTACTCTCCTTGCCTTCTACTGTTTACCTAATATATGTATAAAATACTGGGAGAGACCCTGAGGGGAAAAGGAGATGTGGATGACAGAGTTGCCTCCACCCAAATTTGGTACCAGTTTAGTTTGAGGTGACAACAACCTTGGGAAAAGATAGAGTAATACATGATATAAGTGTGTGCTGTCACATAGCTTGATGCCCTATGAGTTGTAGCAAGTTTCTGAAATCAAGAAGGAGAGAAATCTTGGCGTTCCTAAATCTGGAAAAACATAATGGGAGGGAAGAAATAAAAGTTGGGGCTTTGAAGTGAAAATGGCATGAGAACAGTTATAGGTGAAGGGCGGGATAGGACAGACATGCAGGGCAGTGAGAGCCCACTGGAGCACGTGTGGTCACCTTGTTACATCAGAACAGCTCACGTTGCAACCAAAAATTAACAAAAATTGTGAGCAGATGGATCCACGATAATTTTGTCTTGATTGTCTATATTTTTATTTCTTGCTATTTTTACTATGAATTTTCTTTTGCACTTTTTTTCCCCTTTAAAAAGCTTTCTCTTTTTGCTCCCATATGTGCCTTAATAGGTAGTTCTGTACTGTACTTTTCCTTATTGGTGGGTACTGTCACTTACCATTATCTTACACCTTCAGTTGGTTTCAAGGTTCACTTCCTTAATCTTCTCATTCTTGGATTATAACTTTGTGTTGTGATGACTTGGTCAAAAACTTCATTCGGCAAACAAAAAGGGAACAGGCAGCAAATTATAGTGGTTGAGAGCATGGGCTGTGAGGAAAGCCTGCTGGGCTTCAACCTGGCTTGTCCCTTTACCTGTGTGGCCTTGGGCAAGCTACACAACCTTCCTGGGCCTTAGCTTTCTGGGCTATAAAATAAGGTATTAACAGTATGTTCCTTAAAGCTGTGAAAATTGAATAAGAACCCATGCTTGGACCATGGCACCCTAACTATTGTTCTTTTATTATGGTTATTATTTGCTCCATTGGAGATGTGGGTTATAAATCAGCAGACAATGTCTGTAGTATTGGAACTGTTTTTTTCCTCCTGATGTGTCATGAAGAAAACATCTTAATATTATTGAGACCATGGGCATATGAGGTGTGGGCAGCTTTGCATAAGATGGTCTGCAAAGGGCACATTGAGGAGGTGTCATTTGAGCTGAGACCTGAGTGAGGAGAGCAGAAAAAATGAGGTTATTGCTGGAGGGCACTTAGTATCCAAACACTGTGTTTGTTTTTCTTTTTTTACTGAGGTATACTTGACATACAACATTATATTAGTTTTAGGTGTACAACATAATGATTTGATATTTGTGTATATTGCAAAATGATCACTGCAATGTCTAGTTAATGTTCGTTACCATATATAGCTACAGAATTTTTTTTTTTTTTGTGATGAGAACTTTTAAGATTTACTCTTGGAGCAACTTTCAGATATACGGTATTATTAACTGTGGTCGCCGTGCTGTAGTTTATGTCTCCAGGACTTATTTATCTTATAACTGGAAGTGTGTACCTTTTGACCACTTTTACCCATTTTACTCACCCCCCAACCCCTGCCTCTGGCAACCACCAATCTGTTCTCTGTATATATGAGTTCGTAAACACCATTTTTTTTTTTTTAAAGAAAGTTTTGGAGCATGGTTTAATGCTGGTGGGTAAGACCCGGCAGAGAGGGAGACATTCATGCTGCTGGGGAGAGAGGAATAATGGCAGAAGCACCATCCCTGAAATGGACAGAGGGCCAAGGTACAGCTGAAGAGGTTGGTCTCTGTTAGCGGCTGGGGCTCTTCTTTATTTGTAAATGAATATGGATTAGATGCAGGTGGGTTCCTATGCAGTTGCTTTATCTTCTCTTTAGAGAACAAGGTGATATCTTTGGTTGAGAGGGACCTATGGAAATTGGGAGAAGAGAGATGAGTGAGGAAGGGGATGGGGAGGTGGCTTTTGAAAGAAGAATGTGTAAAATGAACTTTTCAGGGGTATCTAGTGGAGTTCCAGGCAGTTCTTATTGTCCATTTGGGATTTGTGGTCATGAATTTAAAATGAGACTAGTAAGCAGAGTTGCGTGCATAAACAAGCATTTTTCTCAGAAAGGTACAGGGATAGTATATTTTCTGAGATCTAAAAAATCAGATCTAAAAAATATTTTCTCTACCCTTCAAACAGAAATTCCAACTTCTCCATGCAATTATTTGGTCAAGAACTTTTATTCAAAACTTGATGGCCCAGCCTGTTCAATAGAACTGTCTGCAGGGATAGAAATGGTCTGTATCTATGCTGTCCAAGATAGTAGCCAGTAGCCACGTGTGACTCTTGAACACTTGAAATGTGGCTCCTGCTACTCGCTAACTAAAATTAGCATTTTGTTAATTTTCCATTAATTTAAATAGCCACATATGGTTAGCGGTTACAGCCTTTTTATAGATGTTACTCCATAGCCTTCTGGCATTTATTATTGCAGAGGAGAATCCAAACTCAGTCTTTCTTTCTTTCAGAAAATTGAAATTTCATAAATGATAGTTATGGCTTTTAGATTTTTAAAAACTGTCACTTGCTAAGCACACAGCAATTGCCAGTTCTTTTCCTGGTTTTGAAAGTTTTCTTTTAGTATATCTTTTGGAAGCTGTGAAATGACAAAAACATACATTTAGGGGCTATAGAAACCTCGGTTTGTATCCCAGCTGAAAATGCCTTAACTTTTTTTCAGAATTATTTTCCTGCAAGGGAAAATCAGGTTCAGATAAAGGAGCCACTCCTTTTCCCCACTCTGATAAACTCATTTGCTTTGGTTTCTACTTCAGGAATACCTGTTATTCACAGACAGGATTTCTGATCACACTTCCCAAATGGTTACCTTCAGACTCATCCTTTTCATATTTTTATTTCTTCTTTTGGGTCTTTGCTCAAGTTTGTTCTTCATCCTTATTCCATTTTCTGTTGTGTCAAGTCTGTTTTGCATTGCTTCCGGTGTGAATTTTACTTCTGCTGTACTTTTTATTTTACTGCTTACTTTTTAAATTCTGCCTACTCTTATTTAATAGAAATACCTTCCTGAATCTTGGTGGGAGAGCAGCTCTATGTATTACATATGCTTTATGTAGTACATGCCAGGTTGTAAAAATACTCAAGAAGAGGATTTTGCATTCAATTCATAAAGAAATGTCACTCTTGTGCTGCAGATTTTTTCAAAGGTTCCATTTTTTTAAAGATTTTACTTATTTATTTGAGAGAGAGAGAGAGTGAGAGCACAGAGGTAGAGTTGGAGGGAGAAGCAGACTCCCTGCTGAGCGGAGAGCCCGATGCAGGGCTCGATCCCAGGACCCCAAGATCATGACTTGAGCTGAAGACAGACGCTTAACCGACTGAGCCACCCACACGCCCCAGCAAAGGTTCCATTTTTAAATGTTTTTGAGTAAAGGCCAAACTCCAGTTATTGGAGAACAGTCAGGATTTAAGGATTTGCTTCTTTTTCTCTGTCAATCTCTCTGTTCAGGGATTCCCAAGTGTATCTTTTTTTTTTTTTGGCATTTTTAAAATTTTTATTATGTTATGTTAATCACCATAC
>NW_027397076.1:37462291-37691877 GCF_003265705.2 Callorhinus ursinus
CAGTGCTCTATTCAATACGTGCCCTCTTTAATACCCATCTCCAGGCTAACCCATCCCCCCACACCCTCCCCTCTAAAACCCTCGGTTTGTTTCTCAGAGTCCATAGTCTCTCATGGTTCGTCTCCCCCTCTGATTTTCCCCTTCATTTTTCCCTTCCTACTATCTTCTTCTTTTTTTAAAATATAATGTATTATTTGTTTCAGAGGTACAGGTCTGTGATTCAACAGTCTTACACAATTCACAGCGTTCACCATAGCACATACCCTCCCCAATGTCTATCACCCAGCCACCCCATCCCTCCCACCCCCCATCACTATAGCAACCCTCAGTTTATTTCCTGAGATTAAGAATTCCTCTTATCAGTGAGATCATATGGTACATGTCTTTCTCTGATTGACTTATTTCACTCAGCATAACACCCTCCAGTTCCATCCACGTCGTTGCAAATGGCAAGATTCCATTCCTTTTGATGGCTGCATAATATTCCATTGTATACATATACCACATCTTTATCCATTCATCTGTCGATGGACATCTTGGCTCTTTCCATAGTTTGGCTATTGTGGACATTGCTGGTATAAAAACATCAGGGTGCACATACACCTTCAGATCACTACATTTGTATCTTTGGGGTAAATACCCAGTAGTGCAATTGCTGGGTCATATGGTAGCTCTATTTTCAACTTTTTGGGGAACCTCCATACTGTTTTCCAGAGTGGCTGCACCAGCTTGCATTCCCACCAACAGTGTAGGAGGGTTCCCCCTTCTCCGCATCCCCGCCAACATCTGTCATTTCCTGACTTGCTAATTTTAGCCATTCTGACTGGTGTGAGGTGGTATCTCATTGAGGTTTTGATTTGGATTTCCCTGATGCCGAGTGATGTTGAGCACTTTTTCATGTGTCTGTTGGCCATTTGGATGTCTTCTTTGGAAAAATGCCTGTTCATGTCTTCTGCCCATTTCTTGATTGGATTATTTGTTCTTTGGGTGTTGAGTTTGATAAGTTCTTTATAGATTTTGGATACTAGCCCTTTATCTGATATGTTATTTGCAAATATTTTCTCCCATTCTGTTGGTTGTCTTTTGGTTTAGTTGACTGAATCTGTACTCAGAAAACTATAAAATACTCATGAAAGAAATTGAGGAAGACACAAAGAAATGGAAAAACGTTCCATGCTCATGGATTGGAAGAACAAACATTGTGAAGATGCCAATGCTACCTAGAGCAATCTACACATTTAATGCAATCCCTATCAAAATACCATCCACTTTTTTCAAAGAAATGGAACAAATAATCTTAAAATTTGTATGGAACCAGAAAAGACCCCGAATAGCCAGAGGAATATTGAAAAAGAAAAGGAAAGCTGGTGGCATCACAATTCCTGACTTCAAGCTCTATTATAAAGCCAAGTGTATCTTCTTAGGTCTGCAGCTGGAAACTGTGTGGAGAACTATGGCCACAATTCTTGGGGCATGATGAGTCAGTTCTGATTCTTCCTTCTTTTTATGTGGGCAGCCATTAGCAGATCTTTATGGGAGTGAAGGTTTTTCTCAGGTTAGGAGTGAGATATGAGAGTGCAAGAGCATCTTTCAGCAGGTGGAATTTCACTCAAAGGAGTGGGGAAGTGAGAGAAATCCACAGAGTTCCAAAATACAGAGGGCTAATAGAAACTGTGAGGATATAATTTCTGGTGTTCCCCTAATTTCGCTCTGCCATATCTTCCAGGATGGGCCAATCTCTGTGTACTAGGGACCTGTTTCTTGACCTCATGCCTTTTGTTTTTTTTCTTTTTTTTCCCCTCATGGTCAGGGGGAGGGGAATCAGTGAGCTTGGTCTGGGCTTTTCTACTCATTCATGTACCGAGGGAGCTATTGGTGAGGTGGAGGTAATGGCGGTGTAGAAGGGATGATTTGCCCAGGCTGCTCTTGAGACTCCAGGGCTATTAGGTAACATACGTGCAGTCAAAGTATCTTAGCCCTACTGCCTTGGCTTAGGTGGCAGCTGGCCTCTAGAACTTTTTTATGTAGTCAGAGGTCTCATTTTTTTCAATTGTGAAAGGGTTTCAGATTACTAAATCACATTTTAACAGTTTTTTTTAGGCATAATTCACACATACAATTCACCAATTCACTCATTTAAAGTGTACCGGGGCGCCTGGGTGGCTCTGCTCCCTCAGCCCCTCCCCCCAGTTTGTGGGTTTGCTCACACTCTCTCTCTTCTCTCAAATGAATAAATAACAGATCTTTAAAAAAAATAAAGTGAACAATTCAGCAGCCTTAGCTATATTTATAGAGTTGTCACCACAATTTTAGAACATTTTCATTGCCCCAAAAAGAAAGATCCCATCCTCATTAAGTAGCCATGAGCCCCTTGCTTCCCCAAAAAGTTCCCAGCCCTAGGCAACCCCTAATCTACTTCCTGTCTTTATAGATTTGCCTATTCTGGACACTTTATATAAATGGAATCATCCAATATGTTGTTTTTTTGTGACTGACCTCTTTGACTTAGCATAATGTTTTCAAGGTTCACCCATATTGTAACATGTATCAACATTTCATTCATTTTTATTGCCAAATAAAATATTCTATTATATGGATATACCACATTTTATTTATCCACTCATCAGTTGATAGACATTTGGCTTGTTTCTGCCTTTTAGCTATATTATGAATAATGCAAGTTTAGACATTTGTGCACAAGTTTTTGTGTATATTAACTCTTCGTTAAATGTTTGGTAAAATTCACTGGTGAAGATATTTGGGCCTGAGCTTTCTTTCCTTTGGGTGGTTTTTAAATTACTAATTCAGTCTTGGTATAGGTCTATTCAAAATTTTTTTTTTTTTTTTAGTCTTGAATCAGTTTCGGTAGCTTGTATATTTCTAACAATTCATCTATTTTATCTAGATTTTCTAAT
The DNA here is from genome assembly GCF_003265705.2 of Callorhinus ursinus. NCBI lineage: Eukaryota > Metazoa > Chordata > Mammalia > Carnivora > Otariidae > Callorhinus > Callorhinus ursinus. The sequence goes on from NW_027397076.1 coordinate 37,465,207, forward strand.
TTGTTGGCATACAGGTTTTGTGTAGTATTCCTTTATAATCCTTTTTATTTCTGTAAGATTGTTAAGTAATGTCCTTGCTTTCATTCTTATATTTTAATAATTTGTGTCTTCTCTCTCTTTTTTTTTCTTGGTTAATCCAGCTAAAGTTTGTAAATTGCATTGATCTTTTCAAAGACCCAACTTTTGGTTTTATTGATTTTGTCTCTCTTATTTACTATTTTTTATTTCATTAATTTCTGCTCAGATCTTTATTTCCTTCTTTCTGCTTGCTGTCGGTGTGGTGTGCTTTTCTTTTCCCAGTGTCTTAAAGTAGAAGGTTAGGTTATTGATTGCAGATGTTTTTTCTTTTTGATATAGATGTTTCCAGCTTTAAATGTCCCTCTATGCACTGCTTTTGCTGTACCCTGTAAGTTTGGTATGTTTACTTTCATTTTCTTTCAAGTATTTTCTAATTTCTCTTGTGATTTCTTCTTTGATTCGTTTGTTAATTGGAAGTGTTTTTTTTTTAATTTCCACATATTTTTGAATTTTCCAAATTTCTTTGTGTTATTGAATTTTAGTTTCATTCTGTTGTGGCCAGAAAACATAGTTTGTATAACTTCTATTCCTTTAAATGTATTTGTAGCTTCTTTTATGGCCTATCACATGGTCTATCACGGGGAATGTTTCATGTGCACTTGAGAAGACTATGTATTCTACTGTTTGTTGAGTGAAGTGTTCTGTAGATGTTTGTTACGTGTAGTTAGTTTTTACAGCACATGTCTCATCTTAAACATTTGTTGAATAGATTTACCAAACTTTTACTTGGGACTTACTGGTATTTGAATGTCTCTGAAAGAGCCAACTGCCTGTTTGGTTGCACTCTGAATTGACATATATCCAAACATACTGAATTTGAAATTGTATTAAAAAGCCAAACAAAAAGAAAAATTTAAAACAAATCTTAAAATTATTGTTCTAGGATGTAGGCATTAGGCTTTCAGGGAGGACATGGTTTCACCAAGTGCAGCCTGCTTATTCATGTTCTATTACTGACTTGTCTTAGAATTAATAGAATTATTGATTCTTTAAGAATTGTGCAACACATTGAGAATAAATTCACAGTTCTAGAGGAAATTCCAGACTTTGGTGAGCATGAATCATGTTTTAAGTTTCTGTCGTTGTCCCTGAATATCTGCATTAACAGACCATAGCCCTTAGTGTGCATGGGATTTAAGATTCAGCTGAGTTCTTGGGGTGTCTGGGTTGTTTAGTCACTTAAGCTTCTGACTCTTGATTTTTGGCTCAGGTCATGATCTTAGGGTTGTGAGATCTAGCCCCACGTTGGACTCTGCACTGGACGTGGAGTCTGCTTAAGATTCTCTCTCTCTCTCTCTCTCTCTCAAAAAAAATTGAAGTGAGTTCAATCTATGCCTAAGAAAATGTACCCACAACATTCTTAGAAATTTGAATATGGCTAAAAGTATCTTAGTACTACCATGAGATTTCTGTTTATTTCATTGATATTTTGAGTTGTGTTTGAATGTGTCCTGTTCAGTGAAAACATTTTCTCTTTCATGAAACTGCTGAAATTGAGGCCAAGAGCTCCCATTACTGTTGTTAATTTGGAATCCAAATTGAGATAGGCTCTGGCTAAAATACACCCTAGAGAGTCAAAAAAAATGGTTCACTTTGACAAATTCCAGTGTTCTTATTGATGTAGTTAGTATCGATTAAAATATAGTTCTTATTATCACTAAGTATATTTTGGGATGAATTAAATTGCTTTGCACAGCTTTTATATCACCATTAAAAATCAAACTGGCTCTATTTCAACATTGCTATTAATATATCATTTGGCTCTCACAATATGACTATGAATATGCTACCCATTATTGAAAAAGTTGGTTATGCCCAAGCTTTCTTCAAGTGTCTTCATGTTTTCCTTTACTCTTTCATTCAGAAATAGTGATTTTTATAGAAATGAGTAAAGTATTTTAACTAATAATTCCGTAGTTTACTTTGACACCTGAGGTTATTATAGATAACATCTTGATTTCCCCTCACTCAGCTATATGGAAGAAAGATTTCTTTCCTCCCCTGCCTACTGTGCCAATGCCATATTCTCCCTAATTTGGAAATGATGCCACAGCTTTAATCATTACTAATCGATTTTTGTCTATTGCAGATGTTTTGTAGGGTTCACATAAATGAAAAGCCAATTATTCCTGAGTATGGTTTGTCTTATAAGCAACCCTTACCTCCCAGTCTGTTGTATGTTGTATTTAGATACATTTGTTTGAGTAGTGGAAAGAACAGATACAATGTTTTTTAATTTTACCTTATTATGTTATGTTAGTCACCATACATTACGTCATTAGTTTTGGTTGTAGTGTTCCATGATTCACTGTTTGCGTATAACACCCAGTGCTCCATTCAGTACATGCCCTCTTTAATACCCATCATCAGGCTAACACATCCTCCCACCCCCTCCCCTCTAAAACCCTGTTTGTTTCTCAGAGTCCATAGTCTCTCATGGTTTGTCTCCCCCTCCAGTTACCCCCCCCTTCATTTTTCCCTTCCTACTATCTTCTTCTTTTTTTTAACATATAATGTATTATTTGTTTCAGAGGTACAGGTCTGTGATTCATCGGTCTTACACAATTCACAGCACTCACCATAGCACATACCTTCCCCAGTGTCCATCACCCAGCCACCCCATCCCTCCCACCCCCCACCACTCCAGCAACCCTCAGTTTGTTTCCTGAGATTATGAGTCTCTTATGGTTTGTCTCCCTTTCTGGTTTCATCTTGTTTCATTTTTTCCTCCAGCTTAACCACATTGCTGTGTGATCCTGGGCAAGATACCCAATTTTTCTGAGCTTTGGTGAGCCTGTGTAAATGGGAATTATTCTGGGAAAATAATGTAACATGGGAATAATTGTCTAAGTTGTTGTGAGTGCTAAATGAGCTCATGGCTGCAAAGTGCCTATTATAATGCTTGATATACGGGATACTCAACGCTTGTTAGCTTCCTTTTCCTTCCAGTAGTAGATAAAGTCCTTTATGGTGGTAGGTTTATATTAATTACCTCTGTATTTTTCAAACCTGGCCCAGAGCTGGAAGAAACTTGTGTTAAATACATTATTTTTACAACTTTAACATTTCCCCAGATATTCAAAACAAATCCACATCTCCCTAGGTTTCTAGCTTTTCAGAATTTGAAGCAGTGTTTCCCTCATCTTTGTTATGGGCCATAACTTTTAATGAAATATATTCCATATACTGCTAGTCAGGAATAAGCATAATATAACGAGCTTAGAACTAGCAGCATATTGTCATTTATTTTAATTCTATGAAAGCTTACCAAAAAACACATCTAACTGTATATTTGCAGTTTTATTATTTTCCCTGGAATTTGTAGTTTCTTTTAAATCATCTACACTTTTCTTCCCTGCCTCCCACATTGCCACAATCAGTAGAGCTGATTGTATTTACTTCTTTACTTGTAACTAAAATTCCATGAAAAGTTTGGGTGCTGCCAGCCAGATCATGCTGGAGCCGGGGATCCCATTTCTCACTCACAAACTAATATCTTCTGTTAATTTTCTTTTTTTTTTTTATAAAGATTTTATTTATTTATTTGAGAGAGAGAGAATGAGAGATAGAGAGCACGAGAGGGAAGAGGGTCAGAGGGAGAAGCAGACTCCCTGCTGAGCAGGGAGCCCGATGCGGGACTCGATTCCGGGACTCCAGGATCATGACCTGAGCCGAAGGCAGTTGCCTAACCAACTGAGCCACCCAGGCGCCCCTATCTTCTGTTAATTTTCTTCCTTGTGTAGTGACAATGTTTATTATTGTTCCAAAGCAGCCCTGAAGCTTAACTTTAGAAACATTGTATTTTAATCTGACCATAGAGACTGAAAAGTTCTCTAAGCAGGAGATAAAGGTTTTCTGTTTAATGATGATTAATAACCTATTTAGATGTATTCATCTGAGGAACTGAAGATAATTTTGCCATTAGACCATTTGTATAAGGGCACAAACAGATGGGTTTTATTCTGAACCCTGAAGGCGAACAGATCAGACACCCCTTTAATTGCTTATTGCTTGGGGAAGATTTCCATGGCCATGGCTCCCTGCCAAGGACACACTGATCTTCACTGTGATAACTCTTAAATTTGATCATTTTCAACAAGGCAAAAAATCTCACTGCATTTACTCAGTAAAAACTTCCTATACCATGCCATAACTGGGTACTCAAGAGTAGCAACAAAGAAGAGTCTCCAGTGAATAAGTTTGCATTTTAATTGTGAAGCTGCAGCAAGTTTTCATACAAGAATATCAGATGAACAAAAACTTAGAAATGTTAGAACATTGGTTGGAAATTGCTTATGGCTCTTGGGAATGAGAGCTTTAGAGTCAGGAATTTGTGATTCACAGTACAATCTTCTACAACCTCTTGTCTCTTGTGTAATCTGTTCTATGCAACGAATAATACCTTTCTCAGAGGGCTGTTTTGAAGGTGGGATATAAAGCACTGATCCGTAGTTAGTGCTCATCAGGTGGTGGTTATGATGACATTTAGCTTATGCATATATTTATAAATGAAGGTTCTGATCACTGATTAGCTTGACTATCTGTTATTCTAGTTCATAGAGTTAAGCAAATCTCAAAAACCAAACAGCTTCCATTATAAGGAAGTCAAATCAGTCATTCTTTATTGAGAGTTTATCAGCTTTTTAACTGTCTCATGCATAACTATATGAGTGAACAAACCATACAGTTTATCAGAATTTGGAACAAGAACTAAATTTCCAAAGCATGGATCAAAACTCAAGCAGATACCTAAATACAAGTTCTGGAATAACAGGGAAGTAGCACAAAACTATGTATATAGTGAGTGCCTAGTTACTTTTTGGTCAAAGAAGTTAAGTGGCACCATTAGATTACAAGACAGAATTAACTTACACCATTATTTTAGACCATCAGAAGGATTACCCTTTGGGGTGTTTTGTTAATTACTTATTGATTCAAAGAATTTATGTCTAGAAGAGACCGTTAAGTTTGCCTCTTCCCAACCTCTAGTTTTATAAATGAAGAAACAGAGATCTTGGGGGTTAAATGACCTGGCCATAGGTAGCTACCTAGTGATTGAAGCCGGCTTGGGAATCAGGGTAGATTTACCAAGGGCATAAAGGTAGAGAAAAGCCCATCTTGTGCCCTACCACACATTTAGTACTATTGACTGGGCATTTCTGAAAGCAATAATGGTTGTCTGGATGGGCACAGAAAAGGGGAGCTGAAAGAAAGAGGAATTTTCTAGGACTTTAAATGAAGGAGAAACCTCTTTTTTACTAATTTTTAGTGGGTCCAGGAAGAGTGGAAGATGTGCAAGTATCACTCTTTGGTGACCACTCTGACCTTTTGACCTTGTAAAAGGAAAGTCAGCTTAAAAGACCAAGCTCCAGGTAATGCTCCTTTCCGAGAGGTGGGAATACTTGCCGTGGGGCTGCAACAATGACCTATTTTGTTGATGTGGACAGATTTTCTCTTGGCAGATATTTCTTTGCATTGTAATTGGGAGGCACAACCCTGCACTCCAGCCCTCTAGGCAGGGGAGAAGGTTAGCATCCTACTCTGGCTGGGACTTGTGAGGAGGGAGAGAGAATGGGGAGGTTGATCAGAAGGCATGGGTCTAAAAGACAGGGTCAGCTATCAAAAGAGTGAAAGCCTGGATTCTCATCTCTCATTGCATTTTATCTCAAGGCCTACTATAACTTACTATCTAGCAATGTCATTTATTCATTCAACAAATACTGGTTGAGTATCTGCTACTTGTCAGGTTTTCTTCTCCTGCTACAGGCATCCCAGTCAACAAACCAACAACCACCTTTGTCTTCACAGAACTTACATTCTTGTTGGAGGGAGACAATAAATCATAGTTCTCTCCCCAAGCTGTTCACCTTGATATCCTGCCCTGTAAATTCTTATTCCTCCGTCTTCCGTGGAAACATCCAGGACTTAAGCAGTATTCCAATTTATTTTACCTCCTTCTACCCCTGTTAAGGGTCACAGTGTGAAGCCATAAGGCTCAAATACTCTTGCTGAACCCTTTATTAATTTGCCTCACAAACCCTGAATAGGGAGCACTTGTATATTGTCTCTTTGCATTTACATGGTATCTCCGAGCTTGTTGGAATTTCTGTAGGTCTTCAATATCTGAAGATAAGAATGTTGCTAACACAGGTGTACCTCTTGCATGGATTGTGGATGTGTGTGTATCCAGGAGTATAACAATCAGGATTTGTGATTGAATTACGTGATGTATGAGATTTAGGTCAGTTGGGGGAAGGGCATCTGAGGCTGGAAAACAGTGTATCTCAAGGGTGAAAGTGATGATGAAGAGAAAAAGTAAGCGGCACATTTAAAAAGATGACCCTGACTTTTAGACACAAAAAATACTGAGCGCTTGTAGTCAGAATGAAATCAATAGCTGTTGCTGACTGTTGACCAGAGGCACATGAGTTACAGTGATGGAGTTGTTCTCTAGTGTCCTCTCTGAAGGATCTACAGATGACATGCCATCTTGGTAAAGCAAATTGAGATTTTGATGTACAGTGCTTTTTTAAGGCAGGATGAAATGTTTCAGAGGTAGTAAGGAGTTACTGAAAATGACATTTTATCCAGGAAAACCTGAGTAGCAGTGCTTATTTTTCCAGTTTAACATGAAAGAAAAATCCCAGTCTTTCATGATATCAGTCATTATTTCCCTAACTCTTCCCATTTGGTCCCCAGGAAGTTGAAATTGGTTCACATATGATTAAGTTGTAAAATGAAATGGAGTTTTATAGTAGAAGGAAATTTAAACAGTGAAAATTTTGTATTTAAAGTAACTCATAAGGTATTTAATTAGGATGTTGTTGCATTCACTTATTTTTTTTATTTTTTACGTTTTTATTTAAATTCCAGTTAGTGTAATATTAGTTTCAAGTGTACATTATAGTGATTCAGCACTTCCGCACAACACCTAGTGCTCATGATAAGTGCACTCCTTAATCCCCATCACTTATTAACCTCTCCTCCTACCCACTTCCCCTTTGGTAACCATCAGTTTGTTCTCTATAATTAAGAGTCTGTTTCTTGGTTTGCTTCTCTCTCTCTCTCCTTTTCCCTTTGCTCATTTTTTTTTCTTAAATTCCATGAGTGAAATCATATGGTATTTGTCTTTCTATGATTGACCTATTTTGCTTAGCATAATACTCTCTAGTTCCATCCATGTTGTTGCAAATGGCAAGATTTCATTCTTTTTGATGGCTGAGTAATATTCTAGTGTGTGTGTGTGTGTGTGTGTGTGTGTGTGTGTGTGTGTGTGTATCACCTCTTCTTTATTTTTATTTTTTTTAAAGATTTATTTGTTTATTATTTTAGAGAGAGAGTGTGGCAGGTGGGGCAGAGGGAGAGGAAGAGAGAGTATCTCAAGCCGACTCCCACTGAGCTCAGAGCCTGACGTGAGGCTCGTCTCATGATCCTGAGAATGATTGGCGCTGAAGCCAAGAGTTGGATGCTTAACCAACTGAGCCACCCAGTGCCCTATTATACCCCGTCTTCTTTATCCATTCATCAGTTGATGGACACTGGGCTGTTTCCCTAATTTGGCTATTGTAGATAATGCTGCTGCAACCATCAGGGTGCATGTATCATTTCAAATTAGTATTTTTGTATTTTTTGGGTAAATACTTAGTGGTGCAATTGCTGGATTATAGGGTAGTTCTATTTTTGACTTTTATTATTATTATTATTATTATTACTGTTTTGAGAGGGAGAGAGAGTGGGAGAGGGAGAGAGAATCTTAAGCAGGTTCCACACCTAGTGCAGAGCCCGACACTGGGCTTGATCTCATGACCCTGAGATCATGATCTGAGCCAAAATCAAGACCGGCTGAGCCACCCAGGCACCCCTCTATTTTTAACTTTTTGAAGAACCTCTATACTGTTTTCCAGAGAGGCTGCACCAGTCTGCCTTCCCACCAACAGTGTAAAAGTGTTCCCTTTTCTCTGCATCCTCGCCAACACCTGTTGTTTCTTGTGTTGTTGATTTTAGCCATTCTGACCAGTGTGAGGTAATATCTCATTGTAGTTTGGATTTTCACTTCCCTGATGATAAGTGATGTTGAGCATCTTTTCATGTGTCTTTTCACCATCTGTATCAGTATCACTTATTTTATTATCATGTAGGTTCATCATATTTAGCTTTTGAAAAGCTATAATTGCCTTGTTGTGACAGATTATATTTTCCAAAGATGGCTGCCACAATAGATCTCATATTGCAAGCTGTTGTTACGTATGACATTGACACTGTTTCCATTGAGTGGCGGGATTTATGTTTCTTCTCTTTGAACCTGAACCAACTTTATTAATGCCTTGACCAGTAGTTGGAAGTGATACCTGTGTGATGTCTGAAGCTAAGTCATAAAAATGCCATTGACTTCCACCTATTTATCTTAGGATCCTTACTCTTGGAATCTAACTACCACGCTGTGAGGAAACATGTAGGGAGATATGCTGGCTGACTACTCAAGCCAAGGTCCTGTGTCACAGCTGCCAATCAAATAAATGAGTGAGTTTTCAGATGATGCCAGGCTGCCGCATAGAGTGGTGCTCTGCCCCAGCAGCCTTTCAGCCCCCTCAGGTGACGCTATGTGGAACAGAGACATATCCTGCAAGAGCAATATAAAATGATTGTTTTAAACCACTAAGTTTGGGATAGTTTGAAATAGCCTATTTCATGGGCAGTAGGTAACCAGAGTACATGGCTGGCCTACCCAGACTTAAATAAGTCCTATTAATCCAATTTCTATCAGAGTTGGATAGATACTTTCTTAGTCTGCCTACACTCGAGAACTGTATCTTGATTCTAACAGCCAGATCGAGTCCATGTGATGTAGTTAACAGATAACAACATCAGTGTATTCTTAGTGTGGTGGCTGAGAATGAGCCCATCTACACAGCTTTATCACCTCCTAGTTTATGGGCAGGTTACTTGATTTCTTCATCTGTTAATTTGGAATGATACTGATACACTTAATTCATAGAGTTGTGAAGATTAAAGGAGTTTGTACTTGTAAAGCACTTAGAACAACATGTGGAGCTTACTAAGCACTCGATAAATGTCAGCATCATTATCATTCTGATAGTTTATGAAGACAGTTCAAAGATTTGTTGAGAGCAGTTGAACCTACAACTGATTATGATTATCTCATATTTTTCTCCATGTTCTTACATATGATAAATTGTATATGCCACATAATGGCTTCTGATGTTAGTCCCGGGTTTCTCCTTAGTAAAGAGCCCTGGCGAGAGCCTTTAACCAGTGGGGGCATGGAGATCATTTTGGTCCAGACTAGATCCTTCCCGTGCTTTCACATCTGCTGAGATGTCTGCTCTCTGCTGTAGGCTCATTATAACTACGTCTTTCTCTTTTCTTATGGTCTTGAAATACAGTCTTTAAGTATGGACTAGAGGTTTGATTTATCTGTGGATTTCTTAAGTGTGGCTTTGCTTCTCTTGAGTTTGTTCTGCACATTGCTGGCTGTGGTCACATAATGCTGTATCTCTAACCTGAACATCCCCATCTGTGTTTTCTTTGCTGTAATCGATGTCGTCTGTGTGCTGCAAAGATAGAGGCTGGTTTTAAATCTCCCTTGGTGGGAAGCAGTACTTCCTGCCTGGAGTCTGATTTGAAAATAGATACCCCATTGTGCAAAAACACAGACACCATGAGACTTTCCGGGCAACACCGTTAAGTATACCCTCAATGTCAGCAGCCAAGGGCACTACTGTTTAAGTACGTCATGCACAATAACCTGTAAGTTAAACTGATGCTACTGGCTGGTGAGCTATAGGTACTGAACTTAATTTGCTACTTTTGGGCTTATAGTTCAGACTTTTTGTGAATTATTTAGAAAGCATAGACGCAACCTCATCAAATCCATATGTGGCATAAGGGAGGGATATAAAACTTTATGTTGGCTTTATTATGGAGTTACATAACATGAAAAACTTTATTATGATAAAGTTATTAAAATAATTACCTACAAATAATTTACTTTAGTTTTCAAAAACTTATTAGTGTATTGTTTTTTTAAAAATATCACTGAGTTAGAATTAAACATTATATACTGTCAGTAATATTATACCTGGGTTTGTCATTAAATATTAATAATATTTTGAGTTCTTAAAAATAATAATAATGCCCTATATTTATATTGCCTTTTATGAGAACAAAGTACTTCAACACACCTCTCTGTATAGGAAGGGGGAGATGTTATTCACCTCCAATTTTATAGAGAAAACAGAAGATCTAGCCAAAGCTGGAAAAGGAATACATTAGAATCACATTTGACTCTCGATAATAACAAGACTCAAACAAGGTTTCTTTTTCTTTTGTAACAAAATGTCAAGGGGATGGCATCTCTTTGATGCCACCAAGAACCCAGTTCTTTCCTTCCTTCTTCTCTGCCTTTCTTAGCATGTAGGTTTTGTGCTCTTGGTTACAGGATGACGGCCCCAACTTCAGGCATTACATTTACAATCCAGGAAGAATGAAGGGGAGGAGAAAAATGCCAAAAGCTCATGACAGCTGTTTGCCCCTTTTTATCAAGAGCACACTAGCTTTTCCAGTAGTCTCATTCATTAGACTTCTCTGTACATCTCAGAGGTCATATAGTTCCTACCAACTTCCAAGGGATGGTGTTATCTATTGTTGCATAACAAATTACCCTACCTTAGAAGCTGAAACCACAAACATTTATTATCTCCTAGTTTTCATGGCTCAGGACAGAGGCTTAGCCATTAGAATACCTGCCTCAGTCAAAGTATATGCTTCCTTTATCTTTGAAAAAATATATTTTTTGTTTGTCTTTTTAAATAGAGTCTTTTTTTAACTTGTCTTTGGGTTAGTAAAGGTATCTCAGGACCTTGCTGCAAAGCTAAATTTTGTCTTTTCTGCTTTTCAACCTTAAATCTAACTTGCAGTTTTTATAATAGATAGGAACCTGATTCTTCAGGTGAAATTCCTTTATATCACTTTCAGTGGATTGAATAATCAATCTATGTCTAGAATTCAGCATATTATTAGTAGGAGCACTTGCTTAGATTATGGTTGTTATATATTCATCCAGTTATTCATTCAACAAATGTATTTTGAGCTCCTGCTTTATGCAAAACACCTAGGAAATTGCTGTGGGGGAGACAAACATAAAATGTAGTTTTGATGTTAAAGAGTTTTTAGTGCAAAAAGGGAAGTAACAAATGAACATAAATAATTATAATAGAAGGTAGTTTTTTTTTAAGATTTTATTTATTTATTTGACAGATAGAGACACAGCGAGACAGGGAGCACAAGCAGGGGGAGTGGGAGAGGGAGAAGCAGGCTTCCCATCAAGCAGAGAACCTGATGCGGGGCTTGATCCCAGGACCCTAGGATCATGACCTGAGCCGAAGGCAGATGCTTAACGACTGAGCCACCCAGTTGCCCCTAGAAGGTAGTTTCTGATAAACATCATAAGAAGCACTAGAGGTTGGGGTGCCTGGGTGACCTCAGTTGGTTAAGGGTCCAACTCTTGATTTTGGCTCAGGTCATGATCTCAGGGTCGGGAGATCGAGCCCCCCCATGCCCAGTTCCATGCTCAGGGCAGAGTCTGCTTGAGATTTTCTCTCTCCCTCTCCTTCTTCTTCTACCTCCCTACCCCCCCCAAAAAAAACCCTCTCAAATAAATAAATAAAATCTTAAAAAAAAAAAAAAGAAACACTAAAGGTTAAAGGTTAAGGGGATTTAGAGAGAGGAAGGGACCATTTCCAGCTTATGGATTTGGGAAAACCACTCTAGTATGTGGCCAACTCCTGATTAGGCATTATGTACATTAAGCATTGGAAAGGAAGACTTGCTGACATTATCACCTTCTCTGCTTAAGTGCTTGGATGACATAAATAGGAGTTTTGTTTACTATAATTCAATTGGGATAGAACAACTTTTAAATCAAAACACTTAATCTCTCTGCCCTAGGAAAAGTAGGAAACTGCACAATTTGCAGGAAGGACTCAGCTTTACTATGCATGGGTCCTTTACACTGCCTAGTGGTAATTTGGCCAACACCCAAAATGGGATAATGGAGAACAAGGCAGGAAGAATGGAGAAAGACAGAAGGCACTGAGTAGACTCAGTAACATGGATAAGCTAAGGAGTCAAAACTTCATCCAGTGTGAATTTGTAATAGGGACTGTTGCAAACTGGTCACTGCTCTGGAGTCAGACTGCTAGGGATCAAACTGTGGCTGTGCTGCTTTCTAATTGTGTGACCTTGAGAAAGTGCATTGCTTTTTGCCTCAGTTTCCTCCTTTATATAAGAAGGATAATAGTATTATCATTTCGTAGGGTTGTACTAATTAAATGAGGTAAAGCATATGCATTCTTAGAGGAGTGCCTGGCCCAGGGTAGACCATTCAATATATAGTAGCTATTATTTTTTGAATTATGGTGAATTTCTAAAATGCCAGTCACACACATTCAAATATAAGTACAAAATGCTTTGCAAAAGCAAATGGATTAACTGTTTTCAGTATTTCATCTCATCATGGAGAACTCAGAGTTGAGCAAATTTAGTACATGATAGTAGATTGTGACTATTCTGTTTGGAGTCTGGATTCTTGTAAAAGAAGAGGCATTATATATATATTTATAATTTAAAGATTTATTTATTTATTTGAGAGAGAGAGGAGCAGAGGGAGAGGGAGAGGGAGAGAGACTTAAGCAGACTCTGCGCTGAGCTTGGGGCCTAACGTGAGGCTCGATCTCACGACCCTGAGATCATAACCCTGAGATTATGACCCTGAGATCATGACCTGAGCCGAAACCAAGAGTCCAACGCTTAACCAACTGCACCCCTCAAGGTGCCCCAAAAAGGGACATCATAAAAGCCTTGCTGGTGCTCTACTTAATGCGCTCATCATAGCATGCTGTCATTTCCTAGGGCTGCTACAGCAAAGGACTACAAGCCAGGTGACTTAAAACCACATAAGTGTATTCTCTCACAGTTCTGGGGACTAGAATTCCAAAACTAAGGGGACAACAGGACCTCTGCCTCTGAGATTCTGGGTTAGAATTCTTTCTTGCCTCTTGCTCGCTTCTGATGTTAGCTATCCATCCCTGGTGTTCCTATCACTCTGGTCTCTGTCTCTGTGGTTACATGGCCATCTGTCTGTGTGTCCCACATGGCATTTTTCTCGTGTAAGTCGTATTGGGGTAGGACTCACCCTTATGACTTCATTCTAACTTGATTTACAGCTACAAAGACCCTGTATCCCAATAAAACCATATTCACATTCATAGGTACAGGTACATATCTTTTGGGGGACACAGTTCAGCGCATAACACGGTATCTCTCAAAGTTGAGGTCTCTCAAAGTTAGAACACATTGGGAGATGTTTTTCTGAGTTCATGAAGACAGGAGCTGCAGAGCTCCAACTGACTTTTCCGTGCTGGCCCGTACAGGCTTTTGCCACATAAACCAGGTTAGCAAGTCACTTTCACTCCTGAGTCCACTCATTGAGTTTCCTTCCACTTTTCCAAAATGTTTGAATTCATATAAAAGCAAAAGTAATTCCAGAATTATCTAGTAGTGATGGTACATGCAAGATGACACATTTTTCTTTTGTTTTCTTTTTTCTTTTCTTTTCTTTTCTTTCTTTCTTTCTCTTTCTCTTTTTTTCTTTCTTTCTTTCTTTCTTTCTTTCTTTCTTTCTTTCTTTCTTCTTTTTTTAATAGAGGAGAAGCTTTGTGGCTTTAGGGGTTTCTGTGAATCTTCAAGTAGTGTAATGGGGATCAAAACGTTTGGGATTTATTGCTGTTTAGGGAGGGCAGTGTATTTTCTATTTAATTCCTTGGGAAGAGTCACACATGGGATCACAGCAGGTCTAGTAATTCATATATCCTGGGGCAGCAACCCAGATGGTGTAAAGCTACTGACCCAGCACAGAAGAGTGGAGGCATGCTGCCGAAGGCATAAAGCTTGGCCGACTTCTGTGGGCTGAGCTGTGGCCATGTCACGGTCTACCGCTTTGCCATTTGTCCCCGTGGATCCTGAAAGCTGCAGATAAAATTTTCAAAGGCTTAGCTGCCTGTAATTTAAGAATGAACTTGGTTAGAAGTCAAATCAAGTTAAAGAAAATGAAAATGTCATTGCACAAGAGAAAAATGAGCAATCTGGTGGAAATGTGGTATTTTAAAAATAGAGGTTTTTGTTTTTCATTTGTTGTTTTTGTTTATTTTTTATCTTGGCTTCTGAGGCAAATACTTTTTGGCTTTAATCTCGTACATGTAATGGTTGGGGGAAAATAGAAAACAGCTGGTCTGAGACAGATGAAAGAGAGGAATGCTGAAGTGTGATGCGCAGAGCATGGAAACTCTTAAGAAGCATTGCCTTTTTGGGAAAAATATGACCAGTTTGAGGGAGATTGGAGCTGTTAACATAATTACCCAAGAGAGAGGTTGATGGGGGACAAGGAGTGGTCATTTCAAATTACATAGCTAAAAATAGGTAAATCAAAATGATGTGATTTTGATATATGTGTATTGATTTGATCTACAACTCAGAAGTTCCTATAGTTCATTTCTGTAGAATTGCATTTGTTTGTTTGTTTGTTTATTTACTTATCTTTCAAGATTTTGTTTAAATTCAAGTTAGTTAACACATAGTGGAGAATTAGTTTCAGGAGTAGAATTTAGTGACCCAACACTTACATGTAACACTCAGTGCTCATCACAACAAGTGCCCTCCTTAGCACCCATCACCCATTTAGCCCAACCCCTGCCCACCCCCCCTCCAGCAACCCTCAGTTTGTTCTCTCTAGTCAAGAGTCTCTTACACTTTGTTTCCCTTTCAATTTTCATCTTATTTTATTTTTCCTTTCCTTCCCCTATGTTCCTCTGTTTTGTTTCTTAAATTCCACATATGAGTTAAATCATAGGATGTTTGTCTTTCTCTGACTGACTTACTTCACTGAGCATTATACACTCTAGCTCCAGCCACATTGCTGCAAATGGCAAGATTTTGTTCTTTTTGATGGCTGAGTCATATTTCAGTGTGTGTGTGTGTGTGTGTGTGTGTGTGTGTGTCCCACATCTTCTTTATCCTTTCATCTGTTGGACATCTGGGCTCTTTCCACAGTTTGCCTGTTGTAGACATTACCGCTATAAACATTGGGGTGCACGTGCCCTTTTGGATGACTATGTTTGTATCCTTTGGATAAATACATAGTAGTACAATTGCTGGATCATAGGGTAGTGTAGAATTGCTTTTCAGTCAAACTTTCTAAAATTTTTAAGATGTATTTATTTATTGGGGGGCGAGGTGGGGAAGAGGGAAAGGGAAAGAATCTCAAGCAGACTCCCCACTGAGCATGGAGCCCAACGACACAGGACTCCATCCCAGGACCCTGAGATCAGGACCTGAGTTGAAACCAAGAGTCAGACATTCAACTGACTGAGCCACCCAGGCGCCCCAAACTTTCAGAAATCTTAGCCGATAGGGCTTTATTATTACTTTTTGAGGGTAATAAGAGGTAGTTACTTTTTTGTGTGTGTGAATATGTACTTTATCAAAAAATCATCCTAATCACTGCTCTCCTCTCCTGCCTCCCCTAGTTGAATCTATTTACTAACTTCTGTTGAGATCGTCTCTGGATTTGAAGTCTAAAATATAAAACTTTATTTTTTTTAAAGATTTTATTTATTATTTGAGAGAGAGAGAATGAGAGATAGAGAGCACGAGAGGGAAGAGGGTCAGAGGGAGAAGCAGACTCCCTGCTGAGCAGGGAGCCCGATGCGGGACTCGATCCCGGGACTCCAGGATCATGACCTGAGCCGAAGGCAGTCGCTTAACCAACTGAGCCACCCAGGCGCCCCTATAAAACTTTATTGAAAAAAGAGCCCCCTTGCTGGAAATAACTATAGTGACTTAAGGAAAGCATTCTTTAGTGATGTATTACACAACTTGAGTGTTTGCACTATTATTATTATTTGCAACAACGTAATTAGAATAAGGAAGCCTGATACAGAGAAGTATATATTGAATAACTCCCATTTACATAAAGTTCAAACATAGGCAGAACTAATCTATAATGTTAAAAATAAGAATAGTGGTGTACTTTGGGGAAATATGGTGATGTGGAGTGGGCACAGTGAGGGCTCCCCAGCTTCTGGTAGTGCTCTGTCTCATAATTTGGGGACTGATGATCTGAGAGTGCTCATTTTGTGAAAATTCATCAAACTCTATACTTAATCACTTGTGTACTTTTCTGCTACATTTATGTTACACATAAAGTTAAAATGATATGTTATAGAACTTAATGGACTTTCAGAACTTTTCTTAAGATAATTTTCTCCTGAAGATAAATTTTGTGGGCTTACTGATGTATCTTGAAAATTTGACCCAATCCTAAGCATGGGAGATTTGGGAATGCTCATGTTTATATTTTGTTTTTTCATAATTGCATCAAAATTGAGGAATCTTTCTCTGGGATCTGTCCATTGATGTTCCTTGTAATTAGCAACCTGCTTCTGTTTCTGAAATTATATTTTCAATCATCATCTAAGAGTATTCAAGAGCCTCAGTGGGGGGTCAGAATTAGTTACAATTCATGTTCGGTTCAAAACATAAAATTTGTTTCTCAAATTTCTCATTAGCTCATGGTTCATAAACCATGAATGTATTTATGTGTGTATGTGAGTTTTAGGAATCTGAGGATTGGACCAAAGAGAACTATGAGAATATGGAGGTTTGGAAGAGCTCATGAAGAGTGGGGTGAGTGGAAATAATGAAGACCCAAGTCTTCTGATGTTCATTTAAAAGCATGACAGTGGAATATTCTTTTAGCCAGACATGTGATACATCCAGTGAGACATTTGTATTTATTTAATCCTACTGAGTGAATGAATTTAGCTGTTCAGACTATAGAAGTGATAATGATGGTGGGATAGTGGTGGTGGTGATGGTAATGGTGGTGGTGGTTTAAGGGGTTTTGATTTTCTTTCGAACACTACTCATTTAAAGAACTTTGGTTGAAGGGGAGTGGGGGGTACAGGCTTCCAATCATGCAATGAATAGGTCATCGGGATGAAAGTTACAATATAGGGAATATAGTCAATGGTATTGTAATAGTGTCGTGTGGTGACAGATGGGAGCTACATTTGTGGTGAGCATAGCATAATGTACAGAGTTCTCAAATCACTGTGTTGTACATCTGAAGCTAATGAAATATTATGTGTCAACCATACTGAAATTTAAAAAATATGTTGGTTCTGTGCTAGGTAAGGGATATAAACTATAATATATAATATAGTATGTATCTGCTCATCAAGGGCTTTTCCTGCCTATTAAGAATTTATTCTGTAGTTGGAGAAACAAGACGTTTAGAGCTAAAATGTTTATATGAAATACATGTGCCAGATAAGTGGTGCAAATACACACAGTAACAATATTTGACACTTACCGAGCATTGTGTGCCCATCAAGTGACAAAGACTACCTTTCTAGTAGAAAAAATGCAAAGGGTCGGAACCAGGTCATCTATAAGGAAAGATTTACAAATGGGCGATACATATACAGAAATATGTTCAGCGTTAGTAGTAATCAAAGAATCACAAATTGAAATGTCATCTATCAGAGTGGCCAAGTTTAGAAAGAATAATAATAGCTAATGTTGATGACATTTTAAGGAAACTGGAGTGTCAATTGCCGTAATCTTTCTAGTGGGAAATTAAATAGCTGGTATCAAAAGTTAAAAGGTACCTATTCTATGAGCAAAGGCAGATGTAAGGTTTGTGGAGCCTGAGGCTGGGTGGTATTTTGTATTGTATTTTGCTTTTTTGGGGGGAGAAGTCTTTTAAAAAAAAGATTCTAAAGTTAAGAATACAAAATGGGTACGAAAGTAAATAGTTTTAATGAGAACATAGTAACAATTTTTTATGAAATTGGTAAATACCATAAACATCATAATACATCTCAATGTGGCAAACTTAGTCTGGGTCCAGGGCTTGGCTCATAACAGCTTTGCTATGATTCCCTCTGAATGCATCACTATATATGTCTGTTGAGTGCTAAAGACCAAAATGTTTTTGCAGCTTTTTGCCACCTCCCCTGCTGGTGCCCTGGCCTAAACTTCCATCTTGTCTGTCTCTCTCTCAAATCATGGTCGTAGCCTCCTAAGTGGTCTCTGTGTTTCGCCCTTGAACAGAATGTACACATTATGTTTATTCACATTTTTAGTAATTAACTTCCTGACATTTTTCTGTCATATTTTATCCCTCATATTATTTTGGTTACTCTTTGATTGTCTTTCCATATGACCATGATTTTGAGTTATTTTCTTTTTTTTTAAGATTTTATTTATTTATTCGAGAGAGAGAATGAGAGAGAGCATGAGAGGGAAGAGGGTCAGAGGGAGAAGCAGACTCCCCGCTGAGCAGGGAGCCCGATGCGGGACTCGATCCCGGGACTCCAGGATCATGACCTGAGCCGAAGGCAGTCGCTCAACCAACTGAGCCACCCAGGCACCCTATTTTCTACAAAGTCACGAGAAAGATAATTAAGTTTTCTAACATGGTGGATGGAAATTTCTTTTTATCATTAGTAGCTGGGATTCATAAAACTTGCAAATTCACACACATATTTGCTGTTTGTGGTACCGCTGTAGGTTTGTTGTGTTTGTAATTGAGTATACTCTATTACTGAAGATATCCCAGACATAGGATTCTTTCCATTTAGTCTAAGCACTGATGAAAACGGAATGGAGTCCTTTGCTTACAATTTTAGACACCTGATGATTAGAAGAATTTGCTACATATTAGCCCTTGGTTCCGGACATTTCAAATCTTGTTTGTCCTCCACTACTCACGTGCTTCTGGTGCCAGGCTTGGCAAGAGGCATACTTATGCTGTGACCTCTAGTTTTGGAGGGTGAGTTGGAATGATGGACAGTAGGAATATTCCTGGCCATTTCTAGTCTGGAATAGCTGTCACTAACTATCTTTGCAAGGGACCTCAAAGTCCATATATAAACTGAAGTAAACTAAAATATAATTCCCAACTCAGTTTGCCCTTGCTGGAATCCAAAAATGCCCATGGCTACTCCGGGGCCACTCAATATAAGGGAAAGCCTGATGAAAAGGAAAGTGGAGTAGAAGGCAACAGCAGTTACAACAGATGCAGTTAAAGATCTTATTTTTACCAATTTTACAAAAACATATGGCCATGTGAATATAATTTGAGGGCTCTTTCATGTCTTGGAAGAGGCTCTAGCAAATGATGGACCCTGAATTTTACACTTTATTAGGAACTTAATCTGTACATCTCTCTCTATAACCAGTGATTGTACTTTTCAAGAGTTTAGCCTAAGGAAAGTCTGTACTAGAATCAATAATAGAAAACAATTGTTGAGTTCTTTTTTTTTTTTCTTTTATGAGGGAGGGAGAGAAAGAAAGAACACACATGCATGAGCGGGGGTGGGGAGGGGCAGAGGGAGAGGGAGAGAGAAAATCCCAAACAGACTCTTGTCTGCACTGAGTGCAGAGCCTGACACAGGGCTCGGTCCCACGACCCAGAGATCACCACCTGAGTTGAAACCAAGAGTTGGGTGTTTAACAGACTGTGCCACCCAGGCGCCCCAACAATTGTTGAGTTCTTACTATGGACCGGACACTTTGTTAAGACTTCCTTTTGATTTTTTATAATGAGCATTTTGACTACTTCACAACAAAAAATTATATTTCCATTTTTTAAAAATTCCAGAGGATAATATCAGTATTTCAGTGAGGATTTGAATTTAGACAATGTGGAAATTATGATCATTTTTGCTTTACCTTTATCGTCATCCTGTGTATGAACCTGTTCTTTAGATTTATGCACCAACTACTTATTAAATGCTAAGCAGTGTTCTAGATCTTCCAGTCCCTGCCTTCATGAAGCTTATATTCTAGGTGGGGCAGATACATTAATAAGTCAATAAATAATATGAATAAGTAAGGTCTCAAATATGTTAGATAGTTTTAAGTACTAAAGAAAAACAGTATAACAGGTGAGGAGATAAGACATGTATGTGTCTTGGGGGTAAACATTGAGATTTAAATGGGTCAATGCATGAAGACGATGACATTTTTGTAAAGACTTGAAGGAATTGGGCAGCTTTGTGGGGCATAGTAAGGATTTTGGCTTCTTCTTTGAATGCAATGGGAAGCATCTGGGACGTGCTGAGGAATAACATGATCTGACTAGTGTTTTGAGAGCATCTCTCTGGCTGCCGAGTTGAGAATAAAAGAGATCAAGAGCAGAATAGGGAGATGGGTTAGCTTGGATCTGATGAGGGGTCATGGAGATATGGTCCAGGGAGGCAGAGTTGTAGGTGGTGAGGTGAAGCCAGATTCTATTTGGTCTTTCATAGTGAAATAGACATCTATTAATATTAATAGACAGAGTAGAGGATTCAAAGGCAGTCACAACACAGTTCTTAAGAGCCAACTCCAGACTCCAGTTGTCAGACTGACTCCAGGTTCTGCTACTCATGATGGTTTAGAAGGACATTTGTTGAGGTATCATGGTTATTTCCTTCCTTAGAACTGGAAAGACAAAAATAAATGCTCTAAAGTTTGTGCAGAAAGATTGAATTGTGGGAAGGTAGGCTCAGATCTTGCATGCTCTATCTTTAGTCAATTGTTATTAAAAAGTAACCTACAGGTAAGTAATGTAGAGATGGGGTATTCTTTTTTGCTTGTTTGTTTAAAATTTTTATATTGTAGCCACGGCGGTTGCTTGTTTAATATTTAAACAAGAGACGAAAAGAAATGAAGAGAAAGAAAAAAGAATGCCCTCAAACCCTGGAATCTAGGAAAACTCTAGACTTGAATATTCAATATGCCATAGGGTCTTCTTACATAATTCTAATGCCTAGATTAAATTAGGATGATAGTAAAGAAAAGCCACAGCTGTCTGAATAGATGATGTACTCTTCCTTGGTATATACCCTGGGAAAAGGCAATATGCTATCGATAAAATTAGTTTAGTGTTATGTTACACCAGGTCCTTTATTGAATGGCATTGGAATGAATTTCCATTCAAGGAAATAGGATGATCTTTTCTGGAGTTCTTTAAAAGAAGGATAAACACTGGCATAGCTGTGATGTTTTGATTTAGGTCAATAGAGGTCAGATTACTTGACAGACCATAGGGCCTTTGATTTAGTAAGATGAATTCATACAGAATTCAAAAATCCTTTTAAAATATGCTCTTTTTATATGAGGCAGCAGGATGTGAACCCATGGAATTGCAGATGTCTTCAGCAGACTTGCAAGAAGGGCTTTGAAGTACATTTTCCTTTTTTAAAAAGTTGTCATCTCAGTCAAAAAAATAAATAAGTAAGTATCCCAAGACTCTGAATAAACTAGAGAGTGTATTTTTTTTTGTTAGTGGTATTAAAGAATGCCTTAAAAAATACTTCCAACTGTAGTTCTCCTGAAAATAATATAGTTTTACATGACACATAGATTTATAAAAATTACATGTTACTGTGTTTATAGAAGAAGAATGATGGGCTATGTTTTTAGGAAGAAATTGAAGACTTTAGTGTGAAATTACATAGGTGGTATTGAAATAGAAATAAGACTGGGCTCTGGGGGTCCAGGACGGTCTGCTTTCACTCAGCCTTTTAATAGTTCTGTGATGTTTCAGAGCTAGCTTTAATACTACTGTTGTGTCTCATTTTCTTTTATCTTCCCCTCTCACTGTAGCCCCCTTTTGTAGGTCAGGGATTCCTTTGAGACCCTGAAGGCAGCCGTGGATGCTCTCCCGTCAAAAATGCACATACATCCATAGCAGATTTACATGTAAATTCAGCGGTGTTTCACGGTTTCTAGAAACCCATCTGTGGACCTCAACTGAGTGTGAGTGAATTAGAATGTGTCAGTAAGAACATGGGGCCACAAAATATGCCATGTGCATATGCCATGCATGCAATGGTTAGAGCATCACAGTGTGATTAACCAGAAAAGAAAAGCTGAGAAGACAGGCCAACAATGAGCTATCACACATATTTGAGGAGCTGTCATGTGGAAGGAACAGGTCTATTTGGGTTGCTTTAGAGCTAGGCAGTCCAATACTGTAGCCACTGGCCACATGTGACCATTTAAATTAAAGTAAAATAAAGCAAAAACTAAATAAAAAATTAAATAAAATAAAAATTTCAACTCTCCAGTCATAGCAGCCACATTTTAAGTGAGCAGTGGCTGCATGTGGGGAGTGGCTACTGAATTGAGCAGTACAGATACAGAATATTTCAACATTGTAGAAAGATGCGTTCGACAGAGCTGCTCTCATTTTAATCTTTAGACAGAGTGGATTATGGGAAGGCAGATTTCAGCTCGTTATGAACAAAAGCATTCTATCAACGTAACTGTCCAGGGCTGGTTCTGTTGAACTGGCTGTCTCAAAGAACAGTGAGCTTCCTGTCATTGGATGGACTCTTCCAGAGCCTAGGTTACTACTTACCTGGAATGATGTAGAGGAGATTTCCCACACAGAATCTTAGGGTATTTAGATGGGAAGATGACTCACCGATTGAACTTTTTTTTTTTTTAATAAAGATGAAGAAATGAACTCAGAGCCAAGTGATTTTGCCCAAGGACCTACAACTGGTTGATGGCAGAGGCTAGGTGTCCTCATGAGTCCCAGTATGGTGCTTGTTTTCATTCCACTCACTGTCTAATGTTGTAATAACAAGGTCCTCATGGATCTTGTTGAACAACACATTTCTGATTTTGGTGGTAGCCCACTTTTTTGCTGTTCTTTGGTACTATGCAACAAAAGCTGCACTGCAGCCAAGCTCCAAGGGGACCCAATCTTGTGTTGTATTGGCTGTGTGGAGCATGTTCGCCTCATTATCGCTTTCAAGTCTTTGCCATTGCTGTGCCTTTTATCAAAGTGACATTTCTTCACTACCTGAATTCTACTCATTTTCTGACTTCTGCTCAAGCCCCAGAATACTTCAACTCACACCATTCCTTTTCTTTGCTGAACCACCTTCCTACAGTGTACTCAAACATAGATGCTCTTGATGACTCTTACATTTTGTTTTGTCACTCTGATTAGCTTCTTAAAGGCTGAGGTTACTATTCTTGTGTGTATATAATTTTTGCATCTCTCTAATGGGAATGTAAGTTCTCTGAGAGCCGGGACCATAGCTTTCTTCATCACCATATCCCTACTGTTCAGCACATGGCCTACTATCATAATAGATGCTTAATAAATACTTGTTGAATGTGAATTTTTTTGAAAGATTTATTTCTTTATTTTAGAGAGAGGGAGCGAGCAGGGGAGGGGCTGAGGGAGAGGGAGAGAGAATCTTAAGCAGACTCCGCACTGAGTGTGGAGCTCAACACAGGGCTCGATCTCATGACCCCAAGATCATACCTTAGCTGAAACTAAGAGTCAGAAGCTTAACTAACTACACCACCCAGGCCCCCCAAGTGAATGAATTTTTATCTTCCAGAGTACCTGGTACTCTGCTATGCTTGTGATAAATCCTCAATAAATACTTTCCAGCCAAAGATTTATGTTCTCTAATAAAAAATATTAAAATATGATTATGAAAAGAATGTAAGGAACTCCAACATATAAAGAGCTTGGAAGTCCTCACTCCTGTCCTTAACAATCAGAAAAAGCTGAACAAATTGAGATCAATGACTTTTCTTGGATGTATCAGTAGTCACAGAATAAATGCCACTGAAATCCGGAGAAATGTAAATCCAGACAGCCACAAATAAGATTTGCTTGCCTGAAGCTGAAGTAGAAGGACACACAACTTGGGGTGGGGGTAGAGGGACTACTTAAATAGTGATTTTGATGAATTGCTGGAGGCTGAGTGGAGTTTAGCTTGAGAGTGAGAAATTCCTGGTCACAGCAATTTCAGAAGGGGTCTCACACTTACATGGATTTTGCTTCTAGGAACCCCATCAAGTTCTCACAATAAAGAGCCAAGAAAGACTCTCTCTTGGATCTGGCAAGGAGAAGGGGAAAAAAAATAACCATTGAGAGATACTCCTAGAGCATTCTCTAGAATAAAGGTTTACTCTCCAGGGGACATGAATTTACCAGTCTTATACCACCTGGTGAAAGGACATTTCTCTGACTCAAGCCCTCTCTAGCTTTTCTGTATCCCCTAAGGGGGAAGGAAACAAGCTAAGAAATACTTGTAAAGGTCACAACACAGCAACACAAGCTCACTAAAAGACAGATTTAATCATAAGATTCTAGAATGCTTCCCCTTTTCCACTTCTTACCACCACACCAACAGAGCTCTCCTGTAACAGTAGGTTACAGCTGAAAGAGCTGCAGAATACAGACTCTATCCAAGGAGGTGTTCCTAGGAAAGCCCAAAGATAATAGGAGACACAAATAAGGACCCTAGGGGAATTTTAAGCTTCTGGCACCTGTATTTACAGCAAATGTTAAACAGTGTAGCTCCTAGCCAGGTTCACATAAAAGTCCTATTTACCTCAGGTCCTATTATCTAATATATCATGTCTGGCTTTCAACAAAAAATTACAAGCCATGGTAAAAGGCAAGGAAAAACACAATCTGAGGAGACAAAGCAAGCATCAGAACCAGACTTAGATGTGACACAGATTTTGGAATGATCAGACAGGGAATTTAAAATAACTATGATTGGGGGCACCTGGGGGGCTCAGTTGTTAAGTGTCTGCCTTCGGCTCAGGTCCTGATCCCAGGGTCCTGGGATCGAGCCGCATATATCAGGCTCCTGGCTCAGCGGGGAGCCTGCTTCTCCCTCTCCCTCTATCTCGCCCCCTGCTCATGCTCTCTGTCTCTGTCTCTGTATCTCTGTGTCTCAAGTGAATAAATAAAATCTTAAAAAATAAAATAACTATGATTTGTAGGTTAGGAACTAATTTGTCTACGAATATATGTTGTATACAACATGAAAGAACAGATGGGTAATATAAGCAGAGAGATGGGAAATATAAGAAAGAATCAAAAGGAAATGCCAGAAATAGGAAACACAGTAGCAGAAATGAAGAATACCTCTGATAGGCTCATCAATAGACTGGACTGAGACTGAGAAAGTCTCAGTGAGCTTGAAGATAGGTCAATAGAAACTTCTCACACTGAAATACAAAAAAATAACAAAGATAACCCAGAACAGAACACCCAAGAACTCTGCTACAGTTTCGGAAGGTGAAACATACATGTAATTAGAATATCAGAGGAAGAAAAAAGAGATAATGCAAAATAAATCTTTGAAGTAATTATGACTGATAATTTTCTAGAACTAATGACAGACACCTCACCTCAAATCCAGGAAGCTCAGAAAACACCAAGCAGTATAAATACCAGAAAATCTATACCTAGGTATATGATATTCAAACTGCAGAAAACCAAAGACAAAGAGAAAATCCTGAAAGAAACCATAGGACCACAGTAAGGATAGGGGAACTTTACCTTTAGAAGAGTAAGAATAAGACTTACAGTAGACCTCTCATCAGAAACCATATAGATGGAGTGAAATATTTAAAATGTTGAAAGAAAAAAGCCCTGCCAACCTTGAATTCTATATCTAGAGAAATTATCCTTCAAAAGTAAAGGAGAAATACCTTCTCAGACAAGCAAAACTAAGGGACTCTATTACCCTAAAACTGCCCTTTATGAAATGTTAAATTTTTCAGAGCAGAGGAAAATTATATAATTTGGAAATGTGAATCTGTATAAAGAAGGGAAGTACCCCAGATAAGGAGTGAATTAAGGTAAAAGGAAATCTTTTGTTTTTAAAAATTAAGAAAACTATTTGTTTAATACTAGTCATAATGTATTAGATGATTACAGCATGTGGAAAATGAAAAGAGTGACAACAGTGTCATAGAGACAGAAGGCAGGTATTGACAATACTTTATTTATAGGGTCCAGGCGCTACACATGGAATGGTATAGTGTTATTTGAAGGTGGGCTTGGGTTTGTCTAAAATGCATATTGCAAACTCTGTGGCAACCACTAAAAAAAAAAAAGTTTAAAAAGAATTATAATTGATATGCTGAGAGGGGGATAAGTCTTATCATATAAAGTGCTTATTGAAGTAATGGAAGGCAGAATGAGAGGGAAAAAGGAACAAAGAGAAAAATATATAATGAATAGAAAGCAGACAAAAACCTGGTAGATATTAATTCAACTGTATAATCAACTTTACATGTAATGGTCTAAATATACCAATTATCTAATTAAAAGACAGATTATCAGAGTAAATTAAAAACACAGACCCCACTCTCTGTTGTCTGTTTGAAACAAAGATGTCTCTCAGCAGATAAATGGACAACAATCTGTGGCACAGCCATACAAAAAATAAAATCGCAGGGCAGAAGCGACAATCTCCTCTGCAGAATTCCAGATGTGTATGTAGATACTTTACCCTCAAGAAGGTGGAACATGACTCTCCACTCCTTAAGGGTAGGATGTGCATAGTGACTTTGTTCCAAAGAATGTATTATGGGAAAGACGAGAAAGGAACTTTACAGTGGTTGCAGTGGTTACAAACCTATCTGAACCAGGTGATTAAGATTGACAGTAGCAGTGGTAAGTGGTGTCGATATTATCTACGGTCGACATGTGATGAAAATGCATTTTACTTCTGCGGTCTCCTCCCCCAAACCCACAACCCCGGTCTTATTATCAGACAAATCTTGGTTGAGGGATATTCTACAAAAACAGGGGAAGTCTAAGAAATTGTTAGAGCCAAGGGGAGCCTGAGACATGACAACTAAAAGAAATGTGTTATCTTGGATGGAATCCTGCACAGAAACAGGTATTAGATAAAAACAAAGAAAATCCGAATCAAGTAGGGACTTTGGTTAATAATAATGTATCAGTATTGACTCATTCATTATAGCTAATACACATGTAGGATGTTAATAATCTGGGGTTATAGAAGCTCCCTAACTTCACAATTTTTTCTGTAAATTAAAAAACAAACAATATAAGTATGCCTACACATGTTTCATTTGTAGAACTCTTATTCAAGGCCATTTGTTCTACTTTCAAGAGTTTCTGCTGATAAAACTTTTGGTATTTATGATATTCAACTTATTTCTGGAATACAGCAGTTCTTTTCTTTTCCCTGATGAACATTTGCAAGGACAGAATTGTCTTTCCGCTGTTAAAATCCCTTGTCTTCCAAATGTTTTCCAGTGTTCATGTTATTCATTGTCACTTCACAGCTTACTCTTTAAGGACAAAATATGTAGAGTCACAAAGGAAAAATAAAGCCCATCTCTTTCATCTCTTCCTTATTTTGTCATCACGTTCTGAAGTGCCAGGATGGAGAAGGCATTACTTTGAAAGCAGACTGCGTGGCGGAAGCTGCATTTTGCAGTGGTGTCATCCAAGCTCTGGGGAGTTCTGTTATTCAGAAGTCTCCCTGGCTCATTCATGCATTAAGGGAATGAGCCTTGCCACTTTTTCATCCTGACAGAGGAGAATGTTGCCATGACAGCTGGTCAGAGAGTGGAGATGCTGTAAAGAGCATCCATAATGAAAAGAGAAAACAGCCTTGTTTCTTGGCTCTCACTGGAGATGCAGGGAGTAGAATGCATGGATTCTAAAAATGCACCTTGAGCATTTGTTACCTTCATTTTAGGCACAATATTTTAGGGACACACACGCATGTGTATACACATAGCTTATTTTTCGGTAGCCTAAAGCAGCATGTAGACAAATTAAATCTCAACTAAAACCACCCATAGACAGTTCCTCCTTCATCATGAGAGCATAGACTGAGATCTACCATGCCGAAGATTTCTAACACTTTTTTTGTTTTTGTGTTGTCAATGATTTATTTAAAGGGAAAACTTTTCCAGGAGGAGAGAATTTTTTTGTTAAAATATCATTGTTCCTCCAAATCTGAAAAGATGTTAGGAAATCATCAGAGAGCTAAGTAGGACTCATCTCTTTTGTCCCCAGGAGAAGACTATATTGTCTTTATCTAGATACATTGAAGAAATATTTACTGATTAAAAGATATGATATCTTGCGTTCGCTTCAAAATAATACAGGAATGGGGGAAGTGGCTAAGGGCTATAAGCAAAACAAGACTGGCCGTGAGTTGATGATAGAATACTGTTACAGGCTGAATTGTGTTCCCCTCAAATTCGTTTCTCAAATCCATTTGTTGAAGCCTCGACCTCCAGTACCTCACAATATCACTATGTTTGGGGATAGGACCTTCGATGAGGTGATTAAGTTAAAATGAGCCCTAATCTAATTTAACACCAGGGATGTGCACGCAAGGAGAAGACCATACGAGGGTACAGGAGGAAGATGCCCATCTACAAGCCAAGGAGAGGCCGCAAAAGAAGTTGAGCCAACTGACACTTTGATCTTGAACTTGTAGCCTTCAGAACTGTGAGAAATAAATTTCTGTTGTTTAAGCCACCCAGTCTGTGGTATTTTGTTATGGCAGCTCTGATATAAATACCTATGACATCATCAGAGCACAAATACCTATGACATCATCAGAGCACATGTTCGCTTCTGTCCGGGCACTTAAAAAGTAGAAGGGAAGACAGATGAGTAACTATGGAGTAACTGTAGAGTACAGCAAGTAATAAAGTGGAAGCTGATGTTGCTTTGGGAACCCATCGATGGGTGACAAAACCACGACTGGGGAGATCAGGGAAGACTTGCTAAAGGTAGGTGGGAGTTAGCCTGGTGAAAAGGGCAGGGGGAGAGAATTTTAAGTTGAACGGCATGGGCAGTTGCCTGGGTATGGGAGCGTGGCATATTTGGGAAATCAAAAGCAGTTCAAAAGGGACGAAGTCTAGGGTGTGTGTGAACGAGGGAGTGGGAAGATTCGTCACCAGAGTAGTAAGCTCTTTTCTAACAAAAACACACATACACTCTCTCTTGTTTGGTTTGAATGTCAGTCCGTCTCTCCCCATAAGCTCCATGATGCATTTTTGTCTCTTGCTCACTGTTGTATTTTCACTAGCTAGAATAGTACCTGGCACATAGAAGGTGTTAACAAAACAAAACTACTCAATACATGAATGAGTAAATCATGATTTGTTCTTTTAAAAAATCACTTTGACAGCACAGTGGAGAATGTTTGTGGCCCCAAGCAGGGATAATAGTTAGGAGGCTGGGGGCGCCTGGGTGGCTCAGTCGCTAAGCGTCTGCCTTCGGCTCAGGTCATGGTCCCAGGGTCCTGGGATCGAGCCCCGCATTGGGCTCCCTGCTCAGCGGGAAGCCTGCTTCTCCCTTTCCCATTCCCCCTGCTTGTGTTCCCTCTCTCGCTGTGTCTCTCTCTGTCAAATAAATAAATAAAATCTTAAAAAAAAAATAGGAGGCTGTTGGAATGGTCCTGCTGAAGTGGAGAGGGGAGGTGTGGACGGAAGATAGACTGATGGGGGACTTACTTGGGAGATGAATTGCGAGAACTTACAAGTCAGCAGGTCATAAGGCTTGAGAGATAAGAGGGGAGTCCAGGATCACACCCACGTTTCTGCCTTAGGCATTGAAAGAAAGACAGGGTCATTTCCTGGGGCAGGAAACAGAGAAGGAAAAGTAGATTGGGGGGGGCACGGGTTAGTTGGAAATAGTTCAGTTTTTGTGTCTAACTTTAGGTGGCAGAATGATATCCACATCAACATGTCTGCTTGTCTGTGGCTATAGAGAAGGGCTATCTGGGCTGAATCTAGAGTTAGAATCTTAGAGGCAAAACTAAAGCTACGGAAATGGATGCGGTTATTCCAGAAGAGTGTGTAGACACTGAGGATAAGAACATGGTGCAATGAGAGTGAAATGGAAATAGGAAATCAAAGCACACAGTGAGCAGTTAGTGCTCTTCCCAAACTTCCATGAAATCCTTATTGCTATGTTTGTTGTTACTTTATAGAACTTTAAGGAGAATGCATAGTCCAAATGCTAGCTTTGAAGGTACAATCTTGGTAAGTTACTTAACTACTTCATGTAGTTACTTACTCTTCTTCAAGTATAGAAGGAGTCCAAGTATAATACCTACCTCCATCATAGGTTATTGTGAGGACTAGCTAAGATAAATGTATAGCCTCTAGCATATAATGTGCACTCCGTAATTGTTAGCTCTTATCAGTACCATTTAAAATTATATTATTATATTTCCAGTTTGGAACATCAGTGCCTACAGCTTCTAACATTGATCACAGAAGACTTCTCCAGGTGGCTTGTTGTCTAGGTGGAGTTGATGGAGCACTCCTTTATGTTGTTTGTGGATATGTGTGTATGTGAATAATTAAAATACGCAGTATACCTACCAACTACTAATTACATTGTAAACTAAATGGTATAAAGCTTAAAGCAACATTGAACAAAATGCAAACCCCAGAATAAAATTGTGTTATTGACTAAACCTTATTCATGGTTGTTTAATCAGGATCTTACTGTTTTCTTCTTTTTGTTTTCAGATGGACCTTTATATTAGTACCTTGAATATCTGAAAGTCCTGGAACCCTATACAATTATTGGCTCATTAAAGTGTGTGTTTGCAGTTTTTCTTTTAAAAATCGGTTTTCTTCTTTAACTGATGTCTTGATGATGTGGCTTTCTATGGGGTACTCAGTTCTTCCTGCTTCCTGCCTGGTTTCTGTAGAAAAGTGGCTTTCATTCTCTAATATCATGCTTTGGTCTAAATGGCGCTGTTTAGCTATAAGAAAAGCACGTTACAAAGTCCTCATGCTTGAGTTCACTCTAAAATGCTCTCCTATGACTATCTTTTCCTAATCAGAAAAGTCCTTTCCACCTGACCCACTTTTCTTGTCTTAATTCCATTCCCCTTTGAAGTACAAAGTGAAAGTTCCTTTGCATAAAATTGTTTACGATAATACATTAATCCTGTTAGTAGGTTTTGTACATTTCAAAAACTTGCCTCTCCTGAAAATTTCCTTTTATTATTAAAGGGATAGACTATTTCTCCCTAAATTTTAAAACTGTTTGTTAGCTTGAGCTATGCTTGCCTCATCACTTCCACAGCCAGGGCAAAAATAGTTGTTTTAATATCTGAAAAGGAGGAGGGGAAATATAACTATAAATATATGTGTACCATTTGAACAAGGCCGACCTCAAGGGTAGGCTCTCAGGCAGGACTGGCCTATTTATGGGTGACCTTTCTGCATGAAAATAGCATTCTTCACACTACCAGGCTACTTTCTAAAACGTTTATGTGGTAATTCTGCATAAAAATTCACCCCTTTGAAATACATTAGAATAAACAAACATCATTTTAAAAATAGAAATCTATTCATTCATTTGTTCATTATTCACTCATCAATCAATTATTATTTTGTGGATTCCAGGGAGTAAGGGCATTTTCTTAGCCTGTAGTTGTGAATAGAGTAGATGTCGTGCTTGCTGTCATGGAGCTTAGCATTTAGTGGGGGACACAGACACTCAACAGGTAACTATAGATGTCTTCAATAAATATTTGATGAATAAATGAGCTTTTAAAATACCGGGATTGGGGGTGTTCCCAAGAAAGGAAAAGACGGGAGACTTTTTCCCGAACCCTCCTGAACCTCCTGAACTCCTGGCCTTCTACACCTTGGGCTGTCATCAGTGGTACCTGATGAGACAGGCGAAACAGCCTTTTGTAGTTTCCCCTTAAAGTTGACTTCTCTAACATCGTGTCCGTGGGAAGGTGCATATGAATTCCAAATAAAACTTGGAGCGATCATTTGGAATGCTTCATATTTGTAAGTTGGGCTTGCTTGGAAAACCTGGAGGTCGTTCGGCCTTTCTTCCCCCCTCTTCCCTCCCCAGTCTTGCTCCTTCTGAAACAGCAGTTGCTCCCTCCCCTGTGAGGTAAGCATCTGAGAACTGGAGAAACTCAGGGAGGGGAGCAGGGTTGGGGATTAATGAGAAGTGATGCAAAATTCCATTGCTCTTTCTATAAATGGATGCCTCTTTTGTGGCCTGCTGAAAAATAGTACAGATTTCAACATACTTTAGGGGAAATTATTTTAAAAATATTTTCTGCGCGGGTTAGACCCTGAGCTAGTGCATTACTTCATTTTGCAGTCGCAGCATTTTGACACTGTTGCCTGCGTCTTTGAGAACTCTCTTGTGCCGTGATGTTCCTGGCACCAGGCACTCCAGGTGTTTCTCCTCCTTCTGTGGTTGCTCCTCCTCAGGCTCCATTCCTGACCCATCTTCATCTTCAGACAGAGTTCCTAAAAGCCCTTATTTCATCACAC
Organism: Callorhinus ursinus; assembly: GCF_003265705.2. NCBI lineage: Eukaryota > Metazoa > Chordata > Mammalia > Carnivora > Otariidae > Callorhinus > Callorhinus ursinus. Next base: position 37,497,514 of record NW_027397076.1, read on the forward strand.
TGTAAGGTCAGGGTTTCTCAACCTTGGCACTATTGACATTTTGGTCTAGGTAACCTTTGTTGCGGGAGCCTGTCTCGTGCCTTGTAGGATATTCAGCAGCATCCCTGTCTCCTCTTCACGAGATGCCCCCATTTGTGATGACCAAAAATGTCTTCAGACATTTTTTAATATCCCCTGAGGAACAAAATAATAATTCCCCTTACCCCTGGTTGAGAACCACTGCTTTATATTCTGTCCTTAAGCCACCCCACTGACACACTTGGATTCAGTTATGATCTACATTTTAATCATGTTCATTATATAACCTCAGTTCAGACTTTGTGTCTGAGCTCCAGTGACAACATGTCTTTTTGGATATTTCAAAGAGATTGCAAAGCTAAAAGTAAAAAATGCTACTCTTCTTACCATACTTCCTCTCTTGGGGTTTCCTATCTTATGATAAACAGTACCATCCATCCGTCTCCCTCATTTTCCATTTCTTGTCAATCCGTAGGGTTGTCCACCTCTACCTCAGATCCATTCCCTTCTCTCCACACCACACTGCCACATATTAAGTCACCATCATCTATTACCTGGCCCACTGCCAAGGCTCAGCTCTGGACTTCAGGACTTTGTCCTTCCCCTCAATTCATTCTCTGCATCACTCAGAGGATAGAATAAGAGTAAGACGATAAACTTGAATATCACTTACATGTGCTTTCACCTGCTTTTAGGTTGAGGACCTAAATCCCTAATAAGACTAGGTAGCCTGTATGGTCTGGCCCCTGCCTACTTTCTTTCCATTTCCTGAAAATACCATATATCTTTCCACTGCCATGTCTCTGCATGTGACTAGAATATTCTCATCCTGCTTCCCCTCAACCCCACAATTCTAATTCCTAATATTAGGAGCATATGTATTTTTTTGCTCCTTTCACTAATGCCAGTATAAGGAAGATGGCTTCATCCATTTCTTTTTCTTTCTTTTTGGTATGTGCATGTTTCTTATATTCAGAAAATTCACAAATGAACATGACAACATGACAACATGACTATCTATATGTCTATATATATCCTATATTATATCCTTTTCTAAAAATGAGAAAAATATATTTATAAAGATGTGAAACTAGAATGAGAGTAAGGAAGTGGAGATTAAATGATATGTATATGTATATGTATATCATTTAATCTCCACTTCCTTATCTCTTATTCCATATATATGTGTATATATATCCTATACCCTTATTCCATATATATATATATATATATATATATACAGTTGACCCTTGAACCATGGGAATTGGGGAGCTGACCCCTCATGCAGTCAAAAATTATCATGTAACTTTTGACTTCCCCAAAATGTAACTACTAATAGCCTACTATTGACCAGAAGCCTACTGATAACATAGTTAACACATATTTTGTATGACATATGTATTATGTACTGTATCCTTACAACTGAGTAAGCTAGAGAAAAGAAAATATTAAGAAAATAATAAGAGGAAATACATTTACAGTATAGATTATATAATCTGCATATAAGTGGACCTGTGCCATGCAAACCCATATTGCATAAGGGTCAGCTATATTTAGAATTGCTTTAAAAAATGATGATTCTTATTTATCACTTGTTGGTGTGTGTTTTCTGCTTTTTGTATTTATTTATTTATTTTTGTTAAATATTAAGATGTTCGAAAAAATGCTCTGGAAAGAAAATGTACCATATCATAGAGATTCAAAGGGAGATAATTTGTGGCTACCGAGCCAGAAATGTGTATGAGTCATAAATTAAACCTGACAAATCTGTCATAAAATGTAAGTTTTAATAGAAGCATAATCTGTGCTTTCATGACTGTGTCAGAATCAATAATACATCATCAGCTCTTTTTTAGATTGGTTCACATAATGCAAAAATGTGAAAGTAAACACATTTTTTAAAAGTCTGTGAGCAAAATTATAAAATGTAAATGTGGCTTGGGGGAAAAATCTATACATTAGTTTAAACTGTGGAATATGGAATGTGGAAAGTTATTGTTTAGAAACAAAGAGGCCATAAACCAAGTTAAAAGACAAATGACAAACCGTGAAAGATAGTTAAAAATATTTATGTGTAAGGCGCCTGGGTGGCTCAGTCATTAAGCGTCTGCCTTCAGTTCAGGTCATGATCCCAGGGTCCTGGGATCGAGCCCCACATCGGGCTCCCTGCTCAGCGGGAAGCCTGCTTCTCCCTCTCCCACTCCCCCTGCTTGTGTTCCCTCTCTCACTGTCTTTCTGTCAAATAAATAAATAAAATCTTTTTAAAAAAATTTATGTATATAGACAAAGGGTTAATTTCATTAGTATACAAGCACTGTTGCATAATAATTTTTTAAAAACCAGAATAGAAAAAAATTTTTGAAAAGGAATTCAAGTGGCAAATAATTGTTCATTTTAGTTAGGGATCAATTACAACGACAAAGTAAGTTTTATCTATTAAGAAATGATAAAAAGTATATAAAACCAATAATGATAGATACCTGATGTTGGAGAATATGTGGGGGAAGGGCACTCATTCTCTGTAAGTGGGACTTTGGAAGACTCATAATATGCATCAAAAGTCCCACACTCACAGTTTTTAATTTGAGGAATTTATCCTAAGGAAATAGTCATAAACATGATGATTTTGATAGAAGAAATTTTATTTCAGCATTGTTTATAATACCAAGAGAGCTAGAAACAATATAAATATCCATCAATAGATGATATTATGGTTTATTCTAACAGTGGAATATTATGCAGCTCAAAAAAGTGATAACTTAAAGTGCTTATTCACACAGAAAATATTTCCGATGAATTGTTAGGTCAAAAATGTAGGATACATCTAGCACCCCAATTTTGGTTCCTAATACTCTTCTCCAGTAAAAGAAACCAGGACTCTTTGGAGAAATAGCCGCTTCTAGGACTGTCTGGAAATGTATAAAATGGGCCTGGAGCCTCTTATTAGTGCCAGAAATTAAGGAAGTATTTAAAAAAGCAAACAGGAGAACTCTACCAAAATACCAAAACATAAACCCTGCAATGATGGGGTATTCAAAGGGACACAAGAACCAACTGAAAGAGAGAGCTCCCAATACCCAGAGCTGGGAAGATTTGCACAACAAAATATAGAAGCATTGGATTATAATCCAAAGTATAAAACAAATATTCATGAGTATGCTAATATAAATAAATGATAGAATAAATAAATAAATGGAGAACAAGAGGCAAGTCTCCCATGCAGAAAAATTCTGAATAATTTAGTCCACCCTCAAGGAGGTGGAGTGTAACTCTCAAATCCTTAACTATGGTCTACACATAGTGACTTCCTTCCAAAGAGTATGGGAAGGGGAAAACGAACAGTTTACAACGTGAGAAGTACAAACTTCCAGTTATAAAATAAATAAGTCATGGGGATGAAAAGTACAACATAGGGAATATAGTCAGTAATATTGTAATAACTTTGTGTGGTGACAGATGGTAACTAGACTTATCATGGGTATCATTTCATAATGTATAAAAAGATCAAATCACTATGATGTACACTTGAAACTGATAGGATATTGTATGTCAATTATGCTTCAATTAGAAAAAAGAATAGCTTTACAATGGAGAAATATGGGAAGCATTTCCTCAGCCATGTGATCAAGGTCGATATCAGCAGTGATAAGTCACATTGATTGTGCGTACCCTTAATATAATGTGATGAAAATGTACCTCTTTTATCTTCCTCCCTCAAACCCATAACCTTACTCTCGTCATGAGAAAAACGACAGACAAATCCCAATTTAAGGCCATTCTACAACTACCTTGATTAGTAATTCTCAAAATTGTCACGGTCATCAGAAACAAGGGAAGTCTAAGGAATTCTCACAACCATAAGTGGCCTTAGGAGACATAATGACTAAATGCAGTGTGTTAAACTGGATAGGATTCTGAATCAGGGAAAGGACATGAGATTCAAGTGAAGGAAATCTTGAAGTACAGATTTTACTTAATAATAATGTATCAATATTGGTTATTTAATTGTAACTGCTGAAAGTCTGAGATCAAGGGGTCAGCAGAGCTGGTACCTTTCTGGGGCCACAGGGAAGGGTCTGTTCTAGGCCTCTCTCATTTGGCTTGTGGATGGTGCTCTTCTCCCTGTGTCCTCGTTCAGTGTGGACCTGTGTCCAAATGTCCCCTTCCTTTAAGGACACTAGTCATGTTGGATTAGGCCCCACCCCCATGACCTCATTCTAATTCATTTAGTGGCTTCATTTTAGTTACCTCTTTGAAGACCTATCTTCAAATATGGTTTCAATCCAAAGTTTTGGGGGTAGGATTTCAACATATGAATTTTTGTGGGGACACAATTCAACCCACAACACCAGGTTTCTCACTGTCAGAGAAAGAAGTTACAAATAAGCAAGAGAGGAGGTCTAGAATGAAGTCCGTGGTGATAGATTTGAGTCAGCAATCTTGGCGGGAACTTGTGTTTACTTTAATAAGTACACATACACATACAGAAATAAATGTGGAGATATGTAGTATATATGCATGTGTTACATGGCTCATCTGCGGCAGGGACATTCTGGCAGCAACAAGCATACCCAGCCCCCACATAGTTTCTAAATACCATTCTCTTATAAAGGAAGGAAAGCTGATTCTGGGACTCAGCAAAAATACAAGATTGGTCTCAGAAAATTTAAGGAGAAATAAGATTATGTACATAACTTCAAACTATCTCCCCACCCAAATATTTATTAATTACCATGGTGGTTTTAACATATGTCCACGAACTCCTTTACATGTCTCCCTTCGAGAAGTGGAGTTCAATTCTCTTTCCCTGGAATGTGGACTCAGTGACCCACCTTCTGAAGTTAGGGAAAGAGAAAAATAGGAACTTCACAGTGGAGAAACCTGGCCCACACCTCCTTAACCAAGTCATCAGGTTCAATATCACCAGTGCTGAGTCCAATTCATATCACCTATCACTGATACGATGAAACAAAGGCACCTTACTTCTGTCACATTCTCCCCCCAAATCCAGAATTCCAGTTTATTCGTGGGGGAAAAACAAAACAATACAGGAAAAAACTCAAACTGAAGGACATTCTACAAAATACCTGAGCTGGTTGCTTCAAAAATGTCAAGGTCATAAAAAACCAGGAATAACCGAGAGACCGTCACAGACCAGAGGAGAGGAAATGGGCACCATGACCAAATACAGTAGGTTCTTCTGGACCAGAGATGAACATTCGTGGAAAAGCTGCAACATCTGAATGAAGTCCGAATATTAGTTAATAGTACTGAATCAATGTTAATTTCTCAGTTTTGATAAACGTTTTTGAAGATGTTAGCGATAGGAGAAGCTGCTTGAAGAGTATCTGGGAATTCTTTATGCTGTCTTCACAACTCCTCTGTAAACCTAAAATTATTGTAAAATTAAAGGTTAAAAAATGTAGGATACGTGATAGTATTCATGCAAAAGCTATTTGCTAAATACTTAGTACATGCCAGGTACTCTTCCATGTGCTAAGAATTCTGCAGTTAATAATATAGATAGTATTCTTGCCCTTGTAGCACTTTCATTTTATTATCAATTGATCCTTTTTTAAAAGAACTGCGCTTTTATTTATGAATATATAATCTATATATAATATACATTTTGCTTTTAGGGCTTACTGAGATGGTAAACGGAAACATCTGGAAGAAGGTGCTGTTACTTGAAAGAGGAACTATATAACAGAGACCAGAATATGGGGGTTTGGAGACAGAAATGTTTTGCAGAGACTGCCTTGTTCCTTTAAGGCACTGGTTTTCCAAGTGTGCTCTGGGACCCAGTACCATCAGCGTGGCCTGAGAACGTGTTAGAAGTGTGAAGTCTCAGGCTGAACCCCAGTCATGCCAGATTAGAAACTTTGGTGATGAGGCTCGGCAGTCTTGTGTTTTAACAAGCCCTCCAGGTGATTCCACTGCTCCAGATCACAGCATCCTTTGCACCTGTAAAATGCAAACAATAGTAATACCAGCCTCTTACGGTTTCACGTATAACGGGAGTGTGTAGTGCAAGGCAATTCAGCAATTTGCCTGGAACATCGTCAGTGGTTCAGGAAAAGGTACCAATTAAAGCCAGATAGCACCACCACTCCCCTCACATATCTTCATGACTTACCTCCTTACCTCCTCTGGGGCTTAGCTTAAATGGCACTTTATCAAGGAGGCCTTCTTTGTTTGCCCTTTTATGGCAACATGCCTCTCCCTCTTGCCCCACTACCCAGAACTCCCAGTCTTCTTTTCTCCTCCCCACCTTTCCCACTCCCCAGTAGCACTTATCACCTCCTCGTATATTATATAGTTTATATATTCCTTATGCACATTTTAAAATATGTGTCTTTTCCATGCTCACTTGCAACTCCTCAAGGCAGGAGACCTTTGTTCTCACTGAGGTAGTCCAAGTGCTTAAATCAGTGCCCAGCACACAAGTAGGTACTTTAGTATTTGTTTCAATGGTTAGTATTCTTGTTTTATGAAATTGGGTATCCAAGCACTCTTCAAGCACTTTAGGTGTTCTGCATGTGTGATTTGACTTACGAAAAGCTTCCCTAATTAGGCCATACTTTTGGCACTGGTTGATGGTCTCCATACCCTGAAACCACTTGGGGAGCTGCTGTGGTTGGGGCAAGAGTGGGGTCCCAGTCCACTTGGCTGCCCCAAACACCTACCCTTCCCCTAGGAGTCCTTGAGTGGCTGGATTTGGGGAGGGATTTCACTGACAAGAGGACTGTGTAGCTAAAAGAGTTTGAAACTCACTTCTTTATACCATTAAGTTAGAACGAGTTTGTGTTCCCAAGTGCTGCTGAACTCGGCAGCCATTTTTTATTGGCCAGAGTGGCAGCAGTTAAGAGCTATGAAGTTGTTCCTGGCAGAAGGAACTGAGTAGACATGTCATGAGGAAAGAATTAGGAGAAGGGAAGAAATGAGACAGAGGGGATTTAGATGGACCAGGCAGATGCACCGATCGTGGTAAATAAAGCCAGAGAGGTGATAAAGGTAAAGCCCACATGAAGAGGAGGCTTTGAAACCCAGTATGAGAAATGTGAACTTTGTTCAGGGGAATCAGCGGAGAATTCGGAGAGAGAAGTGTTGTGACAGCTGCAAATAAGATGGGTTTTGACAATATTTTTTTTTTTAACAGATTTGGGAGTCGGGAAGAAGTACTGTAATCTGTTGAGCAAAAGACCAGATTTGGAGTGTGAAGTTTTATTGTAGGAGGTGAGGAAGGCCAGATCCTTGTTATTTTACCTTTTTCTCATCTTTTATAGTACTGGCTCCTTCATCTGTCATCCTTGGAGGGAATAGAGTCTTCACCAGAAGCCATAGGTACCTGTGAGCACCAACACAGTAACAAAATCATAACCATACTTTTGTGATAGCCTCCTCTCTTATTTTGCTGAGCAGAGTTTAAATTTTCTTGATGGGCATTTTGACTTATGCTAAGAACAAGCAGAACCAAAACATCACTCTGAGTATTCTTGTCTTAAAATAGGAATAATGATATTATTACCCAATTCAGAGAATTGCTACAAGGATCAAATGAGATCATCCTCATGGTGCTTCCAAAGGGTTGGGCGCAATAGTAGGTCCCGAATCATCCTTCTCCAGGCCCCAAGTCTGAGTCAGATTACTCCGCCTACCTCCTGGTGTTTTCTTTCATGGTCTCGGCATGGTTGTAGTTTTCTCCCCACACAGAGCATGTCTGTCTGTTCACACCTGTGGCCTAGTGCCCAATAAAAGGTAGACAATAAATATCGACAAAAGGAATCAATGAATACATGACTGTTTTGGATTTTTTTTTGTTTGTTTGTTTTAGATGAAAGAGCATCCTCAAAAAAAAGTCATTTTCCATTTGTTGTTGGCTGAATGATTTCTTTTGAGATGTGGTATAATTTCTGTGCTTTGAAAATGCACTCCAATAAACATTTCCTCTTCTGATTTGGGTTGCAGCTATGCTCAACCAACTTTGGAATTTAAATTTCTATGTGTGACATAGTCGAGCTATACAGAATATTTATAAAAGTCCTCATGTAACTCTAGTCATAAACTTGAATAAGTTTGCAAGTATGCACAATAAAAATGAACTAAAAATGGCATATGTTTGCTCATCAGAATCATGTCCCTTTCAGTATTCTAGGGTCTGGATCATGTATGCAATTTATGAAATCATTCATCCAGCAGCAAATAGAGAATGTTTTTAATGAGCTGTCAAATCAGATTGAATTGTGGTCATGAAAGACATTGAATATATTGAGTCAGAGAAATTTGAACTCTATTGAGATGAAACATTATGCTTTGTATTAAAATGAAAAAGTAAATGTTTATCTGCCATTCATATTTGGTTTTTAAGTCCTATTTTACCATGACTAAGGGCAAGAGGATGTGATCAATCCTGGAAAAAAGATGAACAAATGTTGGCGTTGTTGTTTATACTTTTGTTATAAAAGGAGATTGATGCTTACCCTTTCACTGGGTACTAGTAATAGGCCATTTATTCAGAATACTATTTGTGCTTTTCATTCATAATCTTGAGCTTTGAAACTCTCAATATTTATATAGGAGAAACTCTCTTTTGTGATCACCAGGATCTCTGATGCCCTCAATGTCTAAGATCTAAAGAATATTTTTCAGTCCTTATTTTAACCTCTAAACAGCATTCCACCTGATGGCCACCCCCTCCTTAAAACGGTCTCTTCCTTTGACTTTGGCACATGGTTTTCCTTCATACTTTCTGTGTGCTCCTTCTCGCTTTGCTGTGCCATTCATCCTGTGGGCTCAGTCAGTCCCTGTGCTTCTTCCTTCCCCCTTTTACTCCCCTGACCTCTCTTTTTTTCCCTGCCCCTCTCTTTCCCTCTCATCTCTTCTCACTTTATACTTTTCCCCCCAAGTAATCTCATCTGTGGCCCTAATGTCAATTACCTGCAACTATGCTGCTGACTCAAACATCAGAACCTTCAGCCCACGCCTTTCCTCTGAACACCAGACCTCCTATCCAAAAATCTCCCCTTTGCCTCTAGGACACGTCCACTGCTCAATTTAAAACCCTCTCCCACATCTCCACTGTCCCCCCAGGTCTATATAAGCGGGAGACTTAGATTTCTTTTCCTTTCCTTTTCAAGTCTACTCAATCGGCCTGTCTATTTTATCCCCTTAATAACTCCTCTTCATCACAAGTGCACCTGGCCAGACACTCTAGGCCAAGCCAGCAGAATCTTCCAGGTGGACTACACTAGCGATTGCTATCACAGGCTAGAATAATCTCCAGATTTATTTTCTCACATCCATTCTTGTTCCTCACTTAAGCTTTATTCACATTGCAGCCAGAGTAATCTTTTCAAAACAGAAATTTGATCATGTATTGTCCCCTTTGTTAGGATCAAAATCTTTAACAAGGGCGCAAGTTCCTGCATGGTCTTGCTCTCACTTACCCCTACAACCTCATTTCACAAGATGCTTCCTATTGTGGTCTTTGCTACAGCCATACTGTCATTTTTTCAGTAACTAGAAATGTGCCCTGCTGCCTCCTGTCACAGGACCTTTGTACCTACTATTTCCTCTGCCTGGAATGTTATTCTTATTCCCCAGCCCTCACTGCCCACTGCTTTATGTAGTGAATTACTTCGCATCCTTAAGATCTCAGTTAAAATATCATTTCCTCATGAAAGTGAATATCACTTAAATATTGTTAATATCAATTAAATATATTATAAGATATATATGATTATTAATGTAATGATATTAATAATTTATATTATTATTTCCTCAAGTGAAGCTTACTCATTGTCTTTTTTGTCATACTTCGTAGCATTTAACAACTATAATTAGACCTTAATTGTGTGTTTATTTGATTAACATTTGCTAGACTATAAGCCCCATGACAGCAGGGCTTGTGATTTTTTTTGCTCATTTTTTTCCGTGTGCCTATCATGGTATCTTTATAAATTAGTCTTCATAAATGCAAGCCACATGGCTGAATGAAAGCTAAAGATACTCAAATATTTGCAAATTGCTCTACCAGCAAATTGCCAAGTGTTTAGTTGGACAGTCTTTAGATTCAACATATTGTAAGCAATTTCTACAGGAGCAGCTTCCTTCATCTTGCAGGATGAGCATAGTGGCCAACCTACACATCGCACATGGTCTCTAAGATATAGAAATGAATGACTGTCTACTGATAAGCATTCAATATCTTTTCTTAATAAATGCAATAAAATTTGTCAGCATGTTTTAGAACAGTATTCTTCCAAATTTTTGGCCATGATTCAGTTTGTGTCATGATCTAGTATAAGATACACATGCACACACACAAAACTGAAATAAAACTTCAGAAATCAATTATTTTCTATTGCTACCAGCAGTATATTCTATTAATTTTTCTTCTGTTCTTTTTTATTTTATGCTAATCTATATTATTTATTCATCAATATTAGTTATAACTTAATTGATTGGAAAAGATTTTTAGAGCATATTATTTTTAAAGCTGTGGCCTTTTAATGGATATAAATATTATAATTGAATTGTGAATTGATTAAGATTGGATATGCGTTTTCCTTTTTAGACTTTTAAAATTTGGTTTTTAAGTAATCTCTACATCCAGTGTGGGGCTTGAATTTACAATGCCTAGATCAAGAGTTGCATGCTCTACCGACTGAGCCAGCCAGGTGCCCCTAATTCAAGAAAATTATTTTGACTGAAGAAAGGAAAATGTTGTTTGAGGGTTGAGGACACTATCTCACTTAAAATTTAGGAGAGTTAATATACCAAAATTGTTTTCCAGCTAGCACTTGGAAATATTACTTTTGAGAACTATTAGCTGTTTTGGAATTCCCTTTATTTTTGTATCCAAAAACATGTAGCACAATATGGACATTAAATTTGGTTTTGAGTTCAGAAATCAGAAGGTTTTGATAATGTTTTGGTGAAGTGGGTTTTTTTTTTAAAGATTTTATTTATTCATTTGAGAGAGAGAGAGAGGGCAAGAGAGCGAGAGCGTTGACTGAGCACAAGCTGGGGGTGGGGGGGAATGCGCAGAGGGAGAGGGAGAAGCAAACTCCCTGCTGAGCAGGGAGCCCCAGTGTGGGCTGATCCCAGGACCCCTGGGATCATGGCCTGAGCCAAAGGCAGATAGTTAACTGACTGAGCTACCCAGGTGCTTCTCGATGAAGTTTTAGATGGGAAAGACAAACATGTAAGAAGGAAAGTTTAAAGGAAAGAGAATTCTTACATCTGTTATTAGTTCATGACCTCAGATTTGTAGAGCCAACTTTTGAGGGCTGCTTAGAATACCTGGTTGATGGTATGCCATGGCCAATCAGAGAAGTAAGGATGGTTAGCACTGATGTGCTTTCATGTCCACTTTTTAGAATGAGATACACAGTTTGTCATTAAGACAGTTCAACTTTAGTTAAGACAGACATTCTTTTAGAAGAGTTTTTAAAAAGAAAGATATATTTTCCATTCATTGTTTATTCTTTATCAGTTTGCTGTGACCATTAGCCGTTGGGCTTGCTAAGTCCCATCATAACCAAGATTTGCATTCACATCATGTAGACTCTTGGTTAATTTTAAACAGATCTCTCATTTGACTTCTCAGTCTAGTTGCTCAGAGTAAAACTGGAGGAAAATGGTTTATGACTCTTCCCTCAATCAGAAGGATGTTTCTACTTGTTTTTGTTTTTGTTGTTGTTGTTGGTTTGTTTTGTGATTTAGTTCCCTTTATAGAAAAGTCTCAGGACTTTTTCTCTAGGAACCAGAGACAAGTAGGTTAATATACATACTTTTTTTCCCAACAGCTTTTTAAATAATCAATAATTTAAAATTATAGTATAGGGTGTCCATAATCATGTCTTAAATCATTTTGTTAGAGAGCCAAAGTCCCCATTACAAAACATTTTCAACTAAATTTAAGCACTTGCTTTTTGGTTAAACTAGATTAATCAGATTATTTTGGTGGAAAGTAGGAAATAATGGTGAATTGGAGGTAAAGTTCTTCTGTTTCTTTTCTTAATTTCTTCTCTCTTTCAGGTCAGCTATGTGCTTCTAGTTTATGCTTTTAGTTGTAACACATCTTTAGTAATTTATAAGAGAGATTCCCTAACATTGGCTAAAAATGGAAGTGAAAGGAGACATAAAATAAAATTCTACAATTCCCACTTTCTATGGTAGGAATTTAAGAATTTGTCCTTGATGCAAATTGAAGAGAAGATAGAACCTGTATGAATATCTTTCTTTCTCTCCCTTTGTCTTCTTCCATTTATGGGTATATCCTTCCATTTATGGGTATATCTTCCATGTATGCGTATATCCTTTTTTTTTTTTATGGGTATATTATGGGTATATCCTCTGAAACCCAGCTCAGACAAAGCCTCCATTTGAAGTCTTCTTCACATCCCTACAAAGTTCATCTCTCCTTACCTGCTGTTCCCAGTGTGCTGTACTTACTCATCTATTTCCACACCCTATTTTATAGTAGTTCATCTAGGGACATATCTGTCTCTCCCCTCTACTCCACCCCAGACTATGGGCTTCATTAGGACAGGTACCATCACTTACTTGTCTTGGGTCCCCCTTTGTGTGACACTGTCCTTAAGATAGGATCTGCCCAGTAAAGTTTGATGATCGAATAAGTTTACATGCCAAGAGTTCTTTACATAGGCGTGCCCCAGATCACTCAGCTAAATGAAGTAGAGAAGAATGAAGAGAACAAAGAACCCATAGATATGTAACAGACCCGGTGTCTGAGAAACTAAATAAGTACTATCTAAGGACAAAGCTTAAAGTCTGCCCTCCCCCACAAGGATCTATAGTGACAATTTAAAGTATTAAAATATTTCTGATGTATAGAAACATCAATTTTACAAGTCAGGTTTTTAATGTAAACCTTTAAACCCGGCCTGGGGAATAAACACATCATCAGATTTTTAGTGTGAAGCTTTCTTCGCTGCGGTGAGAATGGCTTGTATATCTTGATGTGATCTGACGCTCTGAAGTAAACTTACTTTACAAAGGGGTTTTGTTGGCCATTCTTTTATAAACAGTAAGGTCCTGCATCCTTCAAGGCGACTCTGCAAATAACTAAATAAGTGACAAAGGAGACGGGCATAGGAGCAACTCCCCTTACTACAGTGAAGCGTGAAGGTGGTTCTTTAATTTCAGCAGCAGATGTTGCTTACAGAGCCTACCACTGTGTGGTTTTATGTCTTATGCTTGGCTATTGATTAGGCTGGTAAAGGTAAGGAATCCTGCAGAAGTAGCCTGTCTCGGGAGAAATCTCTCTGGTGAGAAGACACTGGAAATGTTGATGCTGACCAGTGGCTCACATTGTGGTTACAGCGCTCGCTCACATTGCTTTGTTAGTGATGTCGTGGAAACAGCCATCCAATCAGAGCTCCGTCCTTTTGATGCCAGAAGTCACCCATCTGTCACCTGTTCAGAAGAGTGCGGAAATTACTGCCGCTTCTAAAAGCAAAACACATGAAGAAGCATCGGGTACCGTGTCAACTGTTTTCATCCCCTTGAAACTTCTCTTTACATAGTCTCCTCCGCCAGCATTCAGGAGTAATCAGCAACAATCACGGTGATTAAGGGGAAACTATGGTGATGGAAAATGAGCATCATCTTTTGAACACTTCTACATTTATAACAAAAGGCCTGAGCATATCCTTCTCACTACTGTGATGACAGGGGTCTGGGAGCGATGATTAATATGCAGCCCGCACCAGCCCTCACACAGTAGATATTACAGGAAATCGAATCCGTGGGAACAGGATGATTCATCACCGTATGTGGGCTGAAAGGGGACAGGTGAAAGTATTTGCTACCTACACCTTCACCAGCGAGCTCCAGCCATTATGTTAGTAAAGGCACTATTGCTCTTCCTGCCCTCCTTGGGTGGAGGGGATGAAAACTTCTGTTCAAGCAGTCGTGCTTAAAGGGACAGAGTATCAGTCACACTTGGAACATGGCTAAAGTGCAAATTTCCAAACCTACTCAAACCCAAGACCTTGGAGATGGGGCCCAGCAATCTGTGGTGAACCAAGCCCTCCAGTTGATTCTGATGCATGCTAAAATCTGAGAATATATTTAAGTATGTAAAGACTGATACACTCTTGATGCCAATTTCAGAAGTCATGATAATATAGTTTGACTAACTCTTGTTTAGAATTGATATCCATCATTTAGAGCATATATTTGAATATATTTGTACTGGAAAATGTTATTATTTAAAACCATAACTACTACCTATGAACTGCCTATCATTTTTAGGGAAAGACTGTAATCTCAGGCTCTCTTCTGGGTTTGGATTATTCAAAAGTAGGCCTGAAATTAAATTTATAAGATAGGAGTGGAGAGGATTGAGTTGCTCTAAATAATAGAAGGAGATTATGTAGAATTTTCCTGGACGTTGTGGGAAGCAGAGGGGTAGAGAAGAGGAAGCAAATGAGGGACCTAGATAGAATGGCCCCATGAAATTCTTATGGGGAAGAAAGTAGAAAGGTTTTTTAGCAAAAGGTTAAATTGTTGACTGGGCAGTTCTATGCAGTAACACCTCCCCCGGATCTGCCATCTTTCTCTAAATGCTCTACTAAGTGCAAGAATTCTAAATAATTCTATAGCAGGAAGAAGTGTGGGACCCCGGGGAGTTCCACGTCTGGGTCTGTGGAGAGGTCGGGGAAAAGAGATGGCGGAGGGTATCAAGTGGTAGATGAGAAATCAGCTAAAGCAGAAAATCAGAGCTGGAGCACATAAGTCTCCAGAGCTTGTTGAAATATGGAGGAGGGTATGGGATTAATTCTTAGAATAATCAGAAATAATTGGTTAATTAGCCCATTAATCTGGTGAGTAATCTGATGGACATTTGAGCCAAACATTTTGCATTTTTTTTATTATTATGTTCAGTTAGCCAACATATAGTATATCGTTAGTTTTTTTTTAATTTTTTTAAATTTATTTTTTATGTAGTGTTCCATGATTCATTGTTTATGTATTAACACCCAGGGCTCCATGCAATAATACCCATTATATCGTTAGTTTTTTATGCAGTGTTCAATGATTCATTAGTTGCATATAACACCCAGTGCTCATCACAACACGTGCCCTCCTTAATATCCATCATTTTTGGATTTTAAAGGGTATCATGACATCTGGGCTCCATTTCTATTATAACAGTTAGATGAATGTTTCTATAGTGAATCTTCTTATCCTGTGAAAGAGAATGACAACTCTGTATTAAAGACCTTCTGCATAATTTGACTTTAAAACCACTGATGAGGAACGAGCACAGAATGTCTCAGTGGCAGCCTTTTGAGTGACATCTGGGCCCGGCAGTCCAGGAGAAAACAGTTATCTTTCCCTTTCTGACCCTCTGAGTCACTCTTCTGTCATTTCCCCCGCTCCCTCATCAGCTCATGAGTTCACGGGATTTTCTTGCCCATCGTAGAGTTCTCTAACTGTGCACTTCCTCGCAGAGTTGCACCCCTACTTCCTCTTCAATGCTTAGAATAGATACACTGGCCTCTGCAGCAGAGTGTTCCATTGAAAATGTATGGTGCTCTCACCAAAATGAATCAGTACTCCACTTTATCGATGTGAATTTCTAGCTGTATGTCACATTTACTTAAAGGGACATAGCCTTTTACGCGGGAAAGATAGACTTTTTATAGTAGCCTCAGGGTCAGGCTCTCTGTCATGCTAAAACTCTATAGAGGAGAAAACCAAGTCTTTAACAATTCACGGGAGCCTAGCATTTGAGGGCCTTCGAAATTAGAGTCTAACCTCTTTATCTAACAGATCAAAAGCCTGAGGGGTAAATGAGTTGCCTGGGCTAAGGAGGGAGTACTCTTCCAAGCACAATAGCTTCTCTACAGCCTTTCTGTCCACAGTGTGCTCTTCTCCAGAAGAGCATCTGATCACCTTTGGCACTGAAGCTCCAAGTGGCAGAATCCGTGGGAACATCACGTTAACCCCTGAAAGCCTCGGGGTTGGAATTTTTAATCATCTCAGGGTATTAGAGAAAGATTGAAGATGGTAGATTTCAGCAGTATTGTTTTTTTTCTTTCAGATTACCTGGGTCAAGGTGAACCTTAACAAATACTTAACCTATGAGGATGTTAGATAGGACCCAGTTGCCTGCTTCAAATGGAGACAAAGGAAACTTTAAGAATATATATATGGAATTAGAGTCTCCCACTGTTTCAGTAGATTTTTCGTTACATGGCAATTTCAGGGACCAATGAAGATCCTTTTAAATGAAAAAAAACAAAAAACAAAAAAACACACACACAAACCAGAACACCTTGTACATGGACTACGGTTCAAAAATTAAAAAGATGATTATGATATCTATCAAATGAAAATTCACAAACAGAACGATCTATAAATGTACTTGCTGAAATGCTGCTTCCCCTTTAAAAAGTCAGGGACATGCATACTGCTTTTCTTTTGCATTTGTCACGAACTGAAGCAATTTCACAGAAAAGGGGAATATAGATAACATTAAACTCCAAATATTTGTAATGCTACCTTTATAATAAAGACGTCTCTAATGCCTATAACACTTAGTAGAGGAAATCAATTCATGAATATCAATTATGTGTTTATATATACTGTGGTTCCTCATGTCACTCAAAGATCCTCTCATCAGAAAGGTCTTCCTTGACCATGTTTCCTCTCTTTCCTTCCCAACCTGACACCTGTTCCTGGAATCCCCAGAACCTCCCATTCTTGGGGCCTTTGTATATGCTGTGCCCTCTCTACTCTGCCCTTCCCCTCTCCAGCTTAACCCTTAGATGACCTCAGATGGGCGTTAAGCAGGGAAATCCAGGATTAGTTCATTTCAGATGTGACAATGAGGAAGATGGAAAGATTCTGGATAAGATTATAGGACAAAATTATCAACAGAGAAGTCTTTGAAGTTTCAAATCTTTGAAGGCTGATTTGTGCCCCTCTTTACAAACCTACATGCTCATGAAGCACCATCTGTAGAAGTCTTTGGTGTCACAGCACACACTGCTTATTCTGATCCGCCTTTCTTACCCGGGATTGCATCAAATGAGGGATGTCAAGCATGGTTAGTAACAGATACTCTGAAATAATCCATCCCCTTTGCCCCAGACTATTTAAAATATACTTCACTGGGGATGCCTGGGTGGCCCAGTCGGTTAAGCGTCTGCCTTCAGCTCAGGTCATAATCCCAGCGTCCTGGGATCGAGTCCCACATCAGGCTCCCTCCTTAGTGAGGAGCCTGCTTCTCCCTCTGCCTGCAGCTCCCCCTGCTTGTGCTCTCTCTCTCTCTCTCTCTCTCTCTGACAAATAAATAAATAAAATCTTCAAAAAAAAATAAACCTCACTGTTCAGTTCAAGTGCCAAGTCCAAGTTGAAGTGCCCTTCTGCTGACCTTGGTCATTTGTGTACAGGGGAGAAGAATTGGGTCAAAGAAAGCAGGAAGAACAAAAGTAGTAGTGTTATAGCTGGTAGTTATCTACATACTAATGTAAATTTGTGACTGAAGAAAACCTCACATTACTTAGCATTAGTAAAGACATTGGGGTATCCCAGATGTAATAGAAAACCTGAAAGGAAAAAAAAAAAGCCTGGGAAAAAGAAACTGCTTACTTTGAAATTCTTCCCTGTGGCCCCGATGGCAGTGCTATTGGGTAGGAGACCTTGGGTAAATTCCCCAGCCTCTCTGGGACTTGGTTTCCTCATCAGAAGATAATGATCTCAGTAACATCCACCTATGGTCCTTGTGAGGATTAAGTGAATTAATCCATGAAAGCATTTAGGACTGTGCTTGAAACACAGTAAAGGCTCAATGAAAGTTATTTGATTATAATAATATTATACTCCTTTTCAGCATAGAAACTCTATCTCAATCGATTCTTCTGTTGGTAGAGCTTGCCATAGAGCCTAGTAAAGGGCTTGGTGTGTAGTTGGTGTTCATTAAATGCTTGTTGTATAGGTGGTTGGATGAATTCTGTCTTTGAGTGTGAAAGATGAAGAGATTTGATAACTCTGTTGATCCTTACAGATCTAGATTCTCTAGATGAATAATTCTCTACTGAATAGAGTGCCACATATTTCAGAGAGATCAATAATTGAGGAAGGTCATGTTGATGTGGCTGCGTTTCATTTAATTGTACATTCTTTTATTTATCAGCCTATTTTTGATTCTGTTTTAAACACCTCAGGGTGGTATGCAATAAAAATCAAAAGGTGGGAAGAGATGGGAAGATAGAAATGAGCAAGGGTTTTCAGACATGGTACTTTGATGATGCCCATAGCAGCACCTCATGGTAAAATATATGGGTGGAAGGAATATTTAGCTTTGAAATCCAAAGAGCTTTGGGGGACCAGCTCTTTTATGGAAGGGGGATTAGTTATGTTCTGTAGCTCAGGACCCGTGGATAAAAATAACTAGGGAGAAGATTTAGATTCACTGTAAAGAAGACATTTCAGAAATGGCAATGGTGACCTTATAAAAGGAGTGAGTCATTGGAACTCTTAACCAGAGACCAAATAACCATGTGTCAAGAATGTTATTGATAGGATTCCTGTGTCACCAGAGAGACTGAGACCAAATAACCTCCGTGGGGTGTTCCAACACTAAGACTTTAAAGGTGGGCAGATGAATCCGCTGATTTGGTTTCTAATCCACTTAAGAAGTGTGACTTTGGGCAAGTCATCCTCTCTGAGTCTCCTTATCCACAACGTTGACTCTACCTGCCCTGAGTGGATTAAAAAAAAAATCATATGAATTCATGTACCATCTTGTTGTAACACGTTGTTAAGGTGTGATTGCTTTTACTGCTTTTTTTTTTTTTTTGTCTTTTGCTACACATTCATTGAGTGCTCTATTCACTGAAGATTGTACTCAACATTGTGCTTTAATCAAACGCATGATTGTTTTCCTTAGAAACTTTTTCTGGTGGGGATTGTACTGATTCAAATAAAAAAGGAGACTTTGATATCAAAAATGGAAAGTGTACTAAGTAAAAATAAATGTATATCTTCTTTCCACAGAAAATTTAAGGCAAGTTATTTTCCTGATAAAAACATACCCTCCTAGGGTTATTTTAAGATATTTTTCTTTTGAATTTTAGATTGTTGGAATTTAGTGGGTGATGTTTATGAGCCTTTATTCCAGTTGATAAGAAGATTCTCATCACAACTTTTTATAATTTGCTTTTTAACTTTGTAGAAGCCGAATCAATAGTCTGTGATGGCCATGATGATTTACCTGCTTTTCAAGGACTATTCAATTAGCTTGGATTAATTTTGCTAGAAGCAGTTAATTTTTAACATAAATTAATGACATTTTTATTCTGAAAACATGTTCTTCCATTTTAATACACAGGATATGGTCGACTGCCTTCACTGATGCACTGGCACCTTTAGGAGAATAATGCTTTCTACTCTGACTGATGTAATTTTGTCCTTCTTTTGGGGGTATATGGCTACAACCAGGAGGGAAAGAAAAGGATTGGAGAACTAACACTTACTGTGCACCTACCAGAATGTTCGTATTATTTTCACAGTGTTGGGGGTAGCACATTGCCTCCGTTATTTTGGTGATGAAACTGAAGTTCTGGGAAGTTGATTAACATTCCCCAGATTTTAAATTTAATAAGCCATGGTGGTGAGATTTGGATCTAGATTTCTCTGAATCTAATGCCCAGTGCCTCTCTTTCTGCCACGGGTCTGTTCTAACCAGGATGAGCTCCAGAGATGATCGGTTCTTGCCCCAAACATGAATGTGCAACACCCCTCTCCAGAACACACACACACACACACACACACACACACACACACACACTGGTTGTTACCAGCAGTTATCTTCACCTTTCCTGTGGTGCCTTTGAGAAAGTGAGAAGAACCAAAAAGGTATACACAGGCTGATCAGACTGATTTGTTTCTACTAATGAGAGTTTGCTGTTTCTTATTATACCTTTTGGAAACTAACTATACTAAACAAACTGTATTATAATTTTTGAAGAAAATCAGGAAAATGAAAGAAATATTACTCTCTTTTATAACCATCTGGCATCTTAAGGTAGTGAAAAGGGTAGCAGTTACATGCACATTTTGTTTTATATAAAGACATCTGAAAACAATAGTGCAGAATATAAGTTGGTATTTTTAAAGTTTTTTTTAAAAAGATTTTATTTATTTGAAAGAGAGTGAGAAAGAGAGAGCACAAGCAGGGGGAGGGGCAGAAAGGAGAGGGAGAAGCAAACTCCCTGTGGAGCCAGGAGCCCAATGAGGGGCTCGACCAAGATCATGACCTGAGCCGAGGGCACATGCCCAACTGACTGAGCCACCCAGGCACCCAGGTCTTTTTAAAGTTTTTGAATAAAGTGTAGTTATACTTTAAATGAGAGAGAGTACATTTGTAAACTATCAGTTATTTTCCTTTATATCGGCAAAAGTCTTACTTTTTTCCCCCAGACAAAAGCTTTAATGTTTTTAGGTAAAAGAAGACATGACCCTTTTGTAGCTAGAGTTAAAATTGTGCTGACTGGGCTATTTCTACATTCTCTGCCCTAGTTGAAATAGCTACACAGGATTTAAACTGTGTACATCTCATTCTTGGCTCTGACTGCAAGTCCTAGTTTATACTCAATTACTGTATTTGCCAGTATATGTATTGGAATTTATCGATTTTTATATACCTGTCTCCCCTACTGGCCTGAGAACAATTTGAAGCCAGGAACTTACTCATTTTTTAGATCTCTAGAGCCCAGAATGTATTAAGTCCTTAATAAATGTTTGTTGATTGCATTATAATTGGATGACTTATTCATCCACCCCATCTCCCAAAGGGAAGTTGGTCTTGACTAAACGAAGTGCTCTTGGTTTTTCAACCAGCACGGAGTAGATGAACTTCAAAGTCTCTCCCTCTCCTGTGATTTAGATATGCCAATCTGCCTTTGACACATAAACTATACCTTTTCTTCTTCTTTTTTTAAATTGGGCTATAATTGATATATACCACTTTAAGTTTAAGGTATACCACATGTCGATTTGATACATTTATATATTGCAATATGATTTGGCCGTAGTGTCAGCTAACACCTTTAGCATGTCCTTTCAAATAATCATTTTATATCCTCCCTGAGATGGGGCGCCTGGGTGGCTCAGTCGGTTGAACAGCCAACTCTTGGTTTGGTTTGAGGTCATGATCTCATGGTCCTGGGATCTAGCCCGGCATCGAGCTCCAAACTCAGCTGGGAGTCTGCTTGTGGATTCTCTCTTTCCCTCTTCCAGAGCGGTCTTTATCTCTCTCTCAAATAAATAAATAAATCTTTATTTCCTCCCCAAGGTTAAAACTTTCCTTCCTTTGAAGACACCACTTCTTTAGCAAATTTCTCTAATGGGGGTCATGCCTTTTTTCATTTCTTCAGATTCACAGAGGCTGATATCAAACCTGCAGACTTCTTCATGCACCCCTTGGACACTTCTAGACTGGTGCTACCAATAGAAATACAATGCTAACCTTCATATGTAATTTCAAACATTCTATTAGCCACATTAAAAAAAAGTAAAAAGAGATAGGTGAAATTAATCTTAATTACACATTTTGTTTAGTCTAATATATCCAAAAATTATCATTTTAACATGTAATTAACTAAACATTTTTTCCCCTCTAGAGAGAGAGAGAGAGAGAGAGCGCATGAGCGGAGGAGGGTAGAGGGGCAAAGGGAGAGGGCGAGAGGGAATCCCAAGCAGGCTTCATGTCCAGTTCAGAGCCAGATGCGGGGCTCGATCCCAGGACCCTGAGATCATGACCTGAGCTGAAATCAAGAGTTGGATGCTTAACTGTCTGAGCCACTCAGACACCCCCAGCATAAACATTTTTAATGATATGTGTTACTTTTCTTATTCACAGTAAATCTTTCAAGTCTGGCATTCATTTTACACTTTTACAACACATCTCAATTCAGACTAGTGCTAGGTAGCAGTTATATGCTTACTAGCCTCTTGTGTCTAGTGGCTACTGTGTTGGGCAGTTTAAACTATTGTTCCCTTGACATTTCTCAATATTTCGGAGCCTTTCTTTTATACCACCTAATTTCCATCACCTTTGCTGGGACCAAGAAGATAATTTCTCACTTTTCAGAATTATAGTACCATCAGTTCCTATACGATTTCCCCATGTCTTTCCCTGTTGTCATCTTTGTAGATTCTAATATCAGTGATCTTACTCTGTCTTTCTCAGTGTCTTATGTCATTTCCACTTCACTCATCATCATCTCCATTCTTTGATCCTTATCATCATCCCTCAAATCTCTTAACCTCCAAAGCTCCTCTCTCTGACCAGAGTTCCTAGCATTCTGTTATTACCTATCATCATACATACCCTTGCTCCTAGTCATTCTGAACTGTGGGGGAGTAATTTTTACAATTATTTTAGGTATGAGCATATGGACTACTTAATTAAGCTGCTGTGCCTACCTGATCTCAAAAAAGCTGATGCTTGATTCATTTGTGAAATATTTATTAATATTCATTTGTGAGCTATTTGTTTGTCATGCACTATTCTAGATGTTGAATGTAAAGCTGTGGACAAACAGTAAATGTCCTTGCCCTCATGGAGCTTCCATTCTACTGAAGAAATAGATGAAAAAGAAGGCTCTGTCTTCTCTTTGCCACATCTACTGCAAAAATGAAGACCATTCTCAGCAATGAGACTGTTGACATTCCAGAAAATGTCAACATCACTCTGAAAGGACACACCATTACTGTGAGGGGCCCCAGAGGAACCCTGCAAGGGGACTTCAGTCACATCAATGTAGAACTCAGTCTTGTTGGAAAGAAAAAGAAGAGGCTCTGAGGTGACAAATGGGGAGAAATAGAAAACAACTGGCTACTGGTTTATACTATCTTATAGTCATGTATAGAACATGATCAAGGGCATTAACACTGGGCATCTGTTAAAAGATGATGCCCGTGTAGGCACACTTCCCGTCAATGTTGTTATTCAGGAGAATGGTTCTCTTGTTGAAATCTGAAATTTCTTGGGTAAAAAACACAAAAATACTTCCGCAGGGTTTGGATGAGGCCAGATGCTGCTTGTTCAGTATCTCAAGCCCAGAACGATGTTAATTCTTGAAGTTAATGTATCGAACTCAGCTGCTTTGATTCAGCAAGCCACAACAGTTAAAAAGGATATCAGAAAATGTTTGGGTGGTATCTATGTTTCTGAATAAGGAACAATTCAGCAGGCTGACGAATAAGATCTAAGTTTTCCAGCTACAGAAACAGCAAGATGCCGGATGATTTTTCAGACTTACTTGTGATATTTTAACGATGCAATAAAAGCGGTAGTGATTTGAGGGAAAAAAAAAAGCCATTGTCATATATAGTATGTTAGTTAATGATAAATGTCATGGAGTAAGATAAAGCAGAGAAGGGAGTGGCCGAGTGTCACGGGTAGGTGTTGAAGTGTAGATCATGTGGCTAGCGAGGATTAACAGAAACACGACATTTGTGCCAAGGCCCGGAAAGCCTTGGAGAAACTTACAGTAAGGCATGCGGGTATCTGGGAGTGGGGTGTTCTAGGTAGAGGGAACAGCAAGTGCAAAGGCCTTAAACCCATCTGTAAGCCATTGCTAATAAGAGAAGCCTATAGATGAAAAAGTGATCATTGGCTTCTCCAGATTGAGGCCTACTGGGAGCAGTGTAAAGATGGAAAATGGCGGAAGCCACTGAGTCCAGCCCCTCTCATTTACTGATGGGGACTTTGACACTCAGAACTGCTATGTGGCTTGCTCAAGATCACAGGGCTATTAAATGGCAAGTTTGACTCTGGACCCAGGTCCCCTGACACTAGGCCTAGCATTTTGTAATTCATGCTGAATAAACATGGTGATCATGTGGTTACCACAGTAGAACAGTGTGATACTGTAAATACAGTTGTGATGCAAACCACCCCAAGGAGATTCCCCAGGTTAAGGGCAGGATTTCCCACAAGGCTGCCCTGACTTCAGATGTCAGCTGTGAATTTGGGGGTCCCCAGGCCACTCGCACTTCTGACCAACTGGCGACAAATTCAGGGTATCTTCAACTGCCTCAGGTTTGATAATTCACGAGAACAACCCACCGAAAACAGGAAGGCGTTATGCTTACAGGTACATTTTTATCATGAAGGATACAAATCAGAACTAGCCAAATGAAAAGACATACAGGGCAAGGTCTAGAAGGGTCTTGGACACAGAACTTTCATGTGCTCTCCCTTTGGAATCAGAGCACATTGCCCTCCAGACACATCAATGTGGCCACCTACCAGGAAGCTCATCAGAGCCTTGGCCCAAAGTCCCAACCCTCTAATCACATGGTTGGTCTTTAGCATGCCAGCCCCGCTCCTGCAGTCCTCCTGGGGCCCGCTGGAGCCTCTTCATTAACATAAACTCTGGTGTGGTCTGAGGACCTACTGTGAATAACAAAGACATTCCTGTCTCTTAATTCCGAATTTAGAAACTCTGTCCCAGGCTCCTGGGACAGAGACCAGACACATTCTTTATTATACACAACAGACAGAAATTCAAAAATAATTTGGCGTATGAATCTTACCACACTATAGCCTGCCCAGAGATAAGAAAGAAGCAGCTAACTGAGGCGAGAAACATCCTGGCTCTGAGGGGGATATCCACCATCAAAGCTGAAGTTCATCTCTTTGTTAGAGGGGCATAAAGTCATGGTAAATGAAAACGTGTTTAGCTCATCTCTTTCGTCTGGGCCTCTTCTGGAGAACAGGGCATTGTAGATGGATTTAAATTGCTCAGGATGAAGTTGATGTCACCCACTCCTTGGCTTGAGGGCTTTGGCAATTCCCCTTTCATTACCTCATAGGTGAAGGAAGATCTTTGCTAATGAAGTTCTTTCTGGTGTCTCCTGGGCAGAGGGTGAATCTCATAACAAATATTTGTTCACTTGCTTACTGTGTTTCCTCTATCAACTTCCATGATCCCTGTAGGATTTTTCAAGTTTAAACAAGCATTCAACTTGTGTTTAATATCTAGTTAGAACAAAAAGCTACATAAACAGGCGGCTTGTGTTGAAAAAGGAGAAAAACATTATAAACACTACTCACTGAAAGCTACTGAACTGTTTTCCCTACTCTTCTTCTACACTCGCAATAAAACTTTATTACAAATTATAAAAAAAAAGAAAACGTTAGATCGAGTGAAGAAACATTCCTTGGTGTAGGGTATTTGTCACTTGCTATTTTTACTAGAAAAATGTGTCAAAGTATGTTTTTTAAATACGTTCAAGCATGTATTCAGTGAACATACTTTTTTGGTATCTGCCATGTGCAGGGCACTGTGTGAGACACTGGTCCCCAAACATGACCAGGACTCTGTTGCCCCTTTCAGTTCTCCGGGTAGATGATTACGAGACAGTGTACATTGAGTTACTGAAGTTCTTCTGTATTGTGCAAGCAGAGAAGAGGAGAGCTGAAAGGCCCCCAGGGAGTAGAGATGCAAAAGTCAGAGAAAGTTTCCTAGAGGAGGTAATGCCTGAACTAAGTATGAAAGGATGAGTAAGTGCTTTGCCTGGCAGAGTAGCCGATGCTAGGTGGTGTGTCAAGGAAGAGCAAAGGCTCTTCCTAGAGGTGAGATGGAGCTGCAATGGAGAAACAAAAGCAATTCTGTGAAATAGAGAGTGAGCTGTGCGAAATGACCCAGAAAGATGAGAAGTGATCACATCGTATGCTGCAATAAGTAGATCTTGGAGATCTTTTAGAAGATGAGCTCAAGGACAAGAAAGCACCATTTAGAATGAGGTGCTTTTATGTGAGAAGGCAAGCTCAACGAGGGCATGTTTTTTCACTTTGGAACAAGGAGTAATGCCCCTGGGGGAAGGGTGGTGGGGTTAGCAATGGAGAAAGAAGACATCCGTTGAAGGTAACAAGGTCTGCAAAAGAGCAAACTGCTGTAAGGAGAAAAAAAAGCCCAAGGAATATTATGTGAATCTGCTAAGATTTGGCCTGGGCTATTGTTGAATACTGTGCAGAATAGAAGTTGCTTAGTGACATGTTTAGAACCCCAACACTATTCAGATATTTCCAGATTTAAGAATGGAAGCTGATTTCACTTTGATGAATAAACATTGCCACACTGTATATGTAGGCGGCACATTGATATATCCATCCACTGAAATGTGAGATCTAAGAGGTCAGAAATGTCACTTTTTTCATTTCATCTCATTATGGTGTCCTCAGAGTCTATGACGGAGGCTGGTACATAGTAGGGCCCCAATTAATTTTTGTTGAATGAACCAAATATGCAGAAACTAAGATGTATACCCTGATGAAACTGCATAGAGGAAGAAGTAAATGACAGATATTATGTATTTAATATGATAAGTGAATTTTAAAATCAACAAAATGCTAAGCTGAGCTAAGCTATCCTAAGACTAGAGTTATGTTTGGGGAAAATGTCAGCAGTCATTTCCATATAACATAAGAGAGAATTTATTTTTAGTTTAATTACACACAGTGATCTCATCTTTTATTGTAGATTTCTCTAGAGAATTAACATGTTGATGATCCTGAACCCTTGTGCAGCTCCTCTGGGAAGAGCTACTATCTCAGTCATGCCTTTGTATTGGAAAAGTGGTACCTGCCTCCGTTTGTATTGACTACTCAAGAAAAAGGTTCGGTCAGATCACCAGAAGTTAATTTGCTTTGGAAACTTATGCTCAGCCAACAAGTCCAGTATCCAGAAGGAAAATTAGACTAAAGGCTAAAAGATGCCACACGCAGGAAAGATTATTATAAAAAGGAAAGTTGCTGCCTGTAGGAATAATATCACCCCTCTCTAGGCTCACTGCCCCTAAAGCACATGGATAATCTATGAGTCTTTCCCTCTGAGTTTAGCCCCTTGAGCTAATGTCTTGGATATTGTTTCTTTAGTATATATAATCTTTGTTCTTCTGCTCACTTGACTAAAGAGATTCAATTCAGTGTCCAACTAAGGGACTTATTTGCTTAGGTCTCAGAGCCTGGTGTGTAGGGTTCCTCAATAAATACTTGTTTGAGTGAATCCCTCCCCTGCTTTTTTTTTTTTTTTTTTTTAAGACAGGGAGGGAGAGAGGGAAGGAGGGAGAGAGAGAGAGATATGAGGGTGGGGAGAGGGAGAGAGAGAATGTTAAGCAGGCTCCATGCCCAGAGCAGAGCCTGATATGAGGCTCTATCTCACAACCCTGAGATCATGACCTGAGACAAAATCGAGAGTTGGGCGCCTAATGGCCTCAGCCACCCAGGTGCCTCTGAGTAAATCTCTTTAAAAGTTAAAACATTTAAGCAGTTGCTGGATGATTCTGATGATTCATTTCCAGGGTAGGAATTAATTCTTAGAATGGTAGAGTTTCCAATTCAGTACCTTTCTCAAATGACTAATGAGGTAAAAACAATTAAGTACCAGTAGATGGTTAGACTGATGGCATGAATGTCTGCTAGTTTGTGCTTTTGTTGCTCCTGGATGGATAGAATCCTCATGAGGCTGTCTTTGGGGTTGTAGATTTTAACTGAGACACACAGTACTCCTAGTTCTGGCTTCCACTACCTTTACCAAATTTGCTTGTGGCTAAGAGCCTTTATATTTTCACTTAGTCTTTCTGGGTTGTGGTTGAAAAGAATAGCTTTTTGATGTTTTCAGAGTGTAAGCTGTGAAAGGAAATACTAAATGATTTTCCTTACCTATAAAAATACATATATTTTCTTCTCCAGTAATCTTCATATTCGATGGATGTGATAATGTCTAGCTAGCAAACTATACAAATTCACTGTTTTATTTAGTTGTAAGAAGCCTTCAGAATTTGGCATATAACCTATAGTTGATACCGGGGTCATGTAATAATTTAACAAAATATTAAAAAGAGAAGTCCGAACATTCCATGATGATTTAGCAGAATTAAGGACGAAGTTTGGGATGCAGTGTTAGAAAACTCATGGAGCCACTCGTCGCTGGTATTTTATCTACTGTTCTCCAATTTCTCATTTTTGGGATTGAATTCTCCCCCTTATTCCTCCTGTGCCCCTTTATTTTTAAAAAGGATGCATAATGGTTATGCTCATTATTTTCTAAACCCGAGATAGTCTTCCTAAATTCAAAAAAGGAAATTATGACAATTACTTTTGCTTACAGACTTAAATAGTGCTTGCAGATTTTAACATCTCTCCTAAAAATTAAAATCGATGACTGCTCCCTATTTCTCCGCTGGATTTCACTGTCAGTCCTCCTCCACAATAAGCCCTGGTTTCCGTCATCATTCTACTCATTGCTTAATCACCTGCCAGCATGATATTCTTTGTTATCCTTCTGAAAATTTCAAGGACATCAGGAACCTCCGAATCATGCAATATTCATTCTTTTTCTTGATGAAATCGTTGACGTTGATGGTCACCCCCCTGCAGTATTTCAACGTTCCCTTTGCCTCATCTCTGGGGCATGACGTAGTTATTGTTTAGCACTTGGACTGCTTCTTCTTTCTCTCTCTTCCTCTGGTCCTTCAATTTAGCAATATTTAAGGGTTCCTGACCCCTTGCTTTTTCCTTTTGTTCTATTTCCTGTTAAGAGACTTCAATTCTGTTCCCTCCACTTTCAATGTCCATTTGAAGGCAATGAATTCAGGAAACAACAGGGCTGAACATAGTGTGGAGGGGGTTGGGAGAGGAATGCATTGCATTTTAGGAAATCTTTTACCCTGTGCATGCTGCTTGTTGTGGTTTTTCCTATACTTCTAAACTCTATCATTTGATAGAACTGGGAGAAGATTCCACCCAGGTCCACTAGAGCTGCTCTGAATTAGCCTAGACTCTTAGAGTCAGGATAGATCTGGCACACCCATCTTCCCTTTGCTTTACATCTGGGATTAGACCTGCTCCCTGGAAGACAGCGAGTAGGGCCAAGAGCTCTCTAAATTACCTATTTGGTCAATACAGTATCTGGGTAGAACTCCCCTCCTTCTAGGCTGAAAACAGGGACCCCTAAGTTTACAGCCCACAATGTAACAGTGCAGATTAAAGGAAAGAACCGTCAAGCTGAAAGATCAGAGGAAGAAAGTACTTTTGAATATGATTTATTACAGGAAATAGCCTACTATTTTGAATAACTTAGGCATCCTGCATTGACTACAAAGAGGCAGGATCTCAATAAAAAGCATAAAGCTCAGAGGAAATAATGCTTTGAGGTGAAAAAGAGAACCCCGGATGACATGAGCAAAAGATGACAAGGGAGAAAACAAATGAAATGGCAGAATTAAAATTTGCATTGGAGTGTTTAGGGAACAGAATTGACATAAGGAAAAATATAGCCAATCACAAGTAGGATAACTTTACAGTGGTCTTCTAGAACATAGAGAACAAGTGCACCGAGATGAGAAAGGCAAATGAGCAGGTGACTGAAGGCAAGGACTGGGTTCAGAGGTCTACCCTATGTTTGGATCTGGGCATACACATGTGAGTAAGACAGGTTTACTGTCCTCAGTGTCCTCACACGCAAGTCAGGTAAATAGACTGAGGGGAAGCTTCCTGAAAGACATAAGATTTGAGTTGTTCTTAGAATGGGTAATACTTGAGCAGGCAAATGTGAAGGAGGAAAAGTGTCCAGGAGAGTGGCAGCTTGGGTAAAGGTAGAGAAGTAGGAGATAGTGTAGGGTATTCATTTATTATGAAACAATATCTTTTCAACATCTTCCATGTGTGAACCCCCAGTTGCGGTATGAGCAATGACAAAGACAGAAAAGTTTTGTTCTTCTGTGGAGTTGATATTCAAGAAGGAGGAAACCAAACAATGTACAAGGGAACAGATACATAAGTAAGATAATTTCATATTGTGATATAGTCTATGAAGGAACCAAATTAGATTGATAAGGTAGAGCTTAACTGGTGGTGGGAGAACCAGTTTAAATAGGGTGGCTATGGAAAGCCTCTTCTCTAGAGTGGTAACATTTGAGCTGAGACAGGAATGCTGGGATGAAATCACCCATACAGAGAGTTGGAAGAGCCTTCTAGAGGAAAGACATAGCAAATGCAAAGGCACTGAGGTTAGGCATGTTCAGGAAATGACCCACAGCTTCATGAATTTGATTAGAGCTGTAGCTGAACTTGAAATTTAGGTTGTTCTTATTTTCATACAAGGATTGGAAGAAGCATTTGGAAAGAGTACTGGTCTTGAGAGTTAGAATGAGTTTGATTCTGTTCTCAGCTCTGCCAATAACTATCGTCAGAACTTTGGGCAAGTTATTTAACCTGTCTTGGCCTCAGTTCTCTGATCTGTGACATGAGGGTAACGGTCAGTAGCTGTATGCTTACGTTTGGGTAAACATACCGTCTACCCCTGGAGATACACAGTGGTGTGTCAGTAAGGTCAACCCAAAGCCACAGTATAGACACTGGGCGACTTTCTGGGCTATTAATTTCCCTAAGGGCTTGGGGAAAATTATATATAGATAATATTATGCACTAGAACACAAAATTCCCTTGCATTTTTAAGCTTAAAATGTCAAATGTCAAGGATACTTTATGTTTTCACTGGGCCACTTTATTTCTATCCTCATGAAAATGCTTCCATCATGAATTTCAGTGGAAAAGTTTGAAAAGCCTTACTCTAGACACTAAAGTTTTTTAGCTACAATTCTGTGATCCACTATCCTTTTAGAAGTTCTTCATTCTTGGGTTCTTTATTATTAACCTCTTTTCCTTCATGACTGAATGAATAATCCAACTTAGATTGTTTCCTGTTGCTTTTAAGGGAACTCCTTTCAATTCAGAGAAAGAACTTTAAAACCAAAGTATTTCTATGAGTTCTGGAGGGTATTAAATATCAAGTTTAGAGAGAGGGAAAAGCACCTTATAAATTATTTGTTGTAAATATTGTTTTTACTTCACAACTATTTCACAGATGCCTCACTTCCCAACTGGGTCTCAGAAGAAATATGCTGTCCTTATGATCAGAATTTACATTTAAAAATACAACGTATTCAAAAGCATATTTTCTTCTCTCCTCATCTGGGGTTCAACCAATAGCTTCCAGAGGATCCTCTCAAGATATTTTTAATTCTAAGTAACAGATAACCCCGCTTACACTGGCATAAGCAATAAGCAGAGATATTGTCACACATAACAGGAAGCCGGAAGTTGGGTAGTCCCCATTCCGTTTTTCTAGGGTCTCAGCTCTGCTCTCTTCCATGTGTCACCTTTTTTTCTCAAGCTGGCTTCCACCGTGGTCACAAGATAACCACCAATTCTGGCAGCAGTTGTCCCTAATTGTAATGAAAGAAAGGGCTTGTTCTCCAGCCATAGACTGAAGATTCTTTCCTCCAGTTTGATTGGTTAACTTAGGTCAAGTGCTCAGCCCTGAGCCATTAACACCAAGGCTAATGAAATGAGCATGGGAATTGTAGGCTGCCTGGACTCAGCCTTGGATCTGGGGTTAGGATCTATTTCCCTTGAGAACTATGGCTGCCCTGAGAGGGAGAAAACCCTGACCTAAGTCATGGCTGCATTAAGAAAGGATGGAGGAGGATAGGTAGTGGGTGACAACCCCACCTATAAGGTAGGAGTCTATAGAAATGACTAAAGATCTTTTAGTGAGAAGTTCTATTTGTTCTTGACTGGTGGCAGCCAAGTTCTAAGAAGCATCAGTTTCCTTCTTGTGAATAGAAAAAGTGAGGAACTGAAATGTTTCATTTAGAAAATATTTACTGGGTTCATACTGTTTCAAGAACTGAAATCCATGAGGTAGTCACATAAACGCTTAATAATAATGACAGGTATGGCCAAGAGCACAGGGACGTGACTTATTGATCTTATTCACCTTTAATCAGTATCTGCTCAATGATGAGCCCTCTGGGAGTGGGAAATTTCCTACTGCTTTGCTCCCTGTGTGTCTCCAACCCCTAACATATTGCTTGACACATACTAAGCATGCCACACATATTTATTGAAATATTGTTTGTCGGAGCCAAAATCATTAATGATTTCTGAAAGGATAGTGGAATAATTGAGCATGTACAACAGAAGCTCAGTCACATGCTTGAATGGGTGGAAGGTTCTTTAAGGTAAGAAGTCTGAGGAGGTAAATTAATTCTTTCTCAGTTGGAGGGTGTTAGCGTGGAATGAAGAACTTCAGATGCCAGAAAAGCTCTGAGACCTTGACATAATGGAACAAGTTGGGTGATGTCTATGTGGAAGGAAGCTTTTTACTTGACAGGAATATTTAGCACAGCACCTAATGCATGGTACATATTCAATAAATAAATAATGAATGAAAGAATGGTGAGCTTTCTAATTAGATTTGGGAAAATATTATGATTAGATTAAATAGTTCGTATCCAACTGTGCCTTCCTGCATTTATTTTTTTCTTTGCTTTTAGTGGTGTGATTTGTGGTAATATTAGCTTTGTTATTTTAATGGAGTGCTGTATTTCTAATGGAAAAATGTAGCTCAGTGCAATGTGGTTTGACTCACTATTCCACATCAAACAAAAGTCTGATTATTTAGAACACAGATGCATAGATTTTGCCCCTAACCAAATTGCCTTCTTAGTGTCTGACAGCAAATAACCGCAAGGCCTACCAACTGTTCTTTAAAATTGTAAAGAACAGTTTGATGGTATATTTGGAAGGGACTGGAAAGACCATCTAATCCAACTGTCCCATTTTGTAGATGGAAAACCTGAGCTCAGCCAAGCAGGGTGATGGCCTGCTATTCCTGCTATTTCAGTGCTGGTTCAGTGGTAGAGGCAGAAATCGAACTCGGGTTTCTCAACCGAACTGCACTAGTTTGACCGCATGAGGAACTAAGGGATAATTGAGAGCAGCAGGCTTATTTTAAAAAGTTTGATTTTGGGCAGTAGCAGGCTTGGAGCTATGGGGGTCTTGCAAGTCCTGAATAGACCTTTCTTTTGCTAATGGGCCATTTGGAATAGGTGAAAAAAATTAAAGTAACAGTCTACTTAGGTGGTGGAGAACATTATTACATGTAAAAGACTGCAGTTATTATCAGAGGAACTGGTAACATTGACTGTATAACACTGAGAAATTTCAACAAAAACTCCTCAGTGACTCCTTCTGAAGAACATTGCAAGGTTATGACTTTGCTAACATTGAGAAAGGAGCCATTCCTTTGAGAATGCTGTTTTCCTTGCCCGGGTTTGAGGAGAGCCTGTCAATTTGCCTCGTCTCATTATTCCTATATTAACATGTTTAATAAACCTAGTCTATTAATTTATCATAATTCATACTTTCATGCTATTTCTCTTTGTCGTTCAGAAAAATTTATTGTAACAGATTTGACTGTAATCTGTATGGTTTTTAGGATATCTTCTGGGTTTAGAAATCCCTGACATTCTGTATTTTCCTCCATCTGACTTAGGACAAATGAAAACAGACTGCATGTTCATTCACTCCTCTATATAATATAAGAGGGATATTGTACTATGCTTCTCATACTTGACAATATATTTTTCATTGTACTATACTTCTCATACTTGAGAATGTATTTTTACGTCCTTTTGTCTTTTTTTAAAGATTTTATTTATTTGAAAGAGAGAGAGAGAGCAAGCCAGAGCACAAGAGCAGGGGGTTGGGAGAACCAGACTCCCCGCTGAACAGGGAGCCGGATGCAGGGCTTGATTCCAGGACCCTGGAAGCATGACCTGAGCCTAAGGCAGATGCTTAACCGACTGAGCCACCCAGGCGCCCCTCCTTTTGTCTTTTTCAACAGACTTTTTATGTTCTGGTTATCACTGCTGGCCTGACTTATGGAAGGTTTGGGTAGTTTGCATGCTGCTTGGCCATCTGCCCTAACCCCGTCTCATTAGTACTCCTGCATTCCGTTTCACTTGTGGGCACCAGTGTGTATTTAGAGATCTTTACTTAGCTATTTAAAAAAAAAAAATCTCTGACTTGGATATTTAAAAATTCTTTTGGCATTGTTTCTTGAACTCATCTTATAGTCCTGTGGATTTATTTACTTATTTCCTCTTCCTATGAATCTCATCTGCCCCAAATCTGCCCCGATCTCAACTGCCCAAAACCTGTTAGAAAAGCATGAGTCTCATCATTTCTTCTAAAGTGAAATGTCACTAATAATATAATTTTTTATATTTCGAATGAAAAAGTTTCTTATCTTGCTG
The DNA here is from genome assembly GCF_003265705.2 of Callorhinus ursinus. Taxonomy (NCBI): domain Eukaryota; kingdom Metazoa; phylum Chordata; class Mammalia; order Carnivora; family Otariidae; genus Callorhinus; species Callorhinus ursinus. The sequence continues at coordinate 37,531,693 of NW_027397076.1, forward strand.
TATTAATTTTTATCAGGTTACTCTTATGAGCTAAGCATCTGTTTTATGATACCTCTCAGTGTTCTCTCAATTAATCGGTCCGATACAAGATCACTGTTCAAATCAGCCAGATTCAATTCCATAGCAAGTTTTTTTTGTTTTGTTTTGTGCGTGTGTGTGTGTGTGTGTGTGTGTGTGTGTGTATGTGTGTGTTTTGCCTAGAGAAGACAAAAAGAATTCAGCAAATGTGATCCTCTTTGTCTGCTGATGGTGCAACTCTGGATATGTTATGTCTACCTGCAACATGAGCTCAGTTTATTTTTCAGGGATTTTCACTAGATTTTAAGTGGAATTTGTTTAATGTATAGCACATTCAGCAAAAATATGTTATGTGCTTGTTGTGTGTCAGGCTCTTTGCACTGTGGTGACTGTGACAGACATGGGGTAGACTTAATTACAGTGTGAACTAGCACTGTTTCTCAGTGTCTTCTATGTTCCAGGCACCGTGTTAAAGTATGTTAAACATTTATCTCATTCAGTTAACTTTTCAAAAGCTCATGAGGTGCAGATACAATGATTATTCCCATTTTCTAGATGAGGAGTTGAAACTTAGGGTCAGGGATCTGTCCAACATTTCTCAGCAATTGGCTGAGATTCCAACCAGGTCTTTCTGAATCTAGATCTGAGCTTTTAACCTGTATGTTCTTTTTCTCTCCCTTTTTTTTATTATGTTATGTTAATCACCATACAGTACATCATTAGTTTTTGATGTAGTGTTCCATGATTCATTGTTTGTGTATAACACCCAGTGCTCCATGCAGAACGTGCCCTCTTTAATACCCATCACCAGGCTAACCCATCCCCCCACCCTCCTCCCCTCTAGAACCCTCAGTTTGTTTCTCAGAGTCCATAGTCTCTCATGGTTCATCTCCCCCCCCGACTCCCCCCCTTCATTTTTCCCTTCCTGCTGTCCTCTCCTTCTTTTTTTTTTTATTTAACATATAATGTATTATTTGTTTCAGAGGTACAGGTCTGTGATTCAACAGTCATACACAATTCACAGCGCTCACCATAGCACATACCCTCCCCAATGTCTATCATCCAGCCACCCCATCCCTCCCACCCCCACCGCTCCAGTAACCCTCAGTTTGTTTCCTGAGATTAAGAATTCCTCATATCATCATGAGAGACGATGGACTCTGAAAAACAAACTGAGGGTTCTAGAGGGGAGGGGGGTGGGGGGATGGGTTAGCCTGGTGATGGGTATTAAAGAGGGCACGTTCTGCATGGAGCACTGGGTGTTATACACAAACAATGAATCATGGAACACTACATCCAAAACTAATGATGTAATGTATGGTGATTAACATAACATAATCATAAAAACAAATTGCTCATATCAGTGAGGTCATATGATACATGTCTTTCTCTGATTGACTTATTTTGCTCAGCATAATACCCTCCAGTTCCATCCGTGTCATTGCAAATGGCAAGATTTCATTCCTTTTGATGGCTGCATAATATTCCAGTGTGTGTGTGTGTGTGTGTGTGTATATATATATATATATATATATATATATATATATATATATGTATATATACCACATCTTCTTTATCCATTCATCTGTATGGTTTTTAACCTGTATGGTAGAGGGAACAATGATGGCCCTTATGATGTCTACTTTTTTTCCTGAATTAAAAAGTGAGATGCTGAGTATTGAGTAGGGTTAGGAAGAGGATCTGGGTTTGTGGAGAGCCAGGGAGACTTGAGTAGGAGGGTGAGGTGATGGTGGACACTGAGCTGGAGTGGCAGGCATTCCCCAGGAATCAGCTGATGCTGTGGCCCATGAATTAGTGGTACAATAAATGTGGCAAATAATGTGCAGTGTTGCAAGACACATTTTTAAAAAGGGAGTCAAACCACCTAATAATTATTTGTATCAATTAGGATTTGTTTCAGCCACTAGTAATAGAAACCTGAAATTCTAGGTGTTTAAGACACAGGTTTGTTTTTCTTTCATGCAAAATAAATCTTAAGGTAGGGAGTCAGGGGCTTGTGTGATATCTATACAGTCATCAGTGGCTCAGCTGCTTTTTTTTGCTCCAGTTTTCCTAGGCCATTCCGTCTCATCTTCACAAAATAACTGCTGGAGTTCCGGCCATCATGCCCATATTCCAGATGGGAGAAGGACGAAGGCTGTCAGCTGAGTCAGCTCCTTTGTAGCATTCTCCCAGAAGCCTGTCATTGACTTCTACTCAAATCTTTAGATACTCTTAAATACAAGAGAGTTTGGAAATTATAGTGGTTTTTTGTTTTGGTTTTTTGTTGTTATTCATTTGTTTGTTTTAAACCCAGGGACATAGCTGCCTATACAATATAGGAACCTGCTTTTAAAGAAAAAATAAAACTGGATATCGAATGGACAGTTACAGTCTCTGCAACACCTTTCTATACCCAAAGCTTCTGTTGTACCCTTATGTTCGGAAATCTTAGATGATAATTAGACTTCAGATGAGTACGTTGTGTGGAATTTTCTCACAAGGTTAGAATGTAAATAGCCACCGTTGTTTGCTACTTTAAGACCACTAAAGAATGTGGAAGTCATGATTTTAAAGGGGGCGGGGGAAGGCAACAAAATGACACTTCCTCTTTTTTCCCCCCAGGGCAAGCCTTGCATCATGTAGATTGTTTTGGGGTTGCTGATGTGTTCTAGAGGCAGGAAGCTGGATATATTAAAAAAGTGTTTACTGCTGATTGTTCTGTGTATTTATTAATTGGTTTTTTTCATTCTTTCCTAAAGAGATTTCACAGTTGTTGGTTCTTCTTATAAACAGTTCATTTCTAAATGAAATATAAATCAGCTACATCCTTTATAAAAAGATAAAGTAGAAGAAACACTTTTGAAACAAACACGATTTGTTTCATATTAATAACTCTGTATTTCTGTTCTTGGAAGCAGGGGTGCTTTCTTCTAATTCTCTTTCCTTTCAGATGGTAAGCAAGTGGAGAAATTAGCAGGAGCTACTTTATGGTAACAAAGTGAAGAGATTAAAGATGGCCTGAAATTATAAGGATCTGTAGAAGAAGAAATTTCAGAGTTTAGCAAAAGATAATACTTCAGATCTATAGAATTGATTCTTCCAACATTTAAGTGCCTCCAGGGGCGCCTGGGTGGCTCAGTTGGTTAAGCAGCTGCCTTTGGCTCAGGTCATGATCCTGGAGTCCTGGGATCGAGTCCCACATCGGGCTCCCTGCTCAGCAGGGAGTCTGCTTCTCCCTCTGACCCTCTTCCCTCTCATGCTCTCTATCTCTCATTCTCTCTCTCTCAAATAGATAAATGAAATCTTAAAAAAAAAGATAAGTGCCTCCAGATCAAGCTTCCAGTTTCGCTGGGTGGTTTTAAGCAGATTCAGATTAATGATTTGTGTTTTCAAAGTTCTGGTTCTTTGCTGGTTGATGTTTGACTTAGTGTCATGTCCTGCCCCCAGAACACAAATGAATGAGGGCACAAATGAGGTACCCGTAGGGTCCACAATGTGCTGGGGTGATGGTTGATTAGCAGGGGTCTGCAGCACAAGGATGGGGGGATGAGATGGTAAGTTCAGCTGGGAATTATAAATGAAGAACAAGGTGAAGGAATTGCTCAGGAGACTGGCTGGAAAGTAGTTCAGATGCCTTCAGATAATCCAGACGGTTGCATTTGTTATTATGTATTGATATGTCAGTACTTAGGAGCCAGGAGCAATCCCCTTTCTCAGTACTTTTGTGGAATTTGCATGGGGCTTTAAGCAGTTGACACATTTTGGGCTTATGAAGAACAGTTTCCTTGGTTATTTCATTTGTCTCCCAGGATAGCATACTATCATAGCATTTTCTTTGCTGTTATAAACAGTTGTCTGAGCTGAAAGGCTTCTGAGTACATCTATTATTTCCCTCTGGGTAGGAAGTGATGTCTCATGATTGGTAACAAAGGCTCACGTATCACCTGCCTTTAACGGTAACATCAGGGCATCTCATTTCCCAGTAGTGCAACTTTAATTTCCTGTCATCTAGATAGCTGTATTCAGAAGGTGGGTTGTCCCATCCCAAGTGAAAGGGAATGACAGGAAGCATTCTCTCTTCATGTTACAGTTTGCCAGAAAGTACTCAGAAGTCCTTTTATGCCTTGCTCCAAATGAATGGATTTCACTGTTGCATTTTCATTACTTGGTGGCGAGATAGGGGTGCTGAGGAGGTAAGAGACTTGTTACATTCAAAATCAGTGGGACTCTAAGCAGGGCAGCAGATATGGTCTTCAGGGTAAGGTGATAAGGCGCGAAGAGGAGTTGAATGGGTCAGAATGTCCAGAAGTTAATGCTCAAGTAAAGAAAAGATGAGGAAGAACTGAATAGAGATCCTCCAAGGTTATGAAATTCTAAGGAAAGAGTTTTGTGGTCATCATGTCCACTAGTAACTAAACTATATATGAATTGCATAACTTGTTTTTTTTCTGGAATCATGGACATATGACTAAGAGTGATAAATGATAGGGAGGTGATTCTGAACTGGACTTTATAGTGTTTCCCTAGTCCCTGTGTTTCTTCCATCATTTCCCTGATGATACTTTCCACGCTGGACAACTTTTCTTGGTACCTTTGAGAGTCACTGGGTGGTGCTGAGTGCTCTTTAGAGCTTTGGGGATACAGATAAAATGTGTGCTTTGTCATCCTGAGTGTGGCTTTTTGTTGTTGTTGTTTGTTGTTTTTTTTTTAAGCTACTTTCAGCTGCTTGGGGGAGATAGAGAGAAGGCGCATGTTGGGGCAAAATCAAGTGGTCACTGCTCTTGAGGAAGAAGGACTAGGATGAGTGCAAAGGTGTGATTGCACTAGTAGTTGTGAGACATGGACATGCAGCTGAGTAAGCAGGAGGGTGAAGATAGGAGGGAGGCGAAAAGTAAGGCTTGACATATTGCATTACTAGGGGTGGAAGAGAGAACACTGCTCAACACTGTGGGACAAAGGAGATTTTAATATTTAATACAGGTTAGTCAAACTCTGGCATTTTTTCTAGTTTATTTTTTTTCTTGCCTTATCCTAGTTACTGATAATCTTTATGGGTTTTATGATTCAAATTGATTTATAATTGCCACAAATAGATGCATCAAGAACCTATTCTTTGTCTAAATGTTCTTGATATACCTGTAAAATATCATCTCCTTTGTATTTATATTATTGATAATTGTTTGCTTTTCTAATATTTCTAGGTAATCTGCATTTCTTGATGAACTTATGTATTATATTTGATACACAAATAAATATTCCCACCTAAAAACTTACTTAAGGTAAAGGTTTTGTATGTAAGACCTAAAAAAGAATCTGTAATAGCTCCTTAATGCATTGACAGCTCTTTTGTTTATTCAAATGTCTACTGTAATCTATTTTAGTGGAGAGGTGAGGCAACATTATACACTGTGACACACGTTTCTGGGTTACTTCACTTCCTATGCCTCTCATTGGAATGGGTAATTGAGGTAATTATTTGGGGGCAATTCAAGCCCAAAACCAAATTCTTGCTTCATTTCACTGGTGTCATTGAGGTACCTCCCTTCATATCATTAGGAAACAGACAGCAGTCTATTATGAAAGCTAAAATAAAAGAGAGTGATGTCATGATAAGTGCAGACAAGTTCCTGTGTAGTCTGGAAAAGAGAAAAGGAGTTGCAGAGAAAGAATTTACAATTTTTCTCCAGCACTGCCCAGAGGGCAGGTGTTCTGATTCTTAATGAGTCATCTTCCTCTTTATGCAAAAATATCCCCAAGGTAGAGAAGGGTAGCTCATTGAACTACACCATTTGGATTCCCTAAGGTGTATCATAATCTTTGCTCTCTTCTGTTGTCACCAAGCCAGATGCCAGTTGCTAACTTTGCTTCCATGTGAACATCCTCCCTCCTGCCACCCCAGCCCTCAGCCCCCAGGAAGGACACATTCCATACAGACATATCCCTAGTTCTTGGGTCAAATAAAATCTTCCACTTAAATAATTAATAATTTGGATTTAAATAGGTTTCTTTTTCATTAGATTATTGTGAATCCATTATACCTGTCACAGCCTCAGGGAACCAAATAAAACTTTTTCTGAAACTGCAGAAAAGTCAGATCCTGAATTACAGTGATGACAAAGGCACTGCCCCCTGTGAGCCGGAAGCTCCATTGACCTTTTGGCCTCACCCATTTCTGAACCATCCATGATGGATGTTCAATATTTGTGCATTATTTTTTCATACACATTTTAAGGTTATTCCAAAAATTGAATAAATTGAAGAAAATTTAAATTAGATTCTGTGACTTTTGTTTTCATTTATTCATGTATTCTTACTTTCCATTTTACATTTTTATAAAACATCTTTACCTTGTAGCATTAATGATATTCTAGGAATTTGGGATAGAAATTGCCAAATGAAGACTGATATTTGAATTGAAACTTAACATTTTCTTTTAGTTTATCTTGGTGATAGCACTCTTTTATTGGGAAAGCTAATATATATATGTATGTATGTCTATATATACATATATATATATACACAATTCTTATAAAATATGAGAAAGAGAGGATCATTTTTCTGCTAGAGAAGAAAACTTATTCCTGCTAATGAGGATTTTCTGAATAATTTAGAATTTAATTGTTGTTTGGAAACATTAATCCTCTAAATCTCTGAAATTTGAGAGAATTAGGGGAAAGTACAGAATAAAAGGGAGTAGTACATTTAGCAATATCATTGGTTGATGTGATAGCTAATTTTATTTGACTAGGTCATGGGGTGCTCAGATATGTGGCCAAACATTATTCTGGATGTTTCTGTGAGGGTGTTTTGGATGAGATTAACATTTAAATCGCTAGACAGAGTAAAGCAGGTTGCCTTTCCTATTGTGGGTGGGCCTCAATCAAATAAGTTAAAGGACTGAATAGAACAAAAAGGTTGCCCCTCCATAGAGAAAGAGGGAACCCTTTGCACTTGACTGCCTTTTTTTTTTTAACAAAAAAAAGGGGGGCTGGGGCAGAGGGAGAGGGAGAGAGAGAATCTTAAGCAGGCACCATGCCCTGCATGGAGCCTGATGCGGGCTTAATCTCACAACCCTGAGGTCATGATCTGAGCTGAAATCAGGAGTCAGATGCTTAAACAACTGAGCCATCCAGGCACCCTCTACTTGACTGCCTTTGAAGTGGGATATCAACTTTTTCCTGCCTTGGACTCAATCAGAAACTTCAGCTCTTATTAGGTCTTGAGCCTGCTGGCCTTTGGACTGGAACTGCGTCATCAATTCTTCTGGTTCTGAGGCCTTAGAACTTGGACTAGAACTACACCATCAGCTCTCCTGGGTCTCCACTTTCCCGCCCTTCAGATTTTGGGAATTGTCAGCTTCCATATTTGTGTGGGCCAATTCCTTATAATAAATATTTTTCTCTTGGGACTTCTGGGGGAGATGGCAGAGTAGGAGGCTCCTGAGCTCACTTTGGCCCATGGATACAACTAGATAACGCCCACATCAGTGTAAATAACCCAGAAAATGACCTGAAGACTGGCAGAACAAACTCCACAGCTAAATGTAGAGAAGAGGCTATACTGAAGAGGGTGGGGAGGGCAGAGATGTGGTTGGGAACCGAATGGATTTGCAGGACTAGTCTTGGGAGGGAGGGACCAGCTGGCATAGAGAAGAGAGAGGAGCAGATCCCCATGCCAGGCACCCCAGGTACAGGGGACCCACACAGGAAAGATGAATCCCCATAACATTTAGCTTTGAAAACCAGTGGGGCCTAACAATCAGTGGGGCTTAACACTTGAAACTTTAAAAATCAGAGGGCTGGGCTCTGGTAGAACCTGAAGGGTGAGTCCTTGCCTTTGAAGAGATAGCACAACAAACAGTCCCCCTGAGATACAGCCTAGAAGCAGCAGTTTGAAAAACACCTGGGGTATACGGGAAGGAGATTTATTTACTAATTTCAGCGCATGTGCTGGAGGTGCAGGGATCTTTGAGAGACCTCTCCAAGAACAAAAGAGCTGGCAGGCACTGTTTCCCTCCCCTGACCCCAGCCTAGATACATGGACACCTGTGGGAACCAGCTCAGCATTAAGACTCTACCCAACTCACTAACAGCATGCCCTTCCCCCAAGGACTTCTGTGGATTTGCCCCTTCCAACCTGGCCAACCTCAGAGTTTTCCCAGGCATAGCTACAGGTCTCCTCTCAAAGTGGACTGGCATGGACCTTGATGGCACCGTGCATCCTGCCCCCATATTCTACAGACCTGCCCCCTCCAATATGCCCTTGGCTAGAGCCCATCCAAAGCAGTGCCACCAGCCTGGCAGTGTGCAAGGAGCCCCAACAAGGGCCAGTACCACTCCAAAGTGACTCCTGCTCTGGGGAGAGGGTAAGATACCCACACAGACTAGTCCAGCTGTGGCTCTAGCAGTGGGCTAAGGGCAGATATTGGGTCTGACTGCAGGTCCTGCCCACAATTGAAAGCTTCTCAGGAGACAACCCAGGGAAAACATCCTGCTGTTGCATCCCTGACAAACACCTGGTCTGACTCAACTCAAGCCCAAGGTTGGCCCCAGACTAACCCACTAAGAACACAGGGACCAAACCCTGCCCACAGCAGGCAAACAGAGCCATTGCAGATGACTGGGCTGAGACCAAACATGGCTTAGCCACAATAGTAGGTCGCATGCAGCACACATCACTGACACCCAGGAAGGTGAACAGGGGACATTGCACTGCAGGGCACTACAGGACTTCTTCATAAGGTCGCTACTTTCAAGAGCAGAAGATATAGCTAACTTTCCTAACACATAGAAACAGACACAGAGAGTGAGACAAAATGAGGAGTGAGATGAATATGTCCCAAATGAAAGAATGGGATAAAATCACAGCAAAAGAGCTAAATGAAATGGAGATAAGTAATATGCCCTATAGAGAATTTAGAGTAATGGTCATAAAGATATTCACTAGACTTGAGAAAAGAATGGAGGACCTCAGTGAGACCTCAACAAGGAGACAGAAAACATAAAAAAGAACCAATTAGAGATGAAGACCTCAATAACTGAAATTTAAAATACACTAGATGGGAATAAATAGTAGACTAGAGGAAGCAGAAGAATAGATCAGTGACCTGGAAGACAGAATAGTGCAAAGCAATCAAACTGAACAGGAGAGAGAAATAATAATAATAATTATTATACATGAAAATAAGCTAAGGGAACTCAGGAACACCATCAAATGTAATAACATTCATGTTATAGAGATGCTGGGAGAAGAGAAAGAAAAGGCAGAAAATTTATTTGAAGAAATAATAGCTGAAAAGTTTTTGAAGCTTGGTAGGACACAGAAATCCAGATCCAGAAGGCACAGAGAGCCCCCAACAAAAATCAGCAAAAGCAGATCCACATCAAGACACACAGTAATTAAAATGGCAAAAAAATAGTGATAAAGAGGATTTTAAAGGCAGCAAGAGAAAAGAAAACAGCTACATTCAAGGAAACCCCATAAGGTTATCAACTGATTTTTCAGCAGAAACTTTGCAGGCTAGAAGAAAGTGGCATGATATATTCAAAGTGCTGAAAGGAAAAAAAACCCTGCAGCAAAGAATACTCTATCCAGCAAGGCTATCATTCAGAATAGAAGGAGAGATAAAGAGTTTCATGACAAACAAAATTTAAAGGAATTCATGACCATTAAACCAGCCCTACAAGAAATGTTAAAGGGAACTCTTGGAGTGGAAAGAAAAGACCATAAGTAGGAGTGAGAAAAGTAGGAAGCACGAAAGCATTAAAATTAAGTATATCTATAAAAATCAATCAAGGGATTCACAAAATAAAAGGATGTAAAAAATGACACCATATATTTAAAACATGAATGGGGAGAGGAGTAAAGGATGGGTTCAAACTTAAGTGACCATCAACTTAATATAAGCTGTTCTATGCATAAGATGTATATATAAACCTAATGTTAACCACAAATCAAAAACCAGTAATAGATATGCAAAAAATGAATAGAAAGGGATACAAGTATATCACTAAAGAAAGCCAGGAAACCATGATTCAAGAGGGCAAGTGAAGAAAGGAATAGAGAAAAATTACAAAAACAGCCACAAAACAAGTAACAAAATGGCAATAAGTACATATCTATCAATAATTACTTTGAATGTAAATGGGCTAAATTCTCCCATCAAAAGACATAGGGTGATGCAGTGGATAAAAAAGCAAGACCTGTCTATATGCTACCTACAGTAGACTCATTTCAGACCTAAAGACACATGCAGATTGAAAATGAAGGGATGGAAAAGCATTTATCATGCAAATAGAAGTGAAAAGAAAGCCAGGGTAGCAATAGTTATATTGGACAAAACAGACTTTGAAACAAAGACTGTAACAAGAGACGGGGAAAGACATTATATAATCATAAAGGGACCAAGCCAACAGGAAGATGTAACAATTGTAAATATTTACGTACTCAAGATGGGAGCACCCAAATACATAAAGCAGCTAATAACAAAGGAAGTAATTGATAGTAGGGGACATTAACACCCTGCTTATATCAATGGGTAGATCATCCAAACAGAAAATCAACAAGGAAACAGTGGCTTTGAATGACACATTGGACAAGATGGATCTAAGAGATATATTCAGAAAATTCCATCATAGAACAGCAGAATACACATTCCTTTCAAGTGCACTTGGAACATTCTCCAGAATAGATCACATGCTAGGCCACAAAACAAGTCTCAACAAATTCAAAAAGTTTGAAGTTACACCATGCATCTTTTCTGACTACAATTCTATGAAACTAGAAATCAACTAGTAGAAAAAATCTGGAAAGAACACAGTACATGGAAATTAAGTAACATACTAAACAATGAGTAGATCAACCAAGAAATCAAAGAGGAAATAAAAAATACAGGGAGACAAATGAAAATGAAAACACAATAGTCCACAATCTCTGGGATGCAGTACAAGCTGTTTTAAGAAAGAAGTTTATAGCAGCACAGGCCTATTTCAAGGAGCGAGAAAAATCTTAAGTAAACAATGTAACCTTAGATCTAAAGGAGATAGAAAAAGAACAACCCCCACCCCAAACCAGTAGAAGGAAGGGAATAGTGAAGATTAAAGCAGAAATAAATGAAACTAAGAACACAGTAGAGCAGATCAATGAAACCAGGAGCTGGTTCTTTGAAAAGACCAACAAAATTGATAGATCTTTAGCCAGACTCATCCAAAAAAGAGAGAGAGAGAGAGGACTCAAATAAAATCAGAAACGAAAGAGGAGAAATGACAACCAACACCACAGAAATACAAAGGACTATGAGGTTATTATGAAAAATTACATGCCAACAAACTGGCCAACCTCAAAGAAATGAATAAATTCCTGGACACATATAACCTTCCAAAACTGAATCAAGAAGAAATAGAAAATTTGAACAGACCAATTACCAGCAATGAAACTGAATCAGTAATCAAAAAACTCCCAACAAACAAAAGTCCAAGACCAGATGGATTCACAGGTGAATTCTACCAAACATTTAAAGAAGAGTTAATACTTGTTCTTCTCAAACTATTCCAAAAAATAGAAGAGGAAGGAAAGCTTCCAAATTCATTCTGTGAGTCCAGAGTTACCCTGATATCAAAATCAGACAAAGACACTACAAAAAAGAGGACAATAAGCCAATATCTCTGATGGACAAAAATGCAAAAATCCCCAACAGAACTTTAGCAAAACACATAATACATTTAAAAAATCATTCACCTCAATCAAGTAGGATTTATTCCTGGGATGCAAGGGTGATTCAATATTCACAAATCAACTAACATGATACATCACATCAATAAGAGAAATGATAAAAACCATAGGATCATTTCAATAGATGTGGAAAAAGCATTTGACAAAATACAGCATCGATTCATGATAAAAACCCTCAACAAAGTAGAGGGAACATACCTCAACATAATAAAGGCCATATATGAAAAAACCACAGCTAACATCATACTCAAGCTTTTCCCTTAAGATCAGGAACAAGACAAGGATGTCTACTTTCACCACTATTATTCAGTAGAGTATTGAAAGTCCTAGCCACAGCAATCAGATAAGAAAAAGAAAAAAAGGCATTTAAATTGGTAAGGAAGAAGTCAAACTTGATATACTACAAAGCTGTAGTAATCAAAACAGTATGGTACCAACACAAAAACAGACACATAGATCAATTCAACAGAATAGAGAGCCAAGAAATAAACCCATGATTATATGGTCAATTAATCTCTAACAAAGGAGGCAAGAATATGCAATGGGAAAAAGACAGTCTCTTCAACAAGAGGTGTTGGGAAAACTGGACAGCTACATGCAAAAGAATGAAACTGGACCACCTTATTACACCATACACAAGAATAAATTGAAAATGGATTAAAGACCTAAATGTGAGACCTGAAACCATAAAAATTCTAGAAGGGACCACAGGTTGTAATTTCTCACATTAGCCATAGCAACCTCTTCCTAGGATATGTCTTCACAGGCTTGGGAAAAATAAACCATTGGGACTACATCAAAATAAAAAGCTTCTGCACAGCAAAGGAAACAACGAACAAAACTAAAAGACCTGCTGAATGGAAGAAGATTTTTGCAAATGACATATCTGACAAAGGGTTAGTATCCAAAATATATGAAGAACTTATGCAACTCAACAAAAAAACAAATAATCCAATTACAAAATGGGCAGAATACATGAACAGATATTTTTCCACAGAAGACATACAGAGGGCTAACAGACACTTGAAAAGATGATCATCATCATTTATCATCAGGAAATGCAAATCAAAGTCACAATGAGATGTCACCTCACACCTATCAGAATGACTAAAACCAACAACCCAAGAAACAAGTGTTGGTGAGGATGTGGAGGAAAAGGAACCCTTGTGTACTGCTGGTGGGAATGCAAACTCTTGCAGTCACTGTGGAAAACAGTATGGAGGTTCCTCAAAAAATTAAAAATAGAATTACTATGTGATTCAGTAATTCCACTACTGTGTGTTTACTCAAATTATGGAAACACCAATTAAAAATGATACACGCACCTCTATGTTTATTGTAGCATTATTTATAATAGCCAAATTATGGAAGCAGCCCAAGTGTCCATTGATTGATGAATGGATAAAGAAAAAGTGGTATACATCTGCAATGGAATAGTATTCAGCCATAAAAAAGCATGAAATCTTGCCATTTGCAACAACATGGATGAATCTAGAGGGTATAAAACTAAGTGAAATAAGTCAGTCTGAGAAAGACAAAAATCATATGACCTTCACTCATATGAGGAGTTTAAGAAACAAAACAAATGAACAAAGAAAAAAGGGGGAGAAGTGAAATAGGTAAAGGGGATTAAGAGTACACTTACTATGAGGAACACTGAGTAATGTATAGAATTATAGAATTGCTATATTGTACACCCAAAACTAATATAACACTGTATGTAAACTATACTGGCTTTAAAATAAAAATTTTTCTATCTAGATGTCCTGTCTATCTATCTACCTATGTCTTTATACACATCCTGTTGGTTCTATTTTTCCAGAGAACTGTGACTAATGCAGTTGGACTAAGTAGTTTTGATTCGTAGATACAAAAATAGAGATGATGGAATGTAATTATTTTGAAAATTACAAACATTATACAAAATGACTTAATTTGTCCAGTTTCATGGTTTTCTAGAACATCCGATTTAAAAAGAATGATGCTGAGAAAACAGGGGAAATTAAAATAATGTTTTAAAAGTGGTTTAGAACATTCTTTAAAATATCTAGTGTTTGAAATTACTGCAGTAAATTTCCCCTCTGGCATATTTTAGGAATGGGATAAATAATGATTAAAATGAAGCATTACAGTTGGCATGTGATAAAAGGAAATCATGTCTTTACCTTTTGGTTATCAATTAATTCATGCTTTAATTATATTTTCATGAAAATATATAGCTATAAACCCTAATTTATGCTTGATATGCATCATGGTATAGTTTTACCATACACAATTAAAAATAGGTCCTCTTTGATAAGATTTTTTTCCCTTCCTAGTTCTTCTGTTACTCAGCAATGATTTTCTGGATTAAGGAAAGTTGTTTCACCATGTTTGGAAAACATTTTGCTATGCAGAATGGACTGTGTTTGAAATAATGTTTTCAGAAAGTGTAGAGATCATTGGTTACTGGGTTTTGTTGTTTTTGTTATTGACTGAGAGGCAACGTGTGAGTATGTTCTAAATTAGAACTATGATGATAAAAATATAGAAAGGTTGAAAATAAACATAGATGAAACATGAGATGAAGAACTTGAAAATATTCTTTAAATGTATGGGATCCAGTTTTAAGATTATGGTATGCTGAGAAAACCCTCTCCACATTGAATTTTGTAAATATTCTAAATGTGTTACTGATGACTTAAAAATAGGTCTTAAAACTTGGAACATTTGTTGTGAAAAACTACCTTTCTAGCTTTATTTTATTTTTTTTAAAGATTTATTTATTTATTCATGAGAGACAGAGAGAGAGAGAGAGGCAGAGGGAGAAGCAGGCTCCCAAGGAGCAGGGAGCCCGATGTGGGACTCGATCCCAGGACCCTGGGATCATGACCTGAGCCAAAGGCAGACGCTTAACCATCTGAGCCACCCAGGCGCCCCTACCTTTCTAGCTTTAACAAACAAACAAAAATCCATTCTGATTTATTATATAAGGATATATTCCTAGCACTGTGTGATGTGTATGCTGTACCAAATAGTGTTAGCCCATCAATGGAAATACAAGTGATCTTTTTAGAATATTGGGCCTCCATGTAAAGTAGATGTCTTTTGATCCTAGGCAAAAGGGCATAGTATAAGAAACTGTAAGTAAGTTTAAGATTTTTATGTTAAGATTTTTCTTTTTTACCCAAATCTTCCATTCCTAGATTTTCTTGACATTTTTTCTGATGCTGGCTCCCTTAACATTTGTACAAAAAGAAAAACGAAGATTTAAATACTTTTTTTTAATCCCCTAAGAAACTTGTTGAATGTTAGATTTTGAAGTATGTGCATTTTGCTTTATTTATTTATTTATTTATTTATTTATTTATTTATTTATTTTGAAAAGATTTTATTTATCTATTTATTTGACACAGAGAGAGAGTGAGAGAGAGAGCACGCACAAGCAGAGGGAGTGGCAGACAGAGGGAGAAGCAGACTCCCCGCTGAGCAGGGAGCCTGATGTGGGGCTCAATCTCAGGACCCTGGGACCATGACCTGAGCCGAAGGTAGCTGCTTAACCAACTGAGCCACCCAGGCGCCCCTGCATTTTGCTTTTTTTTTTAAAAAAAAAATAATGCTTCTAATACTTTTTATGTGAAGGGTTTGGTTTTGTTTTGTTTTGTTTTGTTTTAAACATGAAGGGCGCTTTATGGCATGTTGGCAGCCTCTGAAGGGGGTTGCTGGAAGGCGAAGGGCTGAGACTGTTGTCTGTACAAAATCAGGACTTCCCAGGAGAGTGGAACTGTTCATGTCTAAACCTGAATAGTTAGAAATTGTGTGTGGGTAGAGGGGAGCATGAGCACAAGGGTTCTCTTTCTCAGATTCTCCAAACAGGAGCATCTCAGCCCCTTAGAGCCCCCTGCTATGGACTCCAGTCTGAGAGAGCAGATAAACAGATATCTCCTTGTTCTTTGTAGGGGCCAAAACCTTACGGATCATGTAGGACAATATCTTTTAATTGTGAGTTTGAACTATCATTTCATTTACTGTTTTCCCGTTTACTAGGCTTTCTTACAAAATCATTTTATTTGGCGAGCAGAGGTGGGTATACTTCGGACTCCTAAGGGCCACCCTGCACTATCCTGAGTGTGCACATAAGTGCATGCCTGAGGTGCCATAGTATTCAGCCAAAGCTCAGGGGGTGCATAACCCACCGACCCTTCCTGCACAGAGCTTGCTAGGTGCCTCTGGTGCGATCTGGTGCTCGCTCACAAACAGCTCCTGTGAGGAGTGTTCTGAACCCTTCCTCTCACTTTGCTTCCAGTTTTGATGGAATGTTTATAGGTACAGAGCCAACTGATGGTAGAACTGTGTTTTCTTTTCGTCTCAACCCAGGGCCTCGCCCCCTGATTTGTCTAGTGAGCATCAGGAAACTGTCCCGAGGAAGAGTCAGGCTTGAGGCCTGGGGGCATACATGACATAGGCCCCACCCAAATTCATTCCACTTAATAAGATATTAATCTTTCTCATTAACTGAAAACCCTACATGGAGAAGCTTTCCAGGTGGAAGATCTGTACCATCCCCGGAACCTGCCTGGGTGACGTTCACAGTGACTGAAGACAAAAACACCATATCTAATGTCTGCTGAGAACATGGACTCTGCATGTTTTTTTTTTTAAGAGGGGTTGGAGGGAGTCAGGGGGAGTAGCAGAGGGGAAGGGAGGAGAAAGAATCTCAGACATTCTCATCGCTGAGCAGGGAGTCCAGTACTGGCCTCTATCTCATGACCCTGAGATCATGAACTGAGCTGAAATCAAGAGTCAGATGCTCAACCGACTGAGGCACCCAGGCTCCCTGGACTCTGTGATTCTTACTCTTTCTGTCTTACTCTCTGTTGTCACAACATATTCTTTTTCTTTTCTAAAGCTAGCTGTCTCCTTGTCTAGACAACCCCCGCCCTTCCATCTGCAGATGGCTTTGTGTGGGAAGCCCACGGACTTTCTTTCTACCAAGAACTTCCCCAAGATGCATAGGTAATTAAGCTAGTCTAACTCTCGAGGTGTTACTCCTGCTAGTTGGCACTAGCCAAATAAGTAAGCCTTTGCCAAAATGAAGATGACAGTATTTTTCCTCCTTTAGTGAATTGTTTGGGATGTTTATTCTTTTCAGTGGTTAAGACTCATTTGGAACCTGTCAGGATGGGCATCTCAAAAGCAAGGTTCTGGTCAGCCAGAGTTCCTGTCAGATTTTTTTTTGTCATTTGCGTACAGGGGCCCTGGATTTTAGAATTCCCTCAAGATCAGGTAAATTGAGAGGGTACAGAAGTGGGCCATCCAGAGGCATGATTCATGTCTCATAAAATAGGAGAGCTTATTTCTTTCTCAGCTTTAGTCTGATTTTAATTCAGCTTTCTGATTAGACCCTAGTGCAGTATCCTTATATTTGTTTTTCTCTTGCCAAGTGCTTGCAGATTCTTTGGTTTCTAGATCTCTGGGTCATGATCTTTATTTCCTCTGTGACCTTCCAAACCTCTTATCAGGGAAAAATTGGAATGGACAGACCTCTCCCAAGGGCAGTTCTTTTTTATTTATTTATATATTTTTAATTTTTTATTAATATAATATAATGTATTCTTTGTTTCAGGGGTACAGGTCTGTGATTCCTCAGTCTTAAACAGTTCACAGCACTCACCATAGTACATAGCCTCCCCAGTGTCCATCACCCAGCCACCCCATCCCTCCCACCCCCCTCCACTCCAGCAACCCTCAGTTTGTTTCCTGAGATTAAGAGTCTCTTATGGTTTGTCTCCCCCTCTCTGGTTTCATCTTGTTTCATTTTTCCCTCCCTTCCCCTATGATCCTCTGTCTTGTTTCTCAAAATCCTCATATCAGTGAGATAATATATTTATCTTTCTCTGATTGACTTATTTTGCTTAGCATAATACCCTCTAGTTCCATCCACGTCATTACAAATGGCAAGATTTCATTTTTTTGATGGCTGCATAATATTCCATTATATATATGTATATATATGTATATATATATACATATATATATACACACACACACCACATCTTCTTTATCCATTCATCTGTCGATGGACATCTTGGCTCTTTCCACAGTTTGGCTATTGTGGACATTGCTGCTATAAACATCGGGGTGCATGTACCCTTTCGGATCCTGCATTTGTATCTTTGGGGTAAATACCCAGTAGTGCAGTTGCTGGGTCATATGGTAGCTCTATTTTCAACTGTTTGAGGAACCGCCATACTGTTTTCCAGAGTGGTTGCACCAGCTTGCATTCCCACCAACAGTGTAGGAGGGTTCCCCTTTACTCCACATCCCCGCCAACATCTGTCGTTTCCTGACTTGTTAATTTTAGCCATTCTGACTGGTGTGAGGTGGTATCTCACTGAGGTTTTGATTTGGATTTCCCTGATGCCGAGTGATGTTGAGCACTTTTTCATGTATCTGTTGGCCATTTGGATGTCTTCTTTGCAGAAATATCTGTTCATGTCTTCTGCCCATTTCTTGATTGGATTATTTGTTCTTTGGGTGTTGAGTTTAATAGGTTCTTTATAGATTTTGGATACTAGCCCTTTATCTCATGTCATTTGCAGGTATCTTCCCCAATCTGTCGGTTGTCTTTTGGTTTTGTGGACTGTTTCCTTTGCTGTGCAAAAGCATTTTATCTTGATGAAGTCCCAATAGTTCATTTTTGCCCTTGCTTTCCTTGCCTTTGGCGATGTTTTTAGGAAGAAGTTGCTGCGGCTGAGGTCGAAGATGTTGCTGCCTGTGTTCTCCTCAAGAATTTTGATGGATTCCTGTCTCACATTTAGTTCTTTCATCCATTTTGAGTCTATTTCTGTGTGTGGTATAAGGAAATAGTCCAGTTTCATTCTTCTGCATGTGGCTGTCCAATTTTCCCAACACCATTTGTTGAAGAGACGGTCTTTTTTCCATTGGACATTCTTTCCTGCTTTGTCGAAGATTAGTTGACCCTAGAGTTGAGGGTCCATTTCTGGGCTCTCGATTCTGTTCCATTGATCTATGAGTCTATGTTTGTGCCAGGGCAGTTCTTAACACAGTCAGTTCTTACATACTATGACATGATACACTAATTGATCAGTTGTGTGCTATGCTGGATACACTAACAAATCCCCAGTCTGATAATGATTTCCTTTTTCATGTAGTTTAAAGTAGATTCTCATTTATTCCTATAATTCTGCTCCTTGCTTTATAGATATCCTTTCTCAGATGGAAGAGAAGTAAGAATAGCAACTCTGCTGTGGTCATTGTTGATGTGCTAGTAAAAGTTTTGATAATTGCCAGTTATATTAATATCTATATCACAGCCATTAGCAAATCAGCAGAAAAGATGATGATGCAAATAAAACTTGCAATAACATGATTCACATTTATTATATTTTAAAAATCTATATATTCTATGTACTGTAATTTGCAACAGTGAACTAATATATTCTTATGCTTGTTCTTCAATAATGCATGTCTTTTTGCTTAATTAACCTCACCTGTGGAATAGCATTTGGAAAGAGACTCACATTAAAAAAAATTTTGAGATAAAAGCAACTATATTTCTTTTTTTCTCACAAAAAATGGCAAAAATTTGAGGACTTTTTATTTTTTTAAAGATTTTATTTATTCATAAGAGACAGAGAGAGAGGGGTAGAGGGAGAAGCAGACTCCCCGCTGAGCAGGGAGCCCGATGCAGGACTCGATCCCAGAACTGTGGGATCATGACCTGAGCCGAAGGCAGATGCTTAGCCATCTGAGCCACCCAGGTGCCCAAATTTGAGGACTTTTAAATTGCAGCTTCCTGACCCATATGCCTATGATATACTTTTATAAATACTATGGCATGGGGTGCCTGGGTGGCTTAGTCAGTTAAGCATCTGACTCTTGATTTCTGTTCAGGTCATGATCTCAGGGTCGTGAGATCGAGCCTCAGGTTGATTCCCATGTCAGGCTCTGTGCTCAGTGAGGAGTCTGCTTCAAGATTCTCTCCCTCTCCTCTGCCCCTCCCCCCACTCTCTCTCTCTCAAATAAATAAATAAATCTTAAAATAAAAATACTATGGCAAAAATTCTGTCTCTCGGTTGATTTCATCATAATTTGGTTTTGTCAAAAACAGGTTGGGTTTTGCAATATGTTGTATCTGAATCTCATCTGTCAATGGTTAAAGAGGGATGGCCATGATACCAGTCTCATAGGACTGGCATAAGAATTTAATGACCTGAGTATATACCGTGACCTACAGTACAGTAAGTATTGGCTCTTATCAATCTCAAGCCCAGGCTAGTGATGATTCTTCAACACCAGTATTTTTATACTTTTTTTTTTGATGATAGGAATGGAAAGGAATTATCTACTACTAGACTAGATTTCAATACCAAATGATATAAGCAGTATAAAACGTAAATGTCCTTCCGGTGTAATTTATCTTACTATTACAACTTTCAGATTTATTATTTAAATGATCTCCTGACATAATTGAATAGAAAAGCGTTCCTCTTTAGGCTGATGACATTGAATTTCCTTCTCCAGCCCTAGAAAGCAGTTGATCTCGTTGTCACATTATTCTCTAAAGGAGCAGCTTTATATAATCTATGCCGAAGGTATTGTTATATTGTTAATAATTCTCCAACAATGATAAGCAAGCCTTCCTGAAACCTGATTTGTTCAGTTGCTTGGGGGCATATTTTAAGACTAATTTTGTGTGGAGATTCTTTGAGCAGTCAGTGCTGCTGAAGACCAAACATTGTATTGGAATAGCACTGAGGGTCTTTTGGGGGTGGGGAGGGCTTGAGGTGGGGATACCTGTTTCCTAAAATATGGCTATGGCATTTCTGGTGGTATTGGCCAGACTGTGTTCTATGGTACATTAGTCTTGCAAGATGCTCTGAGCAATGGTATCACTGTAGTCAGACAAGAGTACTTATTCTGTGCCTGCTTTGGGAAGTCCACACTGCATGTTAGCTAATTAAAAGCTCTGAGAAGTCTTGGAGCAAAGAAACACTTGGAGAAACAATTATCTTTGGTATTTTGGAATTTGGTAATTTGGAAACAGTACTTTGGAATTTTAAACAAGTGGTTTTTTTCAAATACTTGAGTGGCTCCAGAGCTGTGTCTTGTGGTCAGTTTTGGCCCTAGATGCTGCTATGGCTGACTTGTGTGGCCCCGGGGGTGATTCTTTACCCAGGCAAGGATTAGAAACAGTTTTTCAGCTTCTGTAATGGAATGTTAACTTTGGGCTACCCTGAGTTCTTCCTTTGGGCATGAACACAAAGTACCTACCCTTCAGGCTTTTTCCTCAGAGTTCAAACTTGAGGTGGCTTCCCTCTGTAACAATCTGTAACAGTTGCAGAGGGAAGAGAGAAGTACAGAAGATAGTAGTCCTCTCTTCGCTATTAATTAGTTTCACTCATAAATTACTGATCACAGTTCACAAGAGAGCTACCATTCCTTGGCTTCTTCCGGATAGTTCTCCATAAAACACCCTTACTAAATTATGTTAATACTGTGCCCTCCAATTCTCTAGATCTGCATAATGTCTGACATTATTAGTATCATTTTCCAGCCTTCTGTTGTGTACCTTTGTTGAAGACATGGGTATTGCTATATGTCTTTGGCTTAAATTCTCTTGATTAGTACTTCTTGATGAATTCTGTTTTGAATTTAGTGGTAAAAATGTTTGTTTTTTCCTTAAAAAAGCCACAATGTTTATCCTATTTTATCAGATGCATCAAGTATAATTAAGTATTCTTTCAGGTTTTCCTTTTTGCCTAGGCTGCTAGGAAGATCAAAGTCAAATTTAATATACACTATAGTAATATCTGCATATGTTTTTCTTTAAAAAAAACAGGCTTATAAAAAAATAAATAAGAAAAAATAGGCTTATATATATGTATATTGCATCAATTCCCTTTGGAAGGAGGTGGTACTTAAATTTTTTTTTTATTTAAAGACTACTATTTACAGTATTCTTTATTTTTATCCACATGAAAGGAAAAATGGTATGGAAAGTTAAGTAAGTATTGTGAAAAAAAATTTAATTGAGGCAGGTATTGATTTTTAAAATCATCAGTGAACATTTTATAATCAAAGTCTTAAATGTAAAATGAGAATTTTAAAAATTTGACTTCATGCAATAAATCTCCTTACTTACAAGTTTTAAAATAGTATTCATTAAATTTTATATTAACAGTGAAACACACCTTTTATGCAAAGCCTGTGTTCAGAAAATTTACCTTCAAATCATTTTAACTGATAATATTTTTAAAGATTTATTTATTTGAGAGAGCGAGAATGAGAGAGAGAGAGTACATAAGAGGGGGGAGGGTCAGAGGGAGAAGCAGGCTCCTCGCCAACCAGGGAGCCCGATGCGGGACTCGATCCCGGGACTCCGGGATCATGACCTGAGCTGAAGGCAGTCGCTTAATCAACTGAGCCACCCAGGCGCCCCTGATAATTTTTTAATAGAGATAAATGTTTTGTGTGTTAGATTTCACACCGGCTTTCAAAGCTCCTTAATTCATTATATAGCAAAATTCCTTCATATAGAAATTGTGATAAAAAAAGAAATGCTGAAATGCTTTATAAAATTAGGTATATAAAACATTTTGGAATATACTTAAGCACAACAATTTCTAAAGGTTTCGGTAGTTAAGAAGTAACTAATAAATGAAATAGTAAAATACAATGAAAAATAGATGCTGGCCATGAAATCTAGAAATGTAGGTAATATTACTTTAATTTTTCAAATTAATCTTCCTTGATTACTTCTAGAGTATCCTAAAGGTGTAGGTTTAGTGAGTGAAAATCAGAGGTATTGTATCTCAGGCAACATTTCTTAGATGTTTGTGCAGGTACTGATGGCAACTGTTAGTACACTGTTCATTCCAGTTTTGAAGAGTATGTTGAACTATGCATTTTATCTTTGTTTCTTATTTTTATTTTTTAAAAATTTATTTAATTTAGAGAGAGAGTCAGAGAGAAAGAGAGAGCCCGGGGGTGGGGTGGGGAGGCAGAGGGAGAGAATCCTCAAGCAGACTCCCCACTGAGGTTGGAGCCCGATGGGGTTCGATCCCACGACCCATGAAATCATGACCTGAAATCAGCTGAAACTGAGAGTTGGATACCCAACCTACTGAGCCACCCAGGTACCCCTGAAATATGCATTTTAATGAGGGACAACACATCGAGCATATCATGTATTCTTATATAACATCAGTTAGCCATTTTTATGTATGGTCCTGTATGATTTTGGCCACCCTCTAGAATGTTTCCAATGTTAATAGTGAAGAAAAATGAGCTTTAAAGATCTGTAGTCGTATTTTATTTTGTCTAATTTCATTTACATATATTTACTTGATTCCAGGAGAACACAGGATTGTTCTTACAATTATCCCAAATAAAACAAAGGTCTCACATAGAAGGAGCCATTCCTTCAATCCTCTGTTCTCAAAAAATTCTCTCATTTTTTGTCTTGATTACATGAATCCATAATAAAATTGGTATAAATAAAGGCTATATGCCTAGCGACTAGAAAGTCAGGGAAGGGGATGATGACTGAACTCAAATCTTAAAGTGCAATCTTTTGGGAAAAGCTAATGGGTATGGCCTATGTAGATGTAGAGACAGAACTAGAGCCAATGGACTGAAGCCACAAGAACATAGATTTCAGCCCTAAAAAGAAAAATTTTTAATAATTACAATGTTAAAAATAGAATTGGCTACCCTGTAGAATTACCTTGTAGAATTATTGGATATGTTTAAGCAGAGCTTCAAAGCCAATTTCCAAATGTTAAAACATCTGTTTCATGGACTCTCAAAGCTCCCTGTTCTTCTCCCTGTCAGCACCTGATCACACTCTGCTCTGTGTTTGTGTCATTATCTGTCTCCCCATCTCCAGGAAGAACCCCCTGAAGGCAGCAACCATGCATTACCATTTTTGTATCTCTAGCCCAAAGCTCACTGCTTGGCACATAGTAGATGCTCAACAAATGTTTGTTGAATGGCTGTAGTTTGAAATAATGATTTTTAAAACTTTTTTTTAACCTGTCCTTCAAATTGAAGTCTAACATAGAGATCTAGTGTGTGAAAGAGATAAAAACTGGATCTGTTCTGGTTAAGTGGTAGGGCCTGGAGACCTGCCCTTAAAGCACCTCTGAAGAATTCAAGTTCAGAGCCAAACCATCAAGTTTGATGTACAAACTTGAACTTAGAAGACTTCTCTAGTTTACTGTTTGACCTCTAGTTCTTTGATTCTTAATCCCTTTATTTCAAGTTTTCTGTGTTTCATTTTTAAGCTTTTTCTTGTCCTCAAAATGTTTTCTGAGGTAAAGAGCCAGATGCTAAATAGAAGAGGTATATGCTTGTATTTACCTCCAGACACAATTTCTTAAGTTTTTAAGCTGGAACACATTCCCCAGTTCTTGCTTATACATTTTTGCTGTGGGCTTTTGGTTTCCATACATTTTTGGGTGGGAATATCATGTCTTCCATGTTCTGGCTCCTGACTCTGGCTGTGGATGAACTGGGAGCTTGGTAAGCTCATTGTCATTACTCAGACATGAAATTACATTTCATAGAAGCCAAGAAGATAAAGGAAAGGGATGACCCAACCCTGCAGATGGAAACAGGTGTCATAATGGCCACAGCCCTGCTACCTCCTTTGCACTTACCCAGAGAGAGGGTGAGAACTGAGTAGTCATGCTAGTGATGAGCTCTGTCAGCAAACTGGTCAAGGAAACAGAGGAAAGGGGGAGAATGAATGGCAAGAAGAGAGATGGGTTCATGGCCTTCATGTTACTTCCCAGCAAAGGATATTCATCATCCAAGCGCTTCTATGTGTGGAATTCCATGTACTACCTATACTAATCATCCTATGACAGTGCTTTTCAACCTTGAGCATCCATTAAATTAACACTTTGATTAAATGCATTGACCAGAGATAGGATATGATTGCATATGATTTGCTTAGATGAAGTAAGAAATTGAAGTGATGGGAATGAGATACTTTTGATGCTCTCAGTTTATAGAAAATCTTCGATCCTATTTTTAGGAGCTTTGACATGATTATGGAAATAACTTGGGGCTGTTTTATTGTGTTTGGCCAGCTAGCTAGAGATGGTGATTTTAGATATATTAGAAGAGAACTAGTGTGGGATAAAGAGAAGGAGGAGGTAGAGGAAGGGCTTAAGAGGAACGGGGAGCCAGATGTTTGCAAGAACATCATAAACCTTGTTCCCATGCACCCACCTCCAGTATAGCAGCTTTCACGTATATTTGAAATATATGAGGAGTCAGTGCTGCTGAAGCACTTGGGTGACCAGAGGAATGAATTCAGTAGGCATTCAGCAACTCCTGGTTGGCTTTAAGTAGGAAAGAAGTAAAAGACATAGTGGGTTACCAGCAACAAGGTTGGGGATGATAAGAAGCCTTAAAATGACCTTGTGAGCTGACGATAAAATACCCTCATTGAAATGTTCTGTAAGCAGGTTTTAGGTTGAAACTAGTTTTGCGTATGGAACAATTTTCAAAATCCTTATCAGTACCAAACAGGTAAGTAACCTATTTGTCGGAACCATTCTTGATTTTAGCATTCACTGCAAGCTGTGTGCTCCATGTCGCCTCCCCGTCCCTCAGCAGATGACCTTCTCTCAGACTTCGTAGAGAAGAATATTGGAAGGGTCTGGTGGCTGGTGTTGGAGAGGCCATTTGAGGTGGAGGACAGAAGTACCAGAAGCTAATGCATCATAACGTGCTAACAGGGCAAAATAGTAAAACAAAGAAAGTGGATGATAACAAGGGCAGAGAAAAGGAATGAGATAAAGAAGACTAAAAAACGTTGTTAGCAAAGAAATTTTTTAAATAAGACAGTGAACAGTATTAGCAAAAAAATAAATAAAAGACAGGAAAATGGTGAAAACATCAAGGAATGTGCTAAAAAGGAAGGGGGGTATTTAGTGCTAGGCTAAGTTAGCACCTCTGTTGTGGGGCAGAGTGACCCTGTGTGGGGCAGAGACACCCTTGACTGTCTGAGGCAGAGACCATTTTTGTCTCGTTGGAGGCTACATTCACAATGTCTACTATTCTTCCCATGGCTATAAATATATGTTGAATTGAACAGATGAGATATAATAATAAATTGGCAAAGTCCCACTTCATTTTTCCAGACCCGGCATAGTAGGCTTCCCTTGTTTCCTCTTAAATCTGGGGTTGTTTTGGAGGCAGAAGTCCTCCGAGGTGGTCAGTGTTTGGGCAGACATCTTGCATCCACTTCTCCTACACCCACGAGAAAGGCATTTTCATGGCTGAAGGTTTTCACAGCTCTCTTCAACTAGAGGGCCCTGCAGATGTACAGACCTTTTCCAGCAAGACTCTTCAGGTCCTTCTCTTTGGCCTACGAACACACTGCCCTCCATAAAAACAGCTCCTCCATCCTGCATTCAGTGCACTCTTACCTCACTCTTTGCCTCATAGACAGACTCCCTGGAGGGGAGTTTCAAGGCATAACACTGTTTCTTATAGTGTTTATATGTTTAAAAGTCGAACAGAGTTTTGTTTTGTTTTGTTCTTTGAAGATTTTATTTATTTATTTATTTATTTATTTATTTATTTATTTGAGAGAGAGTGAGCTGGAGAGAGCATGAGCAGGCGGGGGGGCAGAGGGGAGGGAGAAGCAGACTCCCCGCTGAGCAGGGAGCCCGATGTGGGGCTCGATCCCAGGACCCTGGGATCACGACCTGAGCCGAAGGCAGATGCTTAACCGACCAAGCCACCCAGGGGCCCCTAACAGAGTTCTTACAATTTCCATGTTGATGCTTTTTGGGAAAACAATGCATCTCTTTATTTTTCAAAATTTTATTTCTTACTGTTGGTACCCTAATTTGCTGATGTCCTAACCTTCATCATTTTGAAGGGCAATCCAGCATCTTTCTTGTCTTCAGGTACCTCTTGATGCTTTGTATATGTTCTTATAATGGCATGACCCTTCTCCCTTCTCTTTGCTCCAGCCATCCTTTTCCCAAATAACTCAGAAAATGAATTGAACTTATTGTTATGCATTTGTTGTCAGAATCTCACTCTATTTTACTTTTCTGCCCATGTCTTCTTTTATTGCTTTGCTTTTACTTGAAGTTTCTCATCTTATATACAACTGGCAGTTCCGCTCTCTCTCCAACTCATTTAGTCTCTTTTCTTCACACCACCCCCTTCCATCATATGTTCCAATGATGCAGCATTTGAAGTTACCACAATCTGCCAAGTGCTCTTGACTCTAGGCATCTGCAGATGCTGTTCCCCCTTTCTGAACACTCTCGTCCTCCCTTCACCCGACTAACTCCTTGTTAGATCTCAGTTTTCTGCTGTTTCCTCCAGGGAATCTCCCCTCACCTCATAGATGAAGTGCAATCCATTTGGGGAACGTTACCCAGCCCTCCTTACCTCTTCTTTGTAACTTTGTAACTTTGTAAACACTTGTCAAGACCTGTTTAATACCCCATAAAATGCACAGGAGCAGAGACCATTTTTGTCTTGTTGGAGGCTACATTCACAATGCCTACTATTCTTCCCATGACTATAAATATATGTTGAATTGAACAGATGAGATATAATAATAAATCGGCAGAGCCCCACTTCATTTTTCCAGACCCAGTTCAAATGTCATCTTTCTATGAAGCCTCTTCCTCCCCAGGCAAAAACATAGTTCCCTCATGGAACTTACACTTTCCATTATGATTGTTCAGAAGTCAAATGTCAGACAAGGAAAGGCTGAGAGCTGTCAGAGATTGCGGGAGACTCACGAGCCATGACAACTGAATGCTGTGGGGATCCTATAATGGATCCTGGAACAGACAGACAGTGGTGGAAATACTGGTGAGATACAAATAAAGTGTGTAGGTTAGTCAGTAGGATTCTACCAGGGTCAGTTTTTTAGTTTTTATAACTGGCATGAAGATTATGCAAGATATTCACATTAGAACGAGCGGGGTGAAAGGTGTATGGGGACTCTGTACAATTCTTGACTCTTCTCGAAATAAAAAATTATCTCAAAATGAAAAAGTTAAGGGAAAAATCAACTAGGAGCTTTTGATAGACAAAAACTATGTCCTAATATATAGATTTCTAACCCCTAGCATGGCCCAGCCTAGGAGGTGCTCAGTAAACACCAAATTAATTTGCCGTTAACTTGCTCCTACTTTGGTTATTTGCAGTCTGTGCCTTCTCTTTGCCCTTCCTGCTTTACCCAGCAACAGCCTGGTGCCTTGAGGGAGGACCTGGTCCCAGAGTGCATGTGCTTGAGAGGCCAGAATCCTGCCTTCTGGTGCCAGTGACGCTGCACTGCGTTCATCCCACATACTGGTAATCATCATGACTGAGAGTAAGAAAGAAGAGCTGTGCTGGAGAAAAAACAAAATAAAAATGGGGAATCTGGTCTCTTTGTACCTTGATTTTAAATTGTATATGTTTCATCTTTGAATTTAAGATTGTTATTCATATTGAGTACCAAGATACTCCAGTGAGATTCCCCATTGAATTTTTTCTTTTCTTTTTTTATGATTTAGTACATTCTTATTTTATTTTACACGTTGAGGACTGACTGCCTTTTCACTGATAGTATCTCATCCCAAATTCTGTGAAGAAAATGTCCCTCTAAAGTGTCTGAAAGCTACTAAAGAATATCTTTATGGTGATGCATTGTGATAGAAATCCAAACACTATGGTTATTAAGATAACTTGTCAAGATTGACAAAATGTTTAACACCTCAGAAATCCTGTGGAAACATGCGTGAGCATTCCCAAGAGCCCTCTAAACTTAGTCCATTACTTCAGAATGACTATATAATAGCACATATAATTAATAAAAGCTATAAGAAGACCTTCTAATCAACTGTGCACCACCAACAACAGAGCTAAAGTTGTCTTAGCAGAGTCCCTCTTGTCTGTTTCTCGGCATCGTCCCCCGGGACTTTCTGCTTTGCAACGCTGCCTACCTGTGTCTTTCTGTGGCATCTACCATCTCTGTATCTAGGCACTCAGACCTCACAAACACAAACATCCACAGGTGGAAAGTGTGGCGCTTGGAGCAGAGGCTTCCTGCAGAGAACTTTTTTTTTTTTTTTTTTTTTACAGTGCAACAAAGCAGCTTGGCCCACTCTTGGTCCTTTAGCATAAAATCCTGGTAACTGAGTAGCAGGCAATATCAATTAGAATTCAAAAGAAAAAATGAGAGAGCCCCCATTTTCAAATACCATTTCATATGGCCATTTTGGAAACATCGAATACCCAAATGCTACCCACTTTTCTTTTTTTTTTTTTTTTAAAGATTTTATTTATTTGACAGAGAGAGACTCAGTGAAAGAAGGAACACAAGCAGGGGGAGTGGGAGAGGGAGAAGCAGGCTTCCCGCGGAGCAGAGAGCCCGATGTGGGGCTCGATCCCAGGACCCCGGGATCATGACCTGAGCCCAAGGCAGACGCTTAGCGACTGAGCCACCCAGGCGACCAAGCCCCGCTACCCACTTTTCGAGGTATCACCGCTTCTGCGGGGTCAGCGGGTATAGAGACTCATGACATTGGCTGTATCTAGGACTGTCATGGTGGCATTGCCATTCTCGACTACACTGCAGACGTGGTCCACCTGCTAACCTCTCTTTCGCTTTTCCATTAAAAAGATGAAAAAAACACAGTATTTTACACTTTACATCTTTATGACCTTTTACATTTTAATTTCTGTATTTAAAGGTGTGGGGCTTCCTTACACAAAGACCTAAATAGATGATAGAATCCTTAATTAGATATACTTTTATGTGCAGACTTAGAATTTAAATTCCCAGCATTTTGTATAGTTCCTGGTTTTTGTTGTTTTAATTCATAACATCAGTCAGCACTCAGATCAACTGGTGTTCCATCTGAGATCCTTGCTCCTTATCATTAGCACCCACCTTTTTCATGACATCCATTTTTCTATGCTATTTCATATGACGAAAAAGAGAAAATCTGCTGAAATACTCAAATATGCCCTGCTGCTCACTTCAAGATGGTGCCACCGTCCAAACTTAAGTCTTGGCCAGCAGGCAGCACCACCATGCAGTGGTTTGAAATATTTGTTCCATAACTGATGTGCAAAAGTCTGCGTTATAGAAACGTTGAAGACATGTCTATTAAGATTATACCACAGTGCCCTCTAGCCTATATAGCAGGAAGAAAAATGTTTCCCCTCTGCTGTTCATTTCTGGAGGTCCGTTATTTAGCAAAAAACGTTAACTATAGGCCGGCTAAATATATTTGTTAGATAAAGGATATTAACCTTCTATTAAGTACTTCTTAATACTTATTAAGTACTTCTATTAAGTACCCCCTAAAAAAATTTTTTTTATATAGCAGAGACATCAAGTCACTTTCTTGAAGAACCTCTGTCTTCTTGCAGAAGAAGTGTCAACAGGTGTAGAAACATGGAACTACTGTGTCTAGGGGCTCTATCATTAGAACTGTTTGCTTGACTGAGTAAAAGTAGAGAAGAGTTTCACATCCCACCTTTCCTCCTGTCACCCAGGGAAAAGCAACAGTCCATAAACTGTATCCTTGAGTGTGGCAACAACAGGCATGCTTGGTGCTATCTAATTATCATTGATCCATAACTCATTATTGTCTATTATCCACATTCTCCTCCTTACTTTGGGAAAGAAAAAGAAATCTATAGATTTAAGCCTTCCTGTCTATGTTGATTTAAGTTCAATAAATAGACTTTAAAGAGAAACTTTAGTATTCCCTAGAATCTCTCTTTGATTACTTGTTTTCTATGGTTTTCTTCCTCACCTCCCCTTCAAGGAGAAACATGGAAAAACTAAAACTTTAACCCCAAGAATTTCGTTAAATGAGGCCCACAATACATATTTTCTCAGACTTTTTTTTTAAATAAAGCATCTTTATCTTTAAAATCTCTAAATTGTAGAAGTAGGTGAAGAGTAGAGCATAATTTATTCTGCTCTGTCACTAAATAACCTTGGAAGTTTTTTAGAAAGCCAGTCTCTTTCCTGATTATAGAAAACATTTAATGGGAAAAAACACTCCTGAGGTTTGCAGTACATATACTTTTTAACTTAAAGAAATAAATCGTAGCACATTTACACTCTGCCATAAAGTACTATAATGAATAATTAAAATAGAACTAGAATTGTCAAGACAAACAGTAACTATGGATTGTGGTATGGTGCTCTTAATTTTTTTTCATGCTTTTTTCCTTTGTTCATTTGCATAGCATAGTAATAGGCAAAGGACTTCCCAGTCATTAAGTGTGAATTAACAAGAAAGGCTTTTAATGAGTATTTTGGTCTCATTTCAGATTTTAGCCAGTTATTTAATTCTATACTTTTCTCTTGCATTTCCTCTGAAAAATAACTTAGTTATTTGTATAAATCATGAGTATTTAAAGGTGAACAGATCAGAACTTCGTGGCTCGAAAAATAAAATTTAGCAATTAATTTTTCACATAGACAGGAAGCTTTCCATAGTGCTCGATTGTGAGCATTGAAGAAATGAGCAATTCAGACAGAACATGTATCTTTACTATTAAATAATTCAAAAGCAGTAAAAACAATATACATTTAGGGTCTGTGTATTTCATTTTGATGTATAAACTCTTAAAACACCAACACTATTTCTGTGTCAATATCCAAATATATTAAATGATTTCCAAATGAATTTTCCCAGAAGACTGTCACTATTCCTACGTTAGGTCATTGGTGCAAAAAACTCCAGTTCACTCTCACTTTCTGCCTACATCTCCTTTGAGCATCCCCAAATAGCCTTACCTTGTGACTTTAACTTTGGCTGATAAATGTGGGACTGGCAGTTTTTACATGTTGTGGCCTAGTCCTGCAGCAAAGGACTGGGCGTAGGATGAAGATCCCTGAATGATGTCTGGGAGTCTGTTTAGGTGACCTTCCCATATCCCTGTACCTTCCTAGAGTCCTTGCCAAAATCATTGCTCAGGTCAGCTAGTTCTTGGAGGTCTGTGCCTAATGTCACATTGCGGGGGAGAAGTTTTTGTCTATGGCTTTACTGTTATTGGCATCCTCATTTAACCTCACGATCCATTATTATGATCAAATTGTGCTAAATAGGTGAACTTAAATCCAAAACAAGGAGTTGTTGAGAGGGGTAAAGGGATGGGATCGGGAGATGGGAGAGAGGGAAAGATTCCAACATTTGTTGAATACCTATTCAGTGTCTGGTGGATGCTTATTCTGTATTATCTCATTAAATCATTGCAGCATCGTTGTAAGGAGATAAAGAACTGGCTCCCCAGTTTTGCATGTGAAAAATGTTAATTGCTTTCCTAATGTTACTCTTGACCAGCCAGTCATAGATCTTGGATTGCCAACCAGGTATTTTTGGCTCTAAATCTCATGTTTTCCCTACATATGCACATGCTCAGGAGGTTTATCTCAGGAAGAAATACTTATTTTTGGTGTTGGACGCACTACAGTCTTGAGGAGACTTTATGCATAGCAGTGATCCCCAAGCAGGACAATACAAGTGCGGAACATTATTTGGACCTTCGGTTCATTACTGTAGTGATAAGGTACCAAAGAAATAAGAAGGTCTCTGCCTTCCTGTTGCTCCCTGTCTCTTGTCAGATACTGGCTTTCCCTTAGGCCAACAATGAGGCTTGGACCTGTGGTTTAGGTGTTATTGGCAGGGTAATTATTGCTCCAGGGAAAGAGTCTCAGTTGCTGATTTTAAAGGTCAGTCCAGATTTATTAAGTCTAGCATACATCCCAGCTGTCCTGAAATAACCCTGAGTTCCAGTGCTTTTATTCTTTACCCTAAAAGCAGTCTCTTAAATGTGCATCATCTTACCTTTGTGAAGCTATCCCATAGCTTGACTTCCCTGTCACCCATAAAACCCGATTTTTCCGTGGAGAGATTATGTTTACTGTAATTCACAGGGTCTCAGGAAGCATAAGGATCACCAGGTGAAACACATAGGACCTCCCCCTTTCCACCAGATGTGTCATACACAGGGTTGAATGAAGCCATTCCTCATTGTCAGCAAGAATGACAAGTCTTAGGCTCCATTTTGCTTTCATTCCCCCCCCACCATGGCTTAAAATAACTGAGCTTTATATTATTTTCCCTCATCATGTGAAATTGCAGATGTTTACTGGTTTCGTTCTTTCTTTTGTTGAACTAACTCCCCCTCTAATGGATGTTTTTTGTTTTCAAAACAAAGCTGTACATTTCAATTTGAATAGCTCCCTCTGATATGATAAAGTTCTGTTATTTTACTTACATAACCAAGATTTCCATTCATTTTAAAGTTAAAAAATGATCTAAAAGATACGAGTGACAAATTTCCATGCGACAGATTTAAATATCCTGGTCTGTTTTCATCCTGAGTCTCTCCAGTGCTCTGGGCAAAGTGTGGGTGTTGGGGAAATGGTAGGGCATGTCCTCCCTGCTTTAAGAAAAAACATGCAGGGTTTGAGAACCAAGACCAAAAGTATTTTGTCTTAGCTTTTAGAAACTGCTAGTTATCTACCCAATATCCATTCTACTTTGACTCCCAGAAACCTGTTTCCCTCCCCCCGCCCCCCAGCTGGCAATAGGCCCAGATAAACACCTTATTTCCCAGCTTCCCTTGTGTGGTCCGTGAGATTAAGCTGAAGGCACTGGGTGGGCTTTCAGGAAGACTATACAGCAGACTGACTCAACCAACCTAGGGAGAGGCACATCTTTTTGGTTCTTCCTTTTTCCCTCCTCTTTCTGCCTGAAATGCAGTATCTGGAGCTCCACAGCCACCTTGGGCCTCAAGGATAAAAGCCACATAGAAAGATAGGGTTCAGCGTTGTGGGTGACTTGGAGCTGACGTGGCAGCATAATACTGCCCACTTCATTTCTTTCATCTGAACTGGAAATCAAATTTCGTCTCCTTTAAGTCACAGATTTGGGGGTCTCTGTTCTATGCGGACAAACCTAGTCATACCTGATATGGTTTTCTCTAGCTTCTCCCAAGGTGTAATGCAGAAACATCAGGTCGCACTGCACCAACCTCTTCTCTTCTCCTAACTCGCCTCCCCTCTGTTTCTACTCTCTACTAGCGTTCAAGAGGATGTTTTCAGACAGGAAGTGCCCGTCTGAAAATCACGTACCCAGGCCAGTCCTGCCCAAGAACGTGTGCGCAGCAATTTCTGCTGTTCCTTCCTTTGTTCTCCTGGGAACACAGAGATTTCAAAGAGACACTGAGACTACAAAGGAGTTGTGGGGTGGGGTGTGCAGGACAGGGCAGTTGTTGGGATGCCTGAGCCATCGATGTCTAGAATCTACCTTGTAGCTGGACAGGGTTAGAGTCTCACATGGGGCGGGAAATGATGTCTCCAGGAGGTCGAGTGTGTCTTCCCTGCGTGAGTGCTTCATGGACTAGTGGAGGAGACGGCCCACTTTATGCCTTTCCGTATCTGGGGTCTGCCTTCCTGCAGCTTCCTGTGGGATGGCCGATGTCAAAGAGAACAGAGGTCCGATTCAGCCCGGGGCAAGTTAAAGGAGTTATTTGGTGAATAGAAAATAAAACCTCACAAACAAGCAGGATGGACATAAGTTGGGAAGGTGGAGCCAGTTACTCGGGCACAAACACGGAGGGAGGGACAGGGACGCAACGTGGAGAAACAAGACGACCTGATGCCTTTCTATGCCACGTGCGCCTGGGGAAGGGATGATGCTGTCACATGCATGGTGTGTCATCTTGCTGTCTCCTCCCGCTGCTGTCAGGATGGTTGGTGCTGAGGCCCCACATTAACTTCCCTGAGAAGCAGCCCAATCCCTGTAAGCCCAGTCTGTTACCCCTCTAGGCACTGAAGCGCTTGGCATGCTTGTAGAGAGTAATTTCAAGGTAGATTATTATTGTTGATAATAAACACACTACATTGGGCACAAGCTGGCCTAGGAAAGAGCATCATAAAAAGAAATCTGTGATGATAATGGATTGTAGTCGGTAATGAATATCCTAACAAGAAAGCTTTTATTAAAATTATGAGTCTCTCTCTCTCTCCCTCCCTCCCTCCCTCCCTCCCTCCCTCCCTCCCTCCCTCCCTCTCTGTCTCTCATATCAAAGAACAGGGGTGGAGGGAGGATTAAGTTGGCCTTACTTGTCATAGACTTCATTATAGGATTGGGGTATATATGTAATATATATGCATTTGGGAGGCAACATCAAGAGCCTGCAAGAGGTCCAGCGAAGAACAGAAGCAATTATCAAAAAATCGGGACTTCAGCACAAGGTTGAAGGAGTCGAATGCATTTAGCCTGGAGGAGAGGTGATTTAATAATTGTTAAAGAACTGTTATTAAAGGGGTTGCTGACCCACACACTCTCTCCCCACAGAGAACATAAATAAAAGGAATTGTTTAAAATAGAGGAGAAGAGAGGGATTTAGATTAAGTATTAGGAAGCATCTCTTGAAAGTGAGCATCATTAAAGGAAAAAAATGTCACAAACTATAAAGTTATTGAGGTGGGAGGGGGACCTGTCTCAAGATGTTAATGTGCTGCACGGGGCACAGGCTCTGAACTCAGACCTGGTTTTGAATCTCAGTTCTTGCCTTAGCTGACATGCATAAGATGGACTTTAAAGTTCCTCCATTTTGCAGAATTTGTGGGCATTATGGAATATAGTATTTGGACAAGCATTTAGGTGATAAAGGTGATAAATAAACATGATTTCCCCCCCCTTAACTTCTGAACTATCATTTCTTTGAGATTTTACAGCTCAAGGGGTTAGCCAATGTGTTCTTGTCAGTTTTGATTATTTTTCTTTGTTTTGCAAGGATTTGGCTTTTATAGAAAAATGGATCCTAGCATTTTGTAGCAGGTGATTATTACTACTTGGCTTTACAAAGCCGTAACTGATGTATGTATGTATGTGTTCGGATTCATACTTACACCGTGAACAAAGCAATAGAAGAAAGGTATTTCAAAATCAGTGTCAAGAAAATTAGGAATTATAAGTCTCAAAAAGAATCGCTGGCCTAAAATGAGCACTACATGCCTGAGGCTCAGTATTCATTTCCCCTGTTTTGCCGTACAGGATCTGTTCATGCTACCAGGGTTATTGTCGCTTTGTCAACTCCTGGTAAAGATCTCTGTGTCTCGGAAGCACTGGTGTCTTTGGCCTCACTGGCCATCTTCACCGACGCCCTCCCTTTCATTTGTATGTTGGTCTTTGAGGCGAGTGTTCCGAAGCTGCTGATTACCTGCCTTGGCTATAGTCTCTGGGTCGTAATCAGTGGAACAGAATAGATTTTTCTTACCTAAATGATATTTAAGCATGTGCAGATGCAAAACTAGTGTCAGTTTTCTGCATTGCCAGAGGCGAATTAAAGAAGTGGCAGAAACTCCCGAAGTTGCTGGGCCTCGACCTCCAAGAGTCTTAGACCGGGATCCTAATTTTTCTCGCTCAGTTGCAGAGCGTGGTTCCTAGCTCTGAGGGCAGGGCTTTGGAGTACTTTCAGTGAGCCGTTTCCTTTACGTAATAAAGAGAGCAAATACCTATTGAGTGTCTTCTAGGTACCAGGTGTCCATCTGTGTGCTTTATGTGCATTAATTCATGTCATCTTCCCAACGGCACCATGAATTTGTCCTAATGATTATTGTTCCCATTTTATAGATAAGAATAAAACAAAGAATACGGAGACAGAGAATACAGGTTGTAGGCTCTTGAGCCTGCACACTGAGCCTCCCTCCGTGCTCTCTTGCCTCTCCGTTTGAGCAGCTGGGGAAACAGTCATTTGGAAGTGTTTGAAAAATGTCCTGACACATTCTAATTATTTGTTCCTTTATCGTGGGAATGTTTTTGAAATTCTGGAACCAGAAAACTGCCAAGCTACCTTCCTAATCCTTGTTTCATGACACTTAGAAGACAGAATTTATTATGGCTGGTTAACTTGGAACTCTCCTGATTCTAAAAACAGTCGCTGGACTTAGTCTTCAGTCTGCCAAAGCTGTTCTTCCTGGCAGTCTTTTAACCCCTTCCCGCCTTTCTTTATGTCACCAGAACTTCACCTTATTGCCTGTTTGAGAAGGGGTGTCCATACACATGCAAACAAATGTCCCAGATGACCCTGTAGGAGCCTTCTTTTGCTGGGATTCACAAAATACTGCCTTAAGCGGTCTCTTCTGTATGTTGTGGGGAATCCAGGCCCACCAAAGACTTTTTTCTCGGGTGGGGAAGACACATTCCTGAGAGGTAATATTCTCCCAGTCACTTCTGGGTTTGAGGTTTAGTTCCCAGTGAAGTCTTGGTCTCCCTGGACATTTTCTTCCCTCTGCTCCACGTTAACCTATACCTGGCTTTTCACCTCTAGATTTCCCTGATTCCTCATACAAGGCGTTTTTAGGTGTAACAGACTTTATTGAATGTTTGGGGGCAAGAGGAGAGAGTTGGCAGTTCCATCATCACAACACAAATAACCTAGGATTGAATTTAGACATTCCTTTCCCTAAATGTCCCTCAGCCACTCCATCCCACACAACTTTCTCAGCGGTCACCCTCGTCAGAGGCTCTAGAATCTTGCTCGGCCTCACCACACTCCAGTTCTCTCTACACTTCAAATTCCGTTTTTCTCACTTTTTATGCAGCGTTGTCTGTAGCCACACAGCCCACTCTTCAGCTCCGTGTCTGTCTAAGGGGTTCATTACCATTTCACTCAGCAGAGTGGCCACTGAGTCTCTATCAGTATAGGAGAACTGGCAATGACTTTGGAGTTTCAGCCTGTCTCTCCCTTCTTCGCCCCATCTCTTCACCTCTGCTCAGTTCCTGACCGTGGAAAAGATCAGAGGACAAAACACATTATTTTCAGTGATCTGGATTTTGACTTTCCCATTAGATGGCAGAAATTGACTATAGTCAGTTCGAGTTTTAAATACATTTATTCTTTGGGCTAAACTAGCAACAAAGGACTATTAACGTTGTAATTAAGACACACAATAGGAACCACAGGGTACTATAAGATGTACCTTGTACAGGGTACCTTCTTTCTGATAAATGAACATGAATGTGCAAGGAAACCAGTAGCCCACTTACATTAACCATGGGAGGTAGTGGCAGGTCTGCGGCTACCACTCCCTTTGAGGACAGATCCTTGAGCTTTGGATTATCAGTGGTTGATAATTGAATCTCATTTTGGCTTATTAATGGTGCTCAGTAGAGCATGCAGGGAGCTTGAGACATACAGGTCTCAGGCAGAAACAGGAGAGACAATGGATTCAGACCAAATGAGGCTGTGACAACTGCCTGCTGTGCGGGCATCTGAGCAGTCGGAAGGTGCATGCACAGAATGCATGTGTTTAGGCAGTCTGTGGTCCCGGAAGCCCATCGTCTGGCAGCCGAAGTGCACGGCGGGCTCCAGGGAGAGCACTGAGGGCACAATCAGGCACGGCAGAGCCACATGTGAAGACTCTGTTCCTTCCCAGTAGAATCAAAGCCATGGGCTTCAGGAGAGCAGCAGGACCCTGAAGGGAGGGAAGGGGTTACGTAGGGTGCAGGATCTAAGCCCAGTGGCTAGGGTTCCAGTCCCAGTGGGAGCCTTGCTTATTGGTCAGTATATAACCATAGTCACGGGGGAAAAAATTATCATAGTCGCTAGAAAAATTACTACTGGGAGGCTTCATGGTTGCATGCTGGTTGTCCCTTGCGAGGTCTGACAGTATAGTGAAATTACCAGGTCTGTCTGAGAGGCCATTGTGTCTTCTGATCTAAATCTGGCCACTTGCATGCTGAGCTCAGGAACCAGGAAAGGCCTGGAGTATGAGGACCTGGGAAGGTGAAGGACGGGGAAAAGCGGCAGGGCCCATGATCACAGGACACTGTAGGATACAGGAGAACTTGGCTTTCCTTCTGGCTTGTAGACAGCTGGAAAGAACATCGTGCCAGTCCTCATAGTGAAAACAATTAAAAAGCGCATTAAACTGCAAGGTCACATATTTCCTCGAACTCCTCCTTTGAGGGATGGCAGAAATTGGGGGAGTACACGCTCTCTTAATGGTTTTTCTCCAGGAGCTTCAACGGACATTCACAGGAAAGCCTGGAAAAAGAATCTTGAAAGTCTCCTCTCTGGATAAAATAAAGCAGGAAAAGGAGGTACTATAATTTTAAAGACTGGGCCCTAGAAATGAGGAAGCAAGGCACGAGGACTTCTTCTGAGGGATGAGTAGTTCAGGTTGAGAGGACAGCCAGATATAAAGGCCCTGAGTTGGGAGTGGCTTGATTGGTAAGTTGGATAGAAAGGAGACTGGTGTGGCCAGAGCTGAACGAACAAGTAGTCCTAAGTAATGAGAGGTGAGGTTAGAGAGGTAAGCAGGGGGTGCAGATTGTGTAAGGTCAGGTGAGTGAACGGGCTTTGGCTTTTATTGGAGTAAGACAAGAAGCCACCAGAGGGTTTTGAGCAAGAAGTGCTATAACATGACCTGTCATTTAAAATGATCCTCAAAATAGTTTGGCGATGCCCAGTGCAGTTCAACATATACTTCATCATATACCCCTGCATTCACACTCCTGAGTCTTTATCCCAGACAAATGGGAGCTTATGTTTGCACAAAATCCTATGCATTAATGTTCACAGTAGCTTTATTTGTAAAAGTCGAAAATTGGAAACAGTCTCAGTGTCACTCATTGCTTGACGGGTGAATGGAAAAACAAACTTTGGTACATCCAGACTGTGAAACACTACTCAAGATTAAAAAGAAAGAACAATTCAACACACCTAAAACAGCTTGGATGGAGCTCAAGGACATTACTCAAAAAAGCTAACCTCAGAAGGCTTTATACCATATAATTCCATTTATATGACATGTTCAAAACGGCAAAATTATGGAGATGGAGAACAGGTGAGTGGTTGTTGGGGGTGAGGTTTGGGGTTGGCCGTGACCATAAACAGTAGCACAGGGAGTGTCTCTGTGGTGAAGAAGCAGTTTTGTATCCCAATTGTGATGGTGTTTGCACACATCTGTACATGTGATAGTATTTCATAGAACTCTATAGTAAAAAATGAAGAAAGTGGTGAAATTCTCATGAGGTTTGTAGTTGAATTAATATCATTGCACCCATGTCAGCAACCTCTCTCGTTTGATATAATATACTATGGATATGTAAGATGTTATTATTGAGAGACCTGGGTGGAGGGTACACAGTCTCCCTGTACTGTTTGTGCCACTTTCTTGTGAGTCTAAAATTATTTCTAACTAAAGTTAAAAAAGGGTCTCCCTGGCAATTACGTTGATTCAACACTGAAGGAACAAGGGGGCAGCAAGGAGACCATCCGCATGAGAGACGATGGTGCTGGGGCTGGCGTAGGGTTGGTGATGCAGCTCCTACCCATCCCTTCTGGGCTGTGCAAGGGAGCAGCTTTCAGAAGTGCCAGACTCCCAGCCTGTCACTACTCTGTTGCCAACTCTACTATCATCTCTGGATCCAGTCTTCTACCCATTGCTGATCCTAGCACAACTTTTTGCCATTGTGACTGAGATTTGAGCCTCACAGCCAGTGTGTGCCACTGCCCTTGATGATGCCACAGATTTGTGCCAGAATGGCCTGAGCCTTCCCAGGTCCTTGACTTTTATCGTCTGAGCTGTAGTTTCTCTGCTCATCTACTAGGAGGGAGACCACAACCCGCCCCATGTAGTTTGAACTGGACTGTTTCCCACTGGAGGTGGATTATATTCTGCTCTTGTCACTCCCTCTTTCTCAGGAAGCTTCTAATTCCTTCTCCACATCCATGGTGAAGAGTTCACCTTGGGTATATTTTCCAATGAGGGTCCTCATCTCATCTCCTCCACCTTCCCAGTCTCCTAGAAGCATATGCTGAAGGTTTTGTGACCACTCAGATATGAACACTTTTCTAGGACTGACAGTCCTGCCAGGTCCTTGATACACAAAATTTGCATTAAGTCCTTGAGCAGTTCTGGACCAGTGAATCATAACTGCAGCCTATTTCTTAGTAAGGTTATGGGAAGCCTTGTATAATTTTGAATCATCATTGACATTATCTCAAAAAAAAAAAAAAAAAGATTGGGACTCTTGCCAGTTGCTTTCCAAAACACAGACTCAACCTTTATGCAGAAATAAAAAAGCTTTACCTTGCTTTGAGATCCATCAACTTTTATTCCATTAAAACAAACTCTTCATCAAAGTGTGCATTGACTTCTAGGCACCTTACAACAATCATGAAATAGCTGCTAGAAAACCAACTATGTAGTTTTTAGAGCAACATTAAAATATAGCAACATTTTACTTGTTTCCCCATTTCCCCTTGAAATCTGTATGTTCTCTGTGCTGTTACTGAAGTCTCTAAGAAACATCATAAAGTCATTGAGCATCCACTGGTAATCCTACAAGACGAAAGATCCACAGTCTTAGTTCCAATTCCCACACTGACGCAGTTCTTTCTAGGCGTGGCACTTCTGTTACCCTCTTGCATTCCCTGCCCTCCTACTAAAATTTATCTTTAGTCGGATAATTTATTTTTCAGATCTAAAGATGGTCAAGCCATTAACACGTATAATAAACTTATTCATATTCCAGTTAAAATCATCTGAATTATTTGCATTTAAAATTTTTTCTCTCTGCCTGCTTTTCTAATTTTAAATTCCCTGGTGTCATTCTCAGGTACAGAGCAGATAATAGTATCTAGTTACAGGTGTATCACCGCTGAACCCTGTGTCATCTTTCTCTGTCACTCAGACTAATAAGGAGGTTCTTTAACATCATTACATCCTGGTTTTATCAGTGTTAATCTTCATCATGATCAGTATTTTCTCAAACAATTAGAGCTTTTTCAACCTCAATTATACCTAAATTCAAATTTATCCCAAAATTTTAATGTAATTTTACATTCAACAAAATTGAATTTTGAGTGGTCTCAAAGTAACTATTTTAAAGCAGTATAAATTTGTAGATCAAGCATTGACTTTCAAACAAAACTGGTCTGCATTGGAATCCTTACTTTGCCACCCAATGGCTGTGCTTGTGAGCACTTTGAGTTCTCTAAGCCTCAATTTACGCATCTATGAAATTTATATAATAATCTTAAAGGCTGTATATGTAAAACACTTAATACAATGCATAGTATATGATAGGCACTCAATAAATGGCAGTTATTATTGTTATAATAATATTGTTTCAATTTATTGTTGTTATTGTTGCAAACATGGTTCCAAATTCAATGATATGAAATAGGTTAGCACATCATAATATATGGTGGCACTTGCCATCATTCTCTACCCAAGATAATAGCCCAGGCCCCATAGGTGCCACATGTTTGTGCTTAAAATATTATACAAATAGCATAAAATTAAACTTGAGAATATTAGTATTATGTAACTTTTATTAAAATTTGGAGGTCCATTGGGGTGCCTGGGTGGCTCAGTTGGTTGAGCGACTGCCTTCAGCTCAGGTCATGATCCTGGAGTCCCGGGATCGAGTCCTGCGTCGGGCTCCCTGCTCAGCGGGGAGTCTGCTTCTCCCTCTGACCCTCTTCCCTCTCGTGCTCTCTATCTCTCATTCTCTCTCTCTCAAATAAATAAAAATAAAATCTTTAAAAAAATTTGGAGGTCCATTAACCATATCTATTCTGATTAGATATATATAAAGGATATATTTTAGCTTACATCACTGACCATGTAGCATAGTCACTTTGACTTTTATAGATATATTTTAAAATATTCAACATGTATAACACAGAACAGATAATGTTCAGTATTGGATCACAGTTCTTCAAATCTATGACATTGTTAAAAAATTTATTGTGTGCATTCAGTATGCATGAAGCGAGTAGACTTCCAATAGAAGAAGTACGTCAGGGTTGGAAGAAACAGGTCTGATGCAAGAGTCTGCTGCTGGCTTTATTCCCGTGGACGAATCCTGTTCCTTTATAGAGCTTCACTTTTCTCTAAATCAACTGTGTTTTCTAGCACTACTTCTTCATTAACATCCCACTGTAGTTATATAAGACTCGAATGTTTATTCAAATGTAGTCTTCAAAGCTTTTAGGGTACTATTCCTCAGATCAAAATATGGCTTGATTTGTTTTAAATGTGGCTTTTAAAGTCTGATGAGAACAACTGTGTTGTTCAGTAGAAAAACATCACAGAAACAAAATTTTCATTCCTATTAGCAAAACGGGAACTTGGAAATCTAATTTTGATCCATGGTTCTCAACCCTGAGTACACATTCCTATAACCTGAGTAGGCTTTACCATTTTTCAGTTCTTGGACCCCACCCTTGACCGATAGAATCAGAATCACCAGGGGTGGGACCTGGGCTCTGGGTTTATTAAAAACTTAGGGAATATAGTCAATAATATTGTAATAACTTTGTATGGGACAGATGGTAATGACTTATTGCGGATGATCATTTCATAATGTATATAAATGTCGAATCACAGTATGTTATACACCTGAAACTAATATAATATTGTATGTCAACCACATTTCAATTAAAAAAAAAAAACTCTCCAGAACCCAGATGATTCTGATGCACACAGCGGACAGAGAACTGCTGATTTAGGCCTATCCTTATCTAAATTAAATTTACATTTAAATGAAGTAGCACTTTTTTGATAGGGAGGCATTGAGGAACAAATATCTTCACCCAGTAAAAATCTTTGGTTCAGGAGAAGCACTTTAATTGGGAGTCACCTCTCTGTTTCTTTTAGTAGAGTGAACTTTAAAGTTTACAAAGAAATGTTTATACTTCCCATCATCACATCTTAATGGTTAGTTTCTTCCAAAATTTATATGTTAGAATAACAATACATAAAAGAGGATAATGCAAACACGCTGTCAAATATATGTGTTCGTTCATTCAAGCTGCTGTAACAAAAATATGGTAGCCTGAGTGGCTTATAAAAAATAGAAATTTAGTTCTCACTGCTCTGGAGCCTGGGAAGTCCAAGATCAAGGCACCAGCAGATTTGGTGCCTTGGTGAGGACCCCTTTTCATAGATGGTAGTTTTCTCGCTATGTCCTCACATGGTGGAGGGGGCAGGGGATTTCTTTCCCATGCACACAGGCTGCACTCTCATGACCTAATCACCTCCCAAAGACCCCACCTCCAGGTACCATCACCTTGGGGGTTAAGATTTCAACATATAAATTTTGGGGGAACACAAACATTCATTCTATAGTATGTAGTATATAGAATTTTCTAGGTAGTTAAAAGGCAACTAAATATCAGATATAAGTATCCTTGACACCTAGAAAAAAAAAGAAAAACAAAAGACCTGGAGGAAAATATCTATAGTTTCTTATTCTATCATCAAAATGATGAGCTACTAGTTAACATTAATGGGCTCCTGGTATGCCACACAGTATTCTAAGCACCATAAGGCAGGATCTCATTCAATCCTCACAACAATCTATGAAGTAGTTACCATCTTACCACGTTTTACCCATGAGAACGTTGAAAACACAAGGAGCAATTTTACATTTATAAATGCTATATAAATATTATCATTAGTAATTACAATTTGAATGCTAAGCCTTCTTTCTCAAAAATTTCTAACCCTTAGTAGTCCTTATTATTTCTGAGTACTGCTAGATTTGAGATGCAAACCTTTATTAAAATATGTCGTACTCCTAAGGCAAAGTCTTCAACGCTGTTTAATCTCCTATGCCAACAATAGTTAACAAAGCCAGAGAAACAAAGGGGTAAGATCAAATGGTTCACACACCACAATTTTAATTGCCTTGCGTTCTCAATTCCCCAACTTTCAAGATTTGAAATTCATTTCATATCTAGCAAGTGATACTGGGTGATTAGTGAAGTAAGTGGAAAGAACACAGGGAGACTTGGACTTCTTGTTCCAGCTCTCACTGAGGGGTGTTATCTTGCAAAACTCCCGGAACCTGTTGAGACTTCACGTATACGCTGTCAAATCGAAGAGAAGTAGTGGCAACGGCAGTAATTAACAAGGACAGCAACACCCACTGTGTCTCTTCACAGTATTATTGTCACGGTCAAATGAGATTATTTGTCAGAGAGTGCTCTGGGCTATATAATGATGTATAGATACTAGGTTTTCTTACTACATTATCTTGTTACTATTGTTACTATTATTATCTTGTTACCTTTGCTTATCATTGCCACAAACCCGAAGTGGTTCCGCCTTTCTAGAGTAGATGGAGGGGAGGATGAATGAGTG
This sequence comes from Callorhinus ursinus, assembly GCF_003265705.2. NCBI lineage: Eukaryota > Metazoa > Chordata > Mammalia > Carnivora > Otariidae > Callorhinus > Callorhinus ursinus. Next base: position 37,576,625 of record NW_027397076.1, read on the forward strand.
CTGGGGATAGGAGCCAGGCTCAGGCATCTACCCTTGTAAGACCGTTGGGAGATTTTAAGCTTAGGAACATGAATGTCTTTTCAGTAGGGGAAATCTCTTACATAAACTTTCAAAAAGAGAATTTTTACTGCGGGGGAGTAGTGGATGGGGGAGCTTGTAATTGGACTTGAGGAGTAAGTGGAAATTGAAAACTAGAAGCCATTCAAGATAATCAGTTGTTAATTTGTCAGTCCAAATGCACAATTTTTCACTTTCAAAACTAGGAATTTGGTTCTATTTATTACAAGCATTGTCACCTGAAAAGCCTCTATGATAAGATGTAAGGGTCATCTTTTCTTTCCACCATTGTTTTATATCAAGGCCCATATTCAGTTATGAAATTAACTCTCAGCTTAATAATTTACTTTCAAGTGAGTACTCTCGAGTTTGAAAGAATCCACACTAAAATATTAATAATACCATGTAGCGCTCAGACACATGCTCAATATTTGCTTAGAGGTAGCAAACAAGCTCTAAACCTTGCAAATAAAAATAATCTTCTTTCCAGTATTGCTTCATTATGATTCAGAAAGTTCAGTTTTTAGGTATTAGGAGATCTAAATTAGCGTCAGGCGTGTTCATAGTGCATACAGTGAAGCCCACACCAGAATTCTGTTGCTCAGCCTTTTCCCCTCTAATTTTCATGTGCTGACATCATCAAGTTTGAGTCTGCTTTCAACAGAAAGAGGGCCTGGCCTTTGGGGAGTCAGGGACAGCTGGGTTGGAATCCCAGTTTTGCCACCTTTCAGCTGTGTGACCTTATACAAGTTCCTTCACCTCTGTGAACCTCAGGCTTTTCATGAAGTGGGGATGACAGCATACCTGTCATGTCAGGAGGTTGTCGGGAGGATTGCATTAAAGAGTGTGTTGCATTAGCAGGGCTGTAGAAGGCCTTCAGTACATGTTAGCTACACTGAGACCCCGCCCCCGCCCCCACCCCCAGTGTTCTCTCTACAGTTTCTTACTTTAAAACGGAGAGTTTTTCCTGGGAGTCAGGAGGAACTAGATTTTGCTCTGGGTTGGATCTCCAATCATCTTTTCAGTCTTAACTTTGATAACAAAGTTTGTTCTCAGTTTAAGTTTTCACAAATTGGACATGTAATGTATGTTTTGGAGGATTTTATTATTATTATTATTTAAAAGATTTATTTATTTATTGTTAGAGAGAGAGAGAGAGAGCCTGTGAGCGGGGTTGGTGGTGGGGGTGGGGGTTGGGAAGAGCAGAGGGAGAAAAATCCTAAGCAGATTCCCCGCTGAGCACAGAGCCCAACACAGGACTCGATCGCTACCTGAGCCGGAACAAAGACTCGGATATTTAACTGACCGCGCCACCCAGGTGCCCCCTCTTCTTATTTCTATGCATGTTGATTCTGATTCCTTTAAAAGAAATGTATCACTCATAAGAAGATTCTGGAAAGTAGGACCCTTACCTTTTCGTCTTAGCCTTCTTTACCAATTACAGATCCTCACTGATACGCATTATATTATTATTAGAGGCTGGAGAGAGGCAGTTTCTCGAACAGCTCTCCATTCCCTTGCGGCTGACGAGTTCTCATACATCCGTGGGAGGTGCAGGTCTCTGCTCCCTCTTGTAAGCGAACGCGCTAAGTGGTCTCACTTAAATTATTAACAAAATACACAGGTCAAGCATGCAGGCTTTTGTCCTGCTTTCCCCCATTTCTCTACTCTCAAAAGTGCTATTGTAATGTTGCACAAAAGGCACTCATACATGGTTTGAGTCAAAAACCTGATCAATTTGTTGCCAGAATGTGTTGGAGAATTAACATTTAGTAATTGCCATTTTTTCTGTTCGCACAGGCACATCGGAGTGATCAACGTCAGTGATGATAGCGGTAGCTCCCATCTTTGAGCAATGTGCCAGGCATTATGCTCATGACTTTGCATGCTTTGTCTCATTTAATTTTCACAGTCCCATGAAGTAGATACCCATTTTGTAGATGGAGAACGAGAAATTTAGAGAAGTTCACTAAGGTCATCAAGCTGGAAGGTGACAGAGCTCAAACCCATCCTGCCCTTTTCCCCCACCGTGTAATATAGTATCTGAACTGAGTGAAATGGGACACCGTTGCTATTTACAGTGGATGACAGTTACAAACCAGAGCTTTTCTGTGCAGACAGGACATCTATATACCCTAACTGTAAACCCTCCTGATGGGGAGCTTTTAATCATTGAGATAGTAAAGGGAGACTCTGGAGCCCTTTCCAGCATCCTTCCCCCAAGGTGGGAAAGCCCTTAGTCTCTCATCAGACTCTGTTTTTGCTCAAAGGAGGCAACTTTCCGTGAATGTGCCCACTGATGCAATCCCATGTAAGCGTGGTCAGGGTAGCGCCCCGTCCCTTCAAGTTTGCATTATAGAATCTCAGTTTGTGTGCACAACATCCATCTATTGAGCACTGACCATGGGTGCGGTATTTTGATGGGTACTGAGAAAACAAATGAAAATGTCCGTGGCCTCAAGGAATGTATAACCTAGTGTGGAGAAGAAAGCCAACAACTCTGGAATAGGGCGAGCAGAGCTGTGAAGGGGAGGAGGGCAGCACACGTGCTGTGGGACCAAGACTGGAGGAGTCCAGGGGGGCAGATGAGGAGAGCCGCTGGAGGAGAGTGATGTGATGGGTTTTCATGTGGAGAATGCTGTGAGGGCCAGAGCCCGGAGGGACAGGATGGGCGGGAAGTGGTGGTTTCAGTTATCCGAGTGACAGATGACAGAGACCAGGCCAGTGAGGCTGCAATGGAGAGCAGAGGAATGAAGAACACGGAGGGGGAGAATGAAGGTCACACATAACTTGGTGATCGGTGGGATGTAAGGGGAGAGAGGGAAAGATCCTTCCTCCAAGTTCTTGTTTCTTACCTTGCTTGTGTGTTTGTCTCCCCACTTTCTGGAGCCAGAATCCAGTATAGGTGTTTCTTTAGTTACGACCCTTGCAGAGAATGGCAGAGTAGAGTGAATATTTAAAACAGCCAAAATGAGAGCATGAGGAAGGTGCTTTTGGAACTGAAAAGCAAAATATAAAATAAGCAGAATATTAACTATGATTAGTATTAATGATGCTAGCATTCATTCTGGGTTTACCCTGAAAGAAAATCATGATGATGGTGCTGCTGGTAAGAGTAGTTAATATTTTGCTTGGCACTTAACACATTCCCGACACCGTTCCCAGTGCTTTAGATGTATTGACTAAGTCTCGCAATAACCTCACTTTACAGATAAGGAAACGGAGGCACAGAGAAGTTAGGCAGTTAGTTATTCAAGATCACAGCTGTTCAATGACCTAGAATGAATTTTGGTTCAGATCTACTGGCCCCTCTTACTTTTTTCTCCTGTGCCACTCTGGTCAGACCCCAAGTACTATACAACCGTTCGTTTGCAGGCAGGGTTTCTCTGGTGACTGTGAAGTTTCCTGCCCATTGTCTCTGCCCTGCCTGCCAGATTTCCAGGCGTCGTTCCCTTTTCCATTTATTTTTAACACAGCATTGGCTCAGGTACTCTAATGTCTACATTGAGGGAAGAGTGGCCTGGTAAGCGATGGCAGACTGTTTCCATGGGGGGTGCAGGCCGTAGGGCCCAAGGTCCGCGTCTCTGGTGAGTGTCTGACGTTGAGGTTCAGTACCTGTTCTTTTCTGCATGCCCCCAAAGGAACTAAAGGGTGCCCATGTGGGCGATGGAAGGCATGAGAAGAAGAAGGGAGAAAAGGGGGAGGTAAGGGGGCATACATAGGAAAAGTATACATAGGAAAAAAAAAACACACAGAGGAAGACAAGCAAAGAGCGAACTAATAGGGACTGGAAATAGGAATTAGATGCGTCCTGACTGATGGAGTGGAAGAATGAATGAAAGGACCTTTTTTTTGAGAACCTGCTGTGTATCAGGCACACAGCCTTTTTCATATCAATTATCTCAGTTAATCCTGACAACTGCTCCGGTCTTTGTTGAAGAAAATGCTGGTGTCTGGCCACTTTGTGAGCATGTGTTCTTATACAAGGCTCCTATTTCTGAGAGCCAGCAGCCATACACATTGCAATGTTAAGTTTTTCTTCCTGCTGGGCCCAACAGTTCTTGAGGAGACAACTTTGCTGGGCATTTTTCAAGCTGCTCAGTCTTCCGCAGTTTTGTGCTTGACTCTTTTCCCCTCCTTTGTAAAAATGTCTGGGGCTTTCATTTCTGCAATCCTTGGATTCTTTTAACAAGACCTTCGAAAGCTGTGAAGCTCAATGGTGCATGTGATGGATGGTGCAGGAAAGGTAGTAAAAAACGTTCACTATCGATACAGGTTTCCAGTCAGGGAATGAATAAGTCACCAGGATAAAAGGCACAGCATAGGGAATATAGTCTATGGTATTGTAGTAATGTTGTATGGGGACAGACGGGAGCTACACTTAGGATGAACATAGCATGACCTATAGAGATGTTGAATCATTATGTTGTACACCTGAAACTAATGTAACATTGTGTGTCAACTACACTCAAATAAAAAAAAAATTTAAAGGGAATACTCATGTGTTGTACAGCTGAAACTAAGAAAATATGGTCTGTCAACTTTACTTCAATAACAAAAAAAGTGAATACAGAGAAAAAAAGTTCTCCATCCTTACCAGGTCCTATGAAGGAAAAAGTGAATGATGGGTTAAGCAGAGCTCTTAAGTTATAAAAGTCATAATTATATATGCATGTAATTTTTAGCATAGAGATTTATTAATTTGCATTCAGATCATTAGAGCTAATTAGCAGCTTCAGCTTCTCCATCTATGCTTTAAGAATTTTACCCTTTACTTTCCTTGTGAACCCCGGAGCACATCTTTACAGACTAAGGCTTAAAACTGTCCGCTGGTATTAGCATTCAGAAAAAGGGAGTTCTGTGCGTGTGGCTCTCTTGCCCCACTACCATACACAAAATGTTCTCTTGCTTTTTTTTCCTACCCACTGGGTTTTTTTTTTTTTTTTTTTTTTCCAAGGGAAGTCTATTTACCATTCATCAGATAGCCTATTTGGAGCGACATCTGCAGGAATTAATAAATGCAGGGAATGGGAGTGAAAACCCCCTTTTATCTTCCTTTTCCCACTTAAATGAGACACCTGTAATTTGCAGGAAAGGAAAAGAACAGAAGAGTAACAGCAGAAATTATGCTTGAAAACCTGACTTCTCGTCTTGAGCCACAGGTGCAAACTAGAGATGTTTTTCTCCCTCATCTCACCGCTTACTTGGAAATGGTGCCCGTAGGGGACACATATTGGATGAACCTTAAGAAACATTAACGAAAAGGCTATTTAATTTTTAAGGGTTTGCCTATGTAATAGCACAGGTCAGCTGATTTAATCAGCACAGCATTGTTCTGGGATTCATTTGGCTAATCTTTGGCTACTATAAATTTATTATATGTAAATTCGGCCATGTTCCCACTACTTATTGTCCATGGCTGGCATTTTCTTCCTGTTACTTTTGCTCTATTCCAAGTACAATAGAAACTCTTTGAGTTGGAAGCAATATAGTCTATGTTCCTTATTACTACTAGCCATTGAATCCTTATAAATAATTTTAAAATTAGTCCAAGAATCCATCATGCGCACCCTGGTTGTCTTCAGTCCCTGGTTATTCCTGCAATCTCTTTGCTTCCATTCCTAATGTTGAGAATGGATCGGGATCTCCCAACTGTGATGTTGATCGACATGTGCGCTCACTGACAAATTCAACATCAAGGCATTTTACCTTCACTACATCCTCAGTTTTGTTAAGATGCATTTATTCTGGATCTCCCGTTAATTTCCTGTCAGTTTAATTAACATGAATATTTCTGACCTTCTCTATCCTAAAGCTTTCACCTGCCCCCACCTCCCTTTCTTTTAGCAGATGCTGTTACACCCACACTTCTAGACAGTGTGAGGTTCCCAGGCTTCATCTTCTCCCTCTCTTGCACACTAAATTTGCTCTCAGTTTCACCCATTCTTAGCTCCTTTGTACCTTTGCATGGCTGACCATGCCCTTCATGAGCTGGCCTCTGCTAAATGCTCCAGCTTCATCTTCTGCAAATACTTACAGCCCCCTCGGTCTCCTCATATTAACCATTTGCATTTCTTCAAGTGAGCCTTGGTGTAAACACCTCTACATACTGCAAACAGACACCTCAGCCTCTGCTCAATTGGTTTCCCCCTTATTCATCTAAACTTGTCTCTGAAGTTTGGGTTTTAGACAGGCCTCCCACAGGCTCCCATGCCCTCTGTGCATATCTTTATTATAGCACTAATCACACCATATTCCAACTGCCCAAAGCTGCCTTATCTACTCTTATTTTTTTTACTTTTTTTTTTAAAGATTTTATTTACTTATTTGACAGAGAGAGAGGAGAGAGCACAAGCAGGGGGAGAGGGAGAAGCAGGCTCCCCACTGAGCAGGGAGCCCGACGCGGGGCTAGATCCCAGGACCCCGGGATCATGACCTGAGCCGAAGGTAGACGCTTAACTGACTGAGCCACCCAGGTGCCCCTATCTATTCTTATATAGCACATAAGCTTCAAGAAATATACACTGAAAGTTGAACACTGGAAAAAAATGAATGAATGAATGAATGAATGAATGAGTCTTGTAACTAGTTGCTGTTCGATTCATTTTGCCTTGACAGTGCCTCTTAAATCTGTTGCCAATTTTATTAACATTCCCTCACTGTTCAGTTTCCTCCAGTTCAAGCTTTTATTTGTTTTTGGAAAGGCTGTTTAGTTCAGTGGTTTTAAGTGTAGTCTTTGGAACTTTGCTGCCTGGTTTGGAGACTGTGTGGCTTGTTTTGCTACCCGTGTGGCTTTGTCTGATTTACCTAGTCTCTGTGCCTCATTTATGTTTTGTTACCTGTGAAAGAAAGATAATCACAAGACTCCCTTCCACAGGGTTGTTGTATGGATTAGTTGAGGTAGTTCTGTGTATCACTTAGTGCCTGGTGATAGTAAATGGTAATCATAGTCATTTAATTACATAGGAATTATTTTAATTATTCCTAGCTTCCACATTTACAATTGTCTCTTTTTTATTTTTGTGAATAGAGAATACAAATAGGAATAGAGATTAATATAGCAAACATCTATGTACCCCTCACTGGTTTAGGAAAGAGAACAATAAAGATAGTAAAAGATACTTGAAGACCCTTCCTATATCACCTTCCTCCCTGTTCCTTCCTTTTCTCCCTTCCTCCATCTCAAAGATAACCACAGATCTATATTTGGTGTTTTTCGTTTGTAGGCATGTTTTTATACATTGCTCTGTAGCTAGAAATCATGAACACTATATGATGTACAATGCATTCTGCTGCTTCCTTTGTTGCCCACCCCCCAATGCACTCCTCAAATCAGTGATCCATATTGTTTCTGGAGTTATCACCCCACAACATAAATCTGATTCTGTAAAGTGTTCACAATCTCTCTTTTTAAAAGACTCTTTTTACAGCAGTTTTATTGTACAACAAAAGTGAGATGAAGGTACAGAGATTTCCCATATACTTTCTGCTCCCACCCATGCAGAGCCTCTCCCATTATCAACATTGCTTGCTCACTAGACTAGTACATTTTTTTTTTTAACCAACCATGAACCTACATTCAGTATCATAATCACTTAAAGTCCATAGTTTACCCTAGAGTTCACTCTTGCTGTGGCACAATCTATGGGCTTGGACAAATGTATAATGACATATATCAATCATTACAATATCATACAGAGTGTTTTTACTGCCCTAAAAAATCCTCTGTGCTCTATTTATCTTTCTCCCTCCAGCTCAGTTCAGATCCTATCCCATCCAAGAAGCCTTCTCAGATTCCCCCATGGAAATGTATCTTTCCCTCTCCCAGGACTTTAGCACTTGGTGCCTCTCATAACCTTTTTCATAGTTTTCCTTCCTTCAGATTTATGTATATGTGTGTGTCCCGCCAGAACCTGACATGTAGGAATCTCCTGATTTCCACCGTCCTCCCTTGCACGCAGCCTTGTGCTCTGCCCCTGTGCTCAGTGGGTGCTCAGTAAATCTTTGTTTAGTCAGCTGACCCTGAAGGTGTGAAAGGACTTCAGAAGGGCTGTTCATACCCTCTGGAAAGAGTTCTGAACTCCTGTTTAATGCCTATTTGGCTAAGGGAACCTTCCAAATGGCAAGGCACTGGGGAAATGTTAAACTCTCCCTTATTTAAAATATGATACTTCATTGTAATCCTCTGAATATTTCCATTATGTTGGCCCACAGTGCAGAGTAATCAAATTACTTTCATTCCACACCATTTCTCTCATTTGCTGTTCATTGTTTCTGTTGTTACTCTTTTCACTCACTTTTTAATACTTTTTCATTAAAAATTATTTTATAAACATAGTCTCATTTCATTTTCTAATCCACCTGACTCTCTGACAGGTGTGTTTTATGTGTGGGTTAAGAGGAAAGAATGGATAGGCAGGGAGGTACGTGGAATGCCATTTTCTGCCTCATAGACTAAGAAAGGCATTTCCCATTATTTAAATTTGCAAATTAGGGAATTTCCAGAAATATAAGTGTGTGTTTTTTGAGCAGTAGTGCTAAGTAAGCGGGAGTGTGCGATTTACTTTTGATTTTGACTATACTCACTTTTGTGGAGAAAATCACTGCTTATGGCTTTCTTTAATAGGAGGGAGTAGAATTTTAAAGCTAGGTGAGACCCTAGATACCGCCTCATCCAGAATTTCTTTGTTCTTTCACAACCAGTGCACCCTTTTTTGATAAATATTTAGTAACAATAATTTCGTGACTTAAATTTCACCAATAATATAATCAACACACATGTATTTTTTAAAAATCAATATCACACTCTGAGATGTAGAGGAAAAATAAAAAGAAAATAATGTGCAATAAAATTAAATGTATGTATATAAAATTACATATGTGTACTTAAATAAAATTATGTATAATGTATGTGTAAATTACATTTGTAATATGTAAAATTATATATGCATCAGTATCAATATATAAATGCTTGCGCATGGCGTCTCTGGAAGACATGAAGTGGTCAGATGTTTGCACCTACATCACAGAAAAACCATAAACGGAACAGCCACAAATGCCTGCAGGTACAGGTGTGTTGTACTGGCAACTCAAATACCGTAATAGGCATTATGTCAATGGTATAATTTCCCAGATGGTGAACTAGTATCGATAAAGTTCAAAATGAAGCAAGATTCATTCATATACACACAGTCTACCCCCCCACACACACACATACCTTATGGCTGCATTCCTGGAAAAAAGTCATTGTGTGTTAACATAGCAAAATACTTTGTGTTTGCATATGAAAAAGGAGTTAATGTGCAGGCTCAAATAGTTACAAAAAGGGTTTATCTAATATCTGAATGTCTGGTGGAACATTTGGAAAATCATGCAGAACACAGGACAATTTTTCCTTTAGTGGAATTGTCCTCTTGTTACAACCTCTGTGACCTACACTTGCCCAGCAAATGCCCACAAGAGTGGACCACAATCATTGTGATTCCCACCTCCGCATAAATGTCTGGATCGTTCTCCAACATTTGGTACCGGTCTGTTGGAAATCTCTAGCTTAGTCCTGCCACCTCCCTGAGGAACTCAGGAACCAGAAAGTTTCCTTTACCCAAAACTAGTCCATACCTCATTAAGCGTCATGTAGCTTATGAGTTTTGCTCTGTCAGACATATTGTTAGAAATATCTAGACAGATGATCATTATGAGGACACGTGAAATCAGACCCCTTGGAATTTGAACCTACTGCTTACAAGGTTTAGGTAAATAATTTGTGCTGGTTAATCTGTTTGGGCCTCAGTTTCTTCAAGAGTCAAGCACAGGTAATAATAAAACTGAACTCGGAGTTGTTTTGAGGATTAAATTAGAAAATGTATATAAGGTGCTTGTCATAGAGTAGACATTTAGTAAAGGATAGCTATGGTGACAATGATGACAATAAGGATAGTGATAAAGAATTATACTTGAGATAAAAATGTTCTTTATCCTTGATTTTCTCTCTAACTTAACTAGAATTATTTTCTTTAAGCAGCTAGATAGCCTGTTTTTTTTTTTTTAGTTCAGCTTGATCCTTATTATCACTTTTGCAGATTTCTTTGTTTTAAGTTAAATGTTCATCCTTTTCCTTTTAGCTAATATTATAATTTAAATTGCCTAGCCATTGAAATATTTTCTTCCCTGACACACTGGAGGTTTGCATACATGACTTTAAATGAAGTTATACTAATAAAATCCTTTTTACATTGGTAGAGAATAAATATCTAATGTTATTGCACCACTAATGTTTTTGAAAAAGATATTTCCCTTCACTTTTGCAGAGGCTATATTCCCAGAACTTAGCTGCTGTAATGATTTCTTTAGTAGTACACAAATTCTGTATTAATCTCTCAGCAGTTTTCTCAGTTAAGTGCATTTTTATGCTTGGCAGGATTAGGGTAGTCTAGGAAAATTAGTTTTCTTTTCTTATTACTTCTTCTGTTTAATTTGTAACTAGTTAAAACACCACAATATGATGGATGATTGATCCTAGTAAAACTGCAAAGTTAAGAGATAATTGGCAGACTTTGGTTAAGCAATGAAGTCCTCCACTACCTTACAACAGACTTTAAGACAACCTCATTATTAAAATGTACATACTAGCAAAATTCTGGATGTGCATAGAATTTAATTACTGACTCACTGGCAATGATGCCAGGGTTTTATTTTCATAGTGGATGTGTAATGTTTATAAAATAGTCTATAGAACGGGTGAGCCCTGGCAATCATAGAGGAACTTGTATGAAAATGGAATTTTGCAGCTAGATAACTACATTCTGGTCACTTCCTGTTCACTTAACACATCAGTGCAACACTTCCAATTGTTCAGTCCCATCAAGAACCATCCCTGGAAATCTAGCTCAATTTACATAGTTTGCTAATAGAGATTAAAACCTGGTGATGAGAGTCTAGGATTTGAGCCAGTTATTTTCTAAAGAAGCTGAGGTCCCATTTTGTAACAATGTGGATATTACCAGCTTAATTTTTAGGATGAGAATGTTTCGTGAGATAATGAATGAACAAGACAGGGAGACCTAAGATCCCAACATGCCATTCTTTCATTTTCTCAATCAATCACTGCATCATTTCACAAATGTTTATTGAACACCTACTCTGGATGAGGCACTGTGCTAGGTGCAAGAAATATGTAAGATAGACATGGTTCCTATCTTCATGGACCTTTATTATTATTATTATTATGTTAATCACCATACATTACTTCATTAATTTTTTTTAAAATTTTTATTTATTTATTTGACAGAGAGAGACACAGCGAGAGAGGGAACACCAGCAGGGGGAGTGGGAGAGGGAGAAACAGGCTTCCTGCTGAGCAGAGAGCCCGATGCGGGGCTCGATCCCAGGATCCTGGAACCATGACCTGAGCCGAAGGCAGACACCCAACGACTGAGCCACCCAGGAGCCCCACAGCATTAGTTTTTGATACAGTGTTCGATGATTCATTGTTTGCGTATAACACCCGGTGCTCCATGCAGAACGTGCCCTCTTTAATACCCATCACCAGGATCTTATTACCAATTCTGATGGATTTTACTTTGTAGCATACAGATTAGGTGTGTATGTATGAAGTGTAATATATCTTCAAATGTGAAAATAATGACCATATTATAGAAGGTCAGCCATCAGATGTTAAAAATCTGAAATCCTAGCGAAATATAAAAAAGTCAGTATTGTGGTACATGAACCATATATTCATGGAGGTAATGTGTAATCACAAAATTCTTGCCAACAGACAGTTGTTGAACAACCACTACATAAGTGTACTGAACTGGGCATCAATGGGTAAGACTTGAGCTCTAGCCTTGAGGAACAAATGCACATTACATTTAAAGAATGGTGGATATATTTTCTTCTGGAAGGGTTTTGTACCTTAAGAGTAATAGCTCTCAGGTGTTACCTTTGCAATCAGACAGTCAAAGCTTTTACATTTACCAAGAGAATAACTGATGAGCCTGTATCTTGAAACAGCATATAGCTCCCCCAGAACACATACTTACAAGAAGAAATATCCTTCAAGAATCTTAAGAGACTCTTTGTAGCAGAACCTTTTTTTGCCTGGAAGGGAGTTAGGAAAGATTTCAGTGCATCCTTTGGCAGTGGTGTTAAAATATAGAGAAAGGTAATTGAATTTTTCAATGAAAAACTCAGTTGCAGTGATCTGCTCAGTGAGTATAATATAAATTATCATGGCATTATCAACACCATCTTCCATCTATAAAACCAGAGGAAATACATGAGCATCATAAAAATCCTTTTATCATCAAAAGGACTTTATATTCATGACATTGCTGTGAAAGCAAACAAGATTTTTCAAGGGATCTTCAACTATTTTGCAAAGGAGCCATAGCACCAGGAACTTATGATAAGCTGTAAGAAAACACAAACTATATGTTAATTTGGACTATTACTGAGATATTTTAGTATTCAGAATATAGGTAGTCACCAGATTCTTCCAAATGAGTATTCTGTAGTCAAATTATGTACTAATGGATGAAAAATAGAAAGCAAAATTGAGAAAGTCAGCTTATCCTTTTGGGACCTATACCAGATGCAGAGTATTATAATAATATCAAGCCTTAAAGTACCCCAGTAGTTTAAATGTCTATGACTCCTAGACATTCTTAAATTAACACTTAGATTCTAAATCCATTTTTCTAGCATCACTGTGGCAGATTTTATTTTCCAAAAATGGATGCCATGACACATCTTATCCCACAAGCTCTTCGACTTTGCCACTTTCCCATTAGGAGGTGGAGTCCAATTCTCCACTCTTTGATTCTGGGCAAGCTCGTGACTGCTTTGGCCAATAGAGTATGCTGGAATTAACAATACCCTAACAATAGGGTATGTGTCTTCCAAGATGGGTCATCAAAGGCAATGCTCTGTCACCTTTGTTTATACTTTAGCTGATAAGTGACAAGTCTGATTGCCCTGGGGCCATATTATGAGGGAGCCAGGAAACCTGTAGGTGCTCCAGTCAATAGTCCTAGTCTTTGAGTAGATCATGCTAAGCAACCGAGATGATCAGAGAAAAGGGGGTTTTCAGAGGATTCCACCTCTCAGCCGAGTGTCACTCTTCAGTTTTTCTCAGCTGAGATCCCAGATCTTGAACAGAAAGAAGACATCTCTTCTGAGCCCTATCCAAATTCTTGACCCACTATATCTGTGAGCATAGCAAAACTGTTGTTGTTTTAAGTTACTAAGTTTTGGGGTAATTTATTTCCTAGTATAGTTAACTAGAAAAATCATTGATAAGGTAAACTTGACATTATGATAACAAAGCATTATTGCCAACTGCAAAGGCCTAGACAGATTCCTTCCTTCTCTGTAGAAGCAGTGTTTATTGAAAAATTTGGAGAAGAAATTTGCACATTTAGTGTAGACATAATTGTATCAACTGTCATTTTTAAATAAAAGGTCTTATAACAGGATATCTATCTATCTATCTATCTATCTATCTATCTATCTATCTATCTATCATCTATCTACTGTAGTGTGTGTGTGTGTGTGTGTGTGTGTGTGTGTGTGTGTGTGTGTGTGTGTAGTTTACTCATAGATGTAGCTGGAAGCAATACAGTCCAACTTTGGCTGATCAACCAGAAAAGGATTTTAGGATAAAGATATTAGGTAGCTCATAGAATTGAAGGCTGGAGTCAAACATACAAGAATAATTGAATCTAAACTTACAGGAACAGTCCTAACGCATGCATCAGTCCCAGCCTGATGAGTCAACTGTAACTGCTGCTGCCCACTGAACATAGGAGGAAACCCCCAGGTGAGCTGCCCCTGATTATTGGATGTGTCTGCTGCCACTGAAGTCAGCAAAATGGACTCCTTCCAAAGTTTGTTTCCTTTAGTTGCTTGTTTTCAACCAGAGATGTGGGAGCATGTGACTGGCTAGCAAAATCTGGTACAGGTGCTTGTATCTTAGCTGCAAGGGAGTCTGGGAATTTGATTTTTCTGGATTCTGCTCTGATGAAGCCAGATCCATAAGGCTGCTATTTCCTCAAACATAGTGGAAGTGTCTGGCAGGTGCTGGGTAGCTTGAAAACATGACAGTCATGCACAGATGGGACCTATTAAAAGAAGACAAAAAGAAGTCCTGCTGACCACAGCTCAGAAGACTGCATCATTCTGGTGGCACCAAAAAGCAAAACTAGAGACAGCTGATGGAGGATTCAGGTGTACCAGCCGGCCAGGTGTTAAATTTCATACCAGTATAAATAGTTCAAGAAAAATCCCCTGCCCCAGCACAACATTGTTCAATCTTATTTTAATTTCACACCTCTCAGCAAAACCCCTACCTGGCATGATAGGGAGATAAGGGGTTATTATAAGAGGAGATGAAATAAATAAGCTTAACTTTGCAATCTTTACACTTTAGGCTGGGGTTGGGGGTCCCCTGCCCATCAGCTCCTGCCTCTTGGCATGGTGTGATCCTGAGGACAGATGATGATGATGATGATGGTGGTGGTGGTGATGGTACCAACACTTATGGATACTTACTATGTGCCAGACATCCTTGTAAGTACTTTACAGGTGTCAGTTATTTTAAATCCTTACAACAACCCTACAAGGTAGGTAATATTATTATATGATTTTACAGATGAAGGAAACTGGCACAAAGGGACCACTAATAAACACAGTGCTGGCCTCGGGACTCAGGTATTCTGACCCTAGATAGATAGGGATTTTTACTAGGTATCCTGGTGGTTGTGCTTTCCCCCTTTTCTCTCAGTGAATTCCAGGAATATATAGCACTTCTATATTAACTAGGGGAAAAAGTGAAAAGTGTTCTGAAATAATTATCACAGGTTTTCACTAGGTGGTTCTGTTTGAAAAAAAAAAAAAAGGAGCAACAGTTAAGAAACTGCGACACTGTCTAATTTTTCAAGAGTCTTCACTCTGGACCCCGATGCCCTGGAAACCCTCCCTCCTCCACCTACAACAATTCCAGTGGTGGCTGTCTAACCTTTTGCCTTCTCTAATGCTCACAGCGTGCTGAGAGATTGGTCGTTAATATTTCCTTTTTACACAGAAAAAATGAGTCTCGGAAAGTTGTGTTATGGTCAGGATCACATAGACCCTAGATGGTAAAAACTAGGCTTTCGAGGCAAATCGCATATTCTCGACTACTATGTAAGCTATCCTGTTGAGGTTCTCTGTGAAATGCAATATAGTTGGTCCTCCCTATCTGTGGGGGAGACACTCCAAGACCCTCAGTGTGTGCCTGAAACTGTGGATAGCAGTGACCCCTATATGTATTATGTTTTTTCTTATGCATCCATACCTATGATAAACGTCAATTTCTGAATTATGCACAGTGAGAGATTAACAGCAATAACTAACAATAAAATAGAACAATTATAACAACATACTGTAATAAAAGTTCTGTGAATGTGGTCCCTCTCTCAAAATATCTTATGTTGCTGTACTCACCCTTCTTCTTGGGATGATGTGAGATGATACAATGCCACGCGATGAGATGAAGTGAAGGGAATGACCCAGGCATTGTGATGTAGTGTTAGGCTACCACTGACCTGATGATACAGAAGAAGGGGGATCATCCGATTCCAGACCATACTTGATGGTGGGTGGCTGAAACCATGGAAAACAAAGTCCCAGATAAGTGGAGACAAGGCCAAGAGGCGACAATGGCAAGGCGACCACATGTGGTGCACAGTCTTTGGAAATGAGGTGTCTCTTTATGAAATGCAACATACAAAGTCCATGACTTTAAAGCCCCAGCATTTATGGACAGTTTACATCCTGTTGGTTATGTACCAGTCTCTCCAGTCTGATAGCTTGCCAATAATCCTATCGGAAGCATGAACTTGAGTGCTGTTCTTTTAATTTCCATGTCTGTGCCCACATTTAGCTAACCTTACACAAGAAATAACTTCGGCAGTTAGACTAGGTGCATTTGGTGAAACCCAGAAATAATCAGGGAAAAATACTTCAAGTTCCAAACTGCAGAACACAGCTAATTTCAGCCTAACATTTATGAATTTTAATGTTAGACTACACTGATACTCTTCCTTTGCACCAATGTTTTGTGAAATATTTTGTGGAAGAACAGCATTGCCCTGTAAAAGATTAACATAAAAGAAGATTTGGGGTCTATCCCCATGTGGCTTTGCCAGACATTTCTTCAACCTATTTTTTTTCAACCTTGTCCACTTCCTAAGGTCAAATTCATAAGTTTGCATCCCCTTTAGTAATCCTTCTATGATTTTAAAAGGCACTTAAGAGTGCCTCCCTTCGGGGCACCTGCGTGACTCAGTCAGTTAAGTGTCTGCCTTCAGCTCAGGTCATGATCCCAGGGTCCTGGGATCGAGTCCCGCATTGGGCTCCCTGCTCAGCGGGGAGTCTGCTTCTCCCTCCTGCTCTGCTGCTCCCCCTGCTTGTGCTCTCTCTCTCTCTCTCAAAAAAAAAAAAAAAAAAAGTGCCTCCCTTCAACCACATCCACAGTCGTGGGATTTGGCAAACATACATGTATTTGCAACAGCTCTCTCGTGGAATGTTTATTTCTGTCATGTGCTTATCAGATTTCATCTGTAGCCTGGGAGTCTCCCAATCACTCCAGAGCAATAGTTCTTAAGCCAGACAGGTTTGCCCCCTTGGAGACATTTGGTAATGTCTGGGGTTATTTTTGCTGTCATAACTGGGAGTGTACTCCTGGCATCTAGTGGGTAGAGATCAGGCATGCTGCTCGACATTCTGCAGTGCACCGGACAACACCCCACAGCAAAGAATTATCCTGAGATTAAGAGTCTCTTATGGTTTGTCTCCCTCTCTGGTTTCTTCTTGTTTCATTTTTCCCTCTCTTCCCTTGTGATCCTCTGCCTTATTTCTCAAATTCCACATATCAGTGAGAAGGTTGCTGGAGTGGAGGGGGGTGGGAGGGATGGGGTGGCTGGGTGATAGACATTGGGGAGGGTATGTGCTATGGTGAGCGCTGGGAATTGTGTAAGACTGATGAATCACAGACCTGTACCCCTGAAACAAATAATACATTATATGTTAATTTAAAAAATGAAGGAAAAACAAGAATTATCCACCTACAACGTTGCCATTGAAAACCGTGCTTTCGATGTATCTCTCTGGATCCTTTTCTACCCAGTATGTCTGTCTTCGGGCATAGTCACAGAATCCAGGTTTTGTGCAAAAGGAAAATAATACCTTTTGTTTTTCCAAACCCTGACTTGGAAATTTTGGGTCTGTGTGTTTAGAAAATGCCTGAGTTTAGGGCCTTCGTTGCTTTCCTCAATTGTTACTAATGACTTGGAGGCCATCATCCTATACGATACTTTTCTATTTTAATCATTAGTTTGTACTTGTCTTCAATGAAGCGCATCTGTCACTTTTTATTCCACTCAACTCTTTGCCAATTTCTTTGCCATTTATGCTCATCAGCTTGACTTCTTATCTGCAATCTGGAACATTTTATGGCTTCATCAGCTAGATGATTTATATTTTTTAAAATGTTAATTAAGGTCAGCTGCAACAGACTCTTTGTTGCTAGTGCCTTTTCATTTAGAGAAATTACACATTTATCCTTCCTTCTTGTTTATATTTTCGAAACCGTTTTCTTCCCTTGACAAAACATTTTCCCAATTACCACGCAATTCAGTTGGAAAAGTATGTCCACGGTCCTTCTTAGCCACAAGCAGATGTCAATTTCTTAAAGAATTCTAGTAGATCAGTGACACAGTATTTCCCCCAACAGAGACCATGGTGGCTTCACGACCCAGCAGTGGTGCTTCCTGATGTGGGCAGGGGTTGATTCAACTAAATATTGAGTGTCTATTACATACAGGTTAGTATGCCAGGCTGTCAGGGCATAGAAAATGAATAAGAAATAGCCCTTGCTAAACAGCTAGAAACCGTGTGAGGAGCGTAAGATATGTACATAAATAACTGTAGAAAGAGATGTGTGAGGGCCGCCCTTTCTGTGCTATGGCTAAAGCATCAGACTTGCAGAGCCTGCCTGCCAGTCATGCATGAAAGTTCAGGTTCCTGACCTAGACCTCCGGAACCCATATCCTGGATTAGAATCATGCTGGCAGGCTTCCCGAATCCTCGCATAAGGATGATTTTATAAGTGACAAGTTGTACATCTTGGCCCGCTATTTCCCGTTTCATCCTGAAGTTCCTTGAAACCTCTAAAGTGTATTACAACCACTCCTGGTGATTTATTTATGTCTGGTGTGTCAATTAGAGGCAGAACATCACGTATTCTTAACATTAGTTTGACCTCTCTGCTTCAAAAGATGATTTTCGCTTTCAGATCTTCCTAATAACTGCTGCAATGAGGACTCAAACATTTTAATTTCTGTATTCTTTAGTTTCACCATTTTTTGGAATAGATGATGGTCCTCTCTTCCCTTCACCCCAATATATTTTGTAGACTTTTCTATTCTTGGGATGGCGTGGTAGAAAAATTACAGGCTTTGGGTCAAATATATTGGATTTACGTCCTTGCTATAACTTTATGTCTTTTGGGGTAACTTTTCTAACTTCACAAAACTACGATTTCCTCACACGTGCAGACAGGGTTAATAACATCTACATTTCGTAGTTTGGGGAAGATTCGTTGAGATGACATATAAAATGTTTGCCAAAAAATGCCTCAGTGAGCCCTCACCCCACGCGTTTATCTTCCTCACTTCTGTAATGTTTGTAAGGGGACCTCTCTTCCCCTGTCCTTTATTTTAGTAGTGGCTTATGTTGGCTCACTGTTTACCAGCACAGATTTTTCCTGTCACTTCCTGATCATTCTCATCGACAGCATAATCAACATTACCCCATCTCATCTTCTGTTGTGAAATCCTAAGTAATTCCATATCTTACCATTGCTGTTGTCCAAATATTTGTGTCTCTCCCCCCTGCCCAGTTCACATGTTGAAATCCTAACTCCCAAAGGTGGTGGCATTAAGGGCCTTTAGGAGGTGCTTAAGTCGTGAAGGCCTTTATGGATGGGATTAGTGCCCTTATAAAAGTAGTCCTGGAGAGCTTCCTTGCCCCAGTCCACTGTGTGAGGACGCACCAAGAAGTGGGCAGTTTGTGTCCTGGAGGAGGACTCTCATCAGACCCAGAGCACGCTGGCACCCGGATCCTGGGCTTCCACCCTCCAGAGCTGTCAGAAATAAGCTTGTGTTGTTTATAAGCTACCCTATCTGTGGTATTTTGTGATAGCAGCTTGAATGGACTAAGACAACCATAGTTTCCTTCACGTTAAGTGAACCACAGGTTGGGTTTTTTTTTTTTTTTTAAAGATTTTATTTATTTGACAGAGAGAGACACAGCAAGAGAGGGAACACAAGCAGGGGGAGTGGGAGAGGGAGGAGCAGGCTTCCCGCCGAGCAGGGAGCCTGATGTGGGGCTCGATCCCAGCACCCTGGGATCACGACCTGAGCTGAAGGCAGATGCCTAACGACTGAGCCACCCAGGGGCCCCATATAGGTTGGATTTTTAAGAGCTTTGCCTTTTATTGCACATATGTTGAGACTGATTATGTGATAACTTAATGTTATCCCATTTTTCATCAATCACTGCTTCCTTTTTTCTATTTCTATATTTGTATTAAAATAAAGAACCATAAGGCAACTAGCTGACTCAGTCGGTAGAGCTTGGGACTCTTGATCTTAGGGTTGTGAGTTCCAGCCCCATGTTGGTCATAGAGCTTACTGAAAATGTCATAATAATAATAAAAATAAAGAATCATGTTTTTCTTGGGGCGCCTGGGTGGCTCAGTCGATGAAGTGGCCTGATTTCAGCTCAGGTCGTGATCTTAGGGTCCTGGGATGGATCCCCGAATCGGGCTCCTTGCTCGGCAGGAAGTCTGCTTGAGATTCTCTCTCTCCCTCTGCCCCTCCCCCCTACTTATGTGCTCTCTCTTTCTTTTTCTCCCTCTGGAATAAAAAATTAATCTTTTAAAAAAAGAATCATATTTTTCTTTTCATCTGTAGTTGAAAATTTAGTGTTGCTTAATACCAACTTCTGCATGTCTTCCTATGGAAGGTTTTTGTTTTGTTTAGCAATCTGTATTTGACTTCAAGGACTTTCATTGAACACCTGCTGTGTTTGAAGCAATGTATTAAGTACTTTTATACTCATTATCTCACAACTCTACAAAAAGTTGTGAGGCATCTTTATCATGTGACATATCTTTAGCACCCCATATGGTTTTCTGGTGGATTTATTTTTATTTAAAAGTGTATACCTACAGAAAATAGGTGTTGTTTCTGCCATTTTCTGAAAAGATAACATTATAAATCCCAATCTTTTTTATCAGATGGGCTTTAATAATTTTATTATATAATGAATGTAGACAGGATAATGATAATGTGTATATAAAGAATAAGGTAACATTGTGTACCCACCAACCAGTTTAAGAAACAAACATAAGTCCATGTGAAAGCTCTTTGTGCCTTGCCTACACTTTGCCTATTCCAACCCTGTCCAAAGATAATCTCCAAATGCTTAAACTTTCTATTTTATAATCTGTAGTGAAAACAGTGACGTTAATTGAGTGCTTCCTGCTGCTCAGGTATCAAATCATTTGTCAGCCGGGTACTAGTATTTGTCTAGGAAGATCAGATTTTGGTCATGGATTTTTTAAATGTACAATATGAAATAGCTGCTTTTTATTTTTTTAAAATAATTTTTAAATTATTTAGGAGTGGGTCTTTCTTTTATTTCCTTTAGGTTTTTCCATAGTGTCATGGGTTATTTCATGCATTTTCTCTGGACAAAGTGTTAGCACAAGAGCCCCTGAGGGAGAAGTCTGTTGGGAGCAGCAAACAAAGTCATAACCCCAGGAGGGGGTCCAGAGAGAATACCAGCCAAAGGAAGGCCTGGGCTCTTTGTTCTTTTCTTGCTCTACATAGATCCCTGAGCAAAAGGTATGAGATTCATTGAAATTTTCCTCTGCAGATTGACAGAAAGAAATGGAGAATTACATATAGAAGAAAGAGATTAAATTTAGGTAAAGGAGAAAAGGGGGTTCGAGAAAAAGGCAGAATTAGGAAAATTGCTGAAGAAAGATGATTAACCAGGGAGATAGGAAGATAAGCATAAAGATATGCCTGTGCTTATTTTTATTTATTTATTTATTTATTTATTTATTTATTTATTTATTTATTTATTTATTTTTCAAGATTTTATTTATTTATTTGACATCGAGAGAGACACAGCGAGAGAGGGAACACAAGCAGGGGGAGTGGGAGAGGGAGAAGCAGGCTCGCCGCCGAGCACGGAGCCCAATGCGGGGCTCGATCCCAGAACCAGGATCATGACCTGAGCAGAAGGCAGACGCTTAACGACGGAGCCACCCAGGCGCCCCTAGTGCTTAGTTTTAAATCTTGTGATTTTGAGAAAGAAAATACTGGGTTTCATTCTGAAGTTTACAAAAGGGAGAGAGAAAGATTGATCAATTGATTGAGAGATCTATCTGAGTGAGTGGAGGGGTCGGCAGACGGTTGGATAGATCAACAGACAGAGAGAGATGTATAATAATGAACAGGACGGATGGATGGGTGGATGGATGTAGTAATAAGTAGACTGTATTGCTGACTACTATAGATTGAATGCCTGTCTTCCCCAAATTCTTATGTTGAAATCCTAACCCCCAAGGTGACGGTATTAAGAGGTGGGGCTTTTGGTAGGTGATTAGCTCATTAGGGTGGAACCCTCATACATGGGATCAGTACCCTAATAAATGAGGTCCCAGAGAGATCCCTCATCCCTTCTGCAATGTGTGGACACAGAAAAAGGTGCCATTTATAAACCAGGAAGTGGGCTTTCACTAGACACCAAATCTGCCTGTACCTTAATCTTACACTTTCCAGCCTTCAAAACATAAATTTTTATTGTTTATAAACCACCCAATCCATGGCATTTTGTTATAGCAGCCTGAAAGAACTAAGACCTTTTTGACTATATATGTCAAATTAAGAGGGTCCCTTGGCAGCTAGAAATGAACATATTTATGTCCATACAAAAAAGCTATAGCAAAAGGGTGCCTGGGTGGCTCAGTTGGTAGAGTGTCTGACTCTTGATTTCGGCTCAGGGCATGATCTCAAGGGTCCTGGAATCAAGCCCCACGTTGGCCTCCACACTCAGCAGGAAGCCTGCTTAAGATTCTCTCTCCCTCTGCCCCTCCCTCCGCTTAGCCCTCTCTCTCTAAAATAAAAAATAAATAAATCTTTTTAAAAAAGTAATAGCAAAGATCTGCTGCTCTATTTAGGTAGTCCCTCTTACTGCCTACCTACTCTTAAGAGATTTCCCTCTTTGGTAAAGGAGAAAGTAGTAATTTTCAGAAAAATAATGCCATTCTGTGATTAGAACAAGTGTTTTGTTTTTTTAACCAAGAATTTCATCACTAATCATGATTCAGTCTAAAGACACAAACACTGAAGAATGTGCAGCCAAATGTGTTTGTACTAGTAAAAATAAAGACAGAATCACTGTGAACTTTTTCATACTGGATTTTGGAGCAAAAATCTTCTTGCCATGCTTCTTTGAGCTAAAATATTGAAAGCTAAATTTTCAACTTGCTGCTGGGTTTTTGCCTTATAGTTCCCTTATCCAGATGTTTAATTATTCTCTTACTCATTTAACATAGATCATTACTTCCAATTTGAAAATTAACTGTAGGCCTGGGACATATACAAACAGTGCTGTTTCTTGGTCACTGATTTTTTTTTTTTCAGGGAGCCTTTAAATTCTTCAGCTACACAGGTCAAACGTGCATTAGAACCCATTTCATTAGAAAAGAGATCTATAATAGCCCTAAAGTGGTCACAAGTTCCAGCCAGTGGGCCACGTATCTCAAGAAATATGCTACAGACAGATTAGAACTACAAAAGTTTTAAACAGTAATAATGTTCTGGATTTGATCTATAGAGTAACAGGGAGCTTGAAAAATGTCCACACTTTCCAAAAATGCTATCAACAGGCCTTAAAAAATTGTTTCATCTACTCATATCACATTATTGATAACTGATCTTTATAGATCTAGTTTAGAACTCAATTCAAGAGCATGCATTGAGGGTCAGGTTAACATAGGAAGTGTAAGATTTATAAAATAATCTCTGATATCTAGGAGTTTACAGAATTTTTGGAGAGATGTGGCTTATTCTAAAAAATCATAGTATAGTGTACATGAATGCCATGGAGACTAGACTGAAAAAAAAGAGACATTTTCACTGAAAGCGATTACTTTTAGTGGGGGTAGAGGAGGACGTGAAGTGCTCAGAGGGCTCCCGCCTGAAGGATTCTCTGTAAAAGGTGAATACAGTTCATATAATTGGGTGAGATCTTGCACATGGTGGTGAGGGAAGGGCATTTCAATCTGAAGGAACAAAGATCTCTCTGATCAAAACCTTCTAGTGGTGGAGCAGTGCCCTCAGAATGAAATTCAGAACACCGACCCTGGCCTCCCTGGCCCATCTCAGGGCTGGGCAGTGTGGCTCCTGGATCACTGCTAGTCTGAGAACGGCCATGGGTCTGTGAGATCAATCCAGAAGCTTTCATAGCAGTAGATATTACCGTGACATTTAAACTGCTTTTTTATAAAATAATTAGTCTGTGATGGATTGCGAAAAACAGAGAAGTGGCTTTTTACCGCAGAGTGTTTGAGTAGCACCAGGCTGTAGGACCTTCCCATGGGCGCATCAGTGGGCCTCCTAGCTATTCCCCGAATATGCCAAGCCCAAACACGTCTCACCCTTGCTGTTCCCTCGGCTGGAATGCACTCCCTTCCTATACCTGCACCTTTCTCTCCTCGCCTCCTCCAGACCTCTGTTCAAATGTCACCTTATCAGAAGTGCTTTCCCTGATGACTTAAGCATACCTGCCTTGTCACTCTGTCTCCTTACTTTGCTTATCCTTCCTCCTGTAAGTCCCTATCCCTTGTGTACATTTATTGGTTTAGGTACTGTCTGGCCCGCCCTACTAGACGTCAAGTGCACAAGA
This sequence comes from Callorhinus ursinus, assembly GCF_003265705.2. Lineage (NCBI taxonomy): Eukaryota > Metazoa > Chordata > Mammalia > Carnivora > Otariidae > Callorhinus > Callorhinus ursinus. The sequence goes on from NW_027397076.1 coordinate 37,600,706, forward strand.
ACGGGGACTGGTTCATCCTGGTACAGCAGTTCCCCTTTCTCTGAGGTTTCACTGTTTGTGGTTTCAGTTACCAAGTCAACCACGGTCCGGAAGCAGATGATGCTTCTTCTAACACATTGTCAGGTCAGTAGTAGCCTAACGCTATGTCATTTGCCTCGCTTCACCTCACCACGTAGGCATTGTATCATCTCACATCCTTAGAGGAAGGGGGAGTACAGTGCAATACGATAGTTTGAGAGAGAGAGGGAGCGAGCCCATCTTCACATAACCTCTATTGCTGTGTTGTTATAATTGTTCTATTTTATTATTAGTTATTTTAAATCTCTTACTGTGTCTAATTTATAAATTAGACTTTATTGGTATGTATGTCTAGGAAAAACATTATATATACATATATATATATATATATATATATACACACACACACACACAGGGTTTGGTGCTACCTGTGGTCTTAAGCATCCACTAGGGGTCTTGCAGTAAAATCCCCGTGCATGAGGGAGGGACAACTGTAGTGGCCAGGGCTATATTCTTACCACCCAGGTGACACATAGTTGGCCTTAATCAATATTTGCTCATGAATGAATGGCAGGATCAATTGCAGTGGGGCTCAGAATTGCAGATGTACTTTAGGGAACAGTAAGTAATTTAATTTGACTAGAAAAGGGGAGAAGAGAAATAGAGTTTCCGTCAGTTCTAGCTTCAGTTCCAGTGGGTAAAGCCATATTTTGGTTCTAGACTCCAGCACATATAATAAAAGAACATTCTTTTTTCCTGAGCCTTACCAGATGCCATGTTACCATCAAGGATCCTTTTCCTAACCAACTTTAGATGTGTTTGTTTGTTTTCGTATTTCAATCTTAGTACTTCATATTTTTAATTTTCGTCATCTTGCCATGTAAGAGTTTACTCCCAAAACTCCGGTTTAACTCCCCTGAAACTGCAGCATATTTGAAGTTCTAATGGATGCAGGCAGAGGAGAGATATGCTCCCTTCACCATTTGTAGAGATGGAACGCGGGGAGCCTTCTCTTTTCTGTACGCCTGGGCCCTCAGGCATTGCTTACAGTTCCTGAAAATTGAGGGTTGGGATTCATCCCGCGGAGGGTGATAAGGGCCTGAGGGGGTGAGGGGCGTTGGGGTGAAGCTTCACCGGTGGAAAGAAAGGTCAGTTTTCCAGGGCTACCGGGCTACCGAGGAGATCCAACAAGATGAGATAAGACAGCCAGATGAGAAATCCGTGCCTCACCTGTGCTCCCAGCCCTTTTGGCATTGCTGCTTTTTCTTTCCAAGAGCCTCACAGAGCACCTCGGTATCCCTAAGAGGAAAGCATTCCATTTGTGAGTAGCAGGGACGCCATTTTCTGCTTTCAGACTGGCCTGGCCTACAGATAGCATGCATAATTAATATGCCCTAGAAAGCTGTTTAAATTAATGATGGGATTGTCCCCCAAGAAGCATACCATAGAAGGCAATGCTCTAGGTTTTTTAAGCTAGGATCTGGAGTCCCAGGTTCTTCTTTCCCTCACCATTAGGGCTTGGTGACCTCAGGCAATTCACTTCATGTTCTCTGGAGTACTTAAAAGGTACTTTATTGGTCCATCTTTTATTCATACTTTTCACTTCTGAATCTCCGAAAACCTCAGTAGAGCCATCCGAAGGGTCACTGAGTGAAAGCCAGTACTCTCCTTTGAGATCCTCTACAGAAAATTGCTTTAAAGGGCCTGGTTACATATATGTATTTTTTCATAGCACTAATCATTATTCTGTAAAATGTCCAGTTAAACCCACACATCTGCTTAATTCTTTAAAATCAAAGACTGCCTAAGACGTAAGTGATCAGTCTTGCAACTAGACGGAGCGCATATTCAGGTAGGAAATCGTTAAAACATTTTCAAAATTATACCACTTCTATCATAGAACAAGTTGCGTTTTCCTTGAAGGAAGTTGGCAGGAAGGTCTTACATAAACCGTACGTTTTTCCCACTTACTCTGTTCCTGCCATTTGCGCTAAAGAGTTATGACTAATTTTAGGGTTCAAGAGGAACCTGTGTTCAGAAGTGAACTAGGTTAGGAATTTGTATTTCTACATAGTTATATCTATTTTGTTTGTTTGTTTGTGAGGGGGGCTGCAAAATAATGTGCACTAACATTTTATTGATTAAGAGTCATGTAAACTCCACTGGTGTTCAAGAAACCGGGTAACCAGGTTTTTCTTTGGGAGAAAGAAAGTTTTGTTTTTTTTTTTTTTTCTTTTCCACGGCGCATGGAATTTCTGTGTTCAGCCTTTAGTCTTGCATCAATTTGGGTATCTCTCTCAAACTGTTCTACTCTCTAAGCACAAAGGGCACAGATACTACACAATAGTCTCAACAAGTAAGCCAGTGCAGAAGTGTAGGAAGTTGCCTTAGTTTGCATAAATCTTTGAAAAACTGCAAAAAAATTTCATGTTATTAATCCCAACGGTATCTTGCATTTTTTTCTGCTGTTCAGCCGCTGTTCAGCCACTGTCCAGCAGATGGCACTGTGTATAATAGGATGACAGCTTCCTTTTGCAAATATGGCAGTGTGCATTTCTACCATGTATATATTTATAAATATTCGTTCTGTTAACATTACAGTGGAGAGTATGACACTTTTTTGAAATACAAGGTATTAAGTGTCCGTGATTTGTAAATTTGTATCTTATACCGGCACATTATTGTAATATTGTAGTAGTGCTCTCTACAAATATAATGAAACTGTGCATTGTTCCTTAAGGAGCTTTTTATTTTTCTGATTATTAACATTAGCATTCACTTACTAGCTTGTCCTAATAGGGTAGAGATATATCAGCAAATAATCCCCACACTAATATCGTCGTGGGTGCCCTTGCCCTGTGTTTGAGTCCAGGAAGGGATGTGGTTGGGCTAAGGGTAACAGCCCTCAAAGAGCTGCTCACAAACAGCTCACTGCCACTTCATGGAATACTGTGGTGGCCAAAAAGAAAGGAAATGAAAAGAAACTAGCAACCATTACTCTCAGTGTGTCCTGCAAGCATGGGTCTACCTGGGTGCTCGGCAGAAATGCAGTGTCTTGTGGCCCGCCCTGGATATAATGAATCAGGGTATGCTTTTGAACAAGATTCCAGATGAATCATATGCACATTCAGGTTTGACAAGCACTGACTATTGAGTGTTTCCTCTTCTTTTAATGTAAAGCAGATGTTGAGAGCCCACCCACTCTGTGTCAAGCAGGACATCCTGGGCTTGGGCCTCAGACGGCCAAGTCTGGATACCAGCCTTCAAGGAGCTGACAGGGCGTGAACAGAATGTTAAAGAAACAAACCAAAACAACGAAGCCAATACAGCCATGTAGGTGCTAACTTGAGTATGTCCGGATTGCAAGTGGGTGTTTGATGGGCATCTGGCTAAGGTTCACATTTCATCTTTCTAACAGCTCTGAGAGATGGAAATTGCTGGTCTAGAAGAGGAGATGATGCAAAGTCATTCACACAGCCGGTCAACGATGAGCTTAAAGCTTATACCCAGTTCTGTCAGGCTCCAAAGCCCAAGTGTTTTCAATACACTGCATCTTAGAACCCAGGCTTTTTCAGTAAATTATCTATCTGTGTCATCTCTGTTATAGATTACAAAGGAAGGTGTTGCTTTCCAGACCAAGGATCTGAGGACCTTGCATTCAACGCATTAAAATGTAAATTTTGGAAAGTTTGTAAATTAAGCACTTCCTTCAAATGAAGGCAGTGATCACCTAATACCTTGCACGTGGATCACCTAATACCTTGCACGTGGGTCATCTCGGTTCCTCTGTCAGGACAGAGAGCCCTTCTGTCCTGTGAGGAGGTAGGGGCTGGCTGCAGATGGATGGCCTAGAGGACCTTTAGATGGAGAATTTGTAACAGAGTGGGATTGTATTTGCCGAGTTCAGGAGAACTAAGAATCCAGGTATTTTCTCCCACATCTGACCGGGGGCTGCTTGCAAGTCAGCATTCATCAGGATGTTGGGTAACCTGGAGCCCTGCCTAGCCCCCAGAGCACTATTTTTAGGAGTTGGCCAGATTGACACTGATCTCTTCCACACCATTTTCAGGGGTGAACCTAGTTGTAATTACCTGCACTTACATGAGCCTGGTTGTTTTATCTAAGTTCATTGATGAGTCTCCCGCAGGGAATGGAATTAGATATTTCAGTAAGATAAGGAAATTATATCTATTTTTGGTCACTGTATGTGGGAGGACTGTTGCTCAGTCTGAGAAAATTATTTCATTCAGAGCCTTTTTTTCCTTTTGTATTATCATTTATTAACTCATGTATTATATATAACCTGTAAGCAAAACTGAATATTAAGTTTGAATAATGGTTTAGAAACAGAATCATATGTAGTTGGCAAAAAATAAAACCTGCCTCTCGTGAGGAGCCTATGGATCATTTAATGATGCGAAAGGACTGACTGGCCTCTATGTCTTTGATGGCTGATATTGGTCTTTTTCAGAAAATGCTGGGAATATTTATCCTAATCTTTTAAACCCTGTCTCGTTATTTCTAGGCAGTTTGTTGCATTTAGTATCCTAGGGTCAAAAATGGTTTTGCTTCTATATTATTTGGCTAATAGTGCTGAATGCACATTCCAAATGTGGCACATATTCCCACCTACCAAGTGGCGTAGGATATTCTAGAAACTGTTAGGGGAAAACACATCTGCGCCAGTTCACAGGGATTGGGAATAGATAGTGTAACTAGGTCAAAATGGCCAGCCATGATGGCCACAGTGATAATTTGTCAGTGAGCACAGTTCTCTCATTCTTGGAAGGAATAACTGATGCGCCAAAATGTCTCCATAACCAACCACACAAAAGACACTGAGTTAACGCTAACATGCTTTTTGTCCCAGGATGAGCTTTTCCTTCCTCTCATTGGTAACCACCCCCCTCAAGTGCCCCTCAACACCACTAGCTTATCTTTTACTCTTAATCTTGCTTCAGCTCCGTGTCTTCTTGTAGTGGAGGTTTTTATTTTAATTGTAAAAGGATAGAGGTGAGGTACAGCAGTTCTGAAAGAAAGCCCGTTGGGAATTGTGTCTGGTTACTGTCTTGAGACACCTTCAAATGCCGGCTCTTGAGCATGTCATTTTGCCCTCACCTTTCTCTGTAAGAAAATGAAATGTTGCCCAGCAGAACAGTAGACATTGTTACCTTGTATTCTATCCACGGGAAGGCTGTAGTAGTTACCATATACAAAAGAGGAAAAACATGCCAAGGAAAACAAGTCAACTGGCATGATTTTGAGTGAGCTTTAAGAGTATTTCATGCTTCTGTTTTTAAGAGTAGTTCTGGAATATATCATAAGGTCAATTCATATTTACCTTAACTTCTTAAACATACAATGCTCAGAGTCATGCAGTGTATCATGGTGGTGACAGTAAATTATCACAAAAATGTAACAAGAATGCCATATGTAATAAAAGGTGTGTTGGGCTTTGTTTCAGTTAAGAGCATATGGGTCATGTTGAAAATTAGAATAAAAATGGTCTCTTGTATATATAGGAATCCTCTACTAACCATATTATTTGATTAAACAGAACATCCATTCCTTTACTACGCTAAATAACTGAACAGTCCTGAAAGTGAAGGAAACCCCCAAACAAGCAAAAAAACCATAAGGAAGACTGTTGGGAGGGTTGCCCTGGAAAATATAATCAAAGAAGAGGTGCTAAGTGTTTTTGCTGCAATCCCATGGTCCAGCCAGGCTGTGTTACCAAGCGCTCCGGGAATGTGCTGTGCTATTAACCCGTAGTACCAGCTTTGATAACTCCTCCTCTCTGCACGTGTGATGAACTTGTGCCTATCCTTCAAGACTCAGATCGAGTATCCTCTCATCTTTAGAAGCTAGCTCCTTGGATGACTCTTTCCTTCCTCTTTCTGTTAGGACCATCTCTTTTTGTTCTTGTGTCACTATGTTGAAATTATATGATGAGATATCTCGCCCTCCTCCCACCCCTAGAGGAGCCCCTTGAAGTCAGGAACCACATTTAATTCATTTATCTGCAGTGCCTCCTTCATGATGGAAAATGTGTGGCACATAGGCCTCCACTCTTCAGTTCTGCATCTGTGGCAGATACTACAAATCAGTCATGACACTCTTCCTTTCTGAGACTAGGTCTAGCCTAGTACTTCTGAACACCACACTTCAGGCCTCTGCATACCACCGGTTCATTGTGGCTGACACACTAGTTTTAGCTTCCTTACTACCACCGGTCTAGCAGAACACCTGGCTCATAGTAAGCAGCCACTGTTATTTTTATGTGAAAAATTATATTAAATGGAAATCGTACGAGACCCATGCTTTGGCTTTGGCCTCGGTGTTGGCTTTTGGCTTAAGTATTCTGATGGAGTCGCGTCTAGGAATGTTATAGAACTTGCCGGTATTTCAGTCACTGGTATTCAGTCATTTGTGTTGTTGTACTTTCATTATTTTGAAACGCTCTGAGTTAAATAAAGTGACACAGGCTCCTTTTACATCACAAGACTTACCAAATCCCTTCTATGCCAGAGCACATGAGGAATCTGCATGAAGAGAATAACAACATATTATGTATGTTTCACAGACATATTTGAACAACAAAGGAGTGTTTTATGGGACGAGTGTTCCCCAGGACCTACTCTGTAGCAGATTCTAGATAGTTCTGTTCATGTCTTCCCCACCCTGTGTTATTTATGTCTTTGTATTTAGTTATCAGTATTGGGAATAATGAGAACCTCAGGCTTCCTTTTTTGCTGTTTTTGAATGACACAATCTATAATATTCTTGTAGAAATAATGGGGGAAAAAAAAGAAATAGCGGGAATGATGGCTCCCTCTAATTTCCTGTTGATTTCTAAATGCTTTGACCTTTGAAAATACATTCTTAATTTTTCTTTCTGAAGCATGAAGTTAAAGTAGTAAGTGAGAGGAGTCAACAGACATGGACTCAAAGACCCCAAGTCTGACATTCACAGATGCCATGAAAGTGCTGTCATTTCTCTTTCATGACCCTTAGTTTCCTTGCCTACAGAGTGGGGCTATTGAATCCCTGAAGTGTGAATACAGCACAAAACAAACAAACAGTGCAGAGATTGTGTTTGCTTTCTGCCTGATTCCAGATGTAACACTCTTAAGGACGTATTTTTAGGCCAGTGTACTTAGGGAGCAGTTTCATTTCCAGAAGATGGAGATGACTTGAAAGTGTCTAATAACACCTGATTCTCTGTCTCTCACCTTATTTTTCCCCCCTGTGCCGCTCAACCCCAAGAGAGTGAAAAGACTCATCATTATTAATCCTAACAGAGCCAGACATATTTTCATGATTTTGTGAACCAAAAAAATAAATAAATAAATAACCTATTTTTAGTATCTACTTAGAAAAAAAAAGGTAAATTTGTATGTGCATTAAAAAACCACTCTAATGACAGGAACCAGGCATATTCGTGAATTCTCAAATGATACTCTTGCGAGTGGAGGTACGTCAGTCTTCCCACAGGCCTCAGCGTCCCTCTTGCTCTCAGGAATCCGGGCAGAGTTCTGTGGCTGGAAACGCACGCCTGGAACTGTTGGCTGGAGCATCAGTGAGAGGCACACACTCGACTGGGGTTTTAATTTGGGCCCCTGATTTATAGATGCCTAAGTGGCGAAAAGACATTTCAAAATTGTGTTTCTTCATAGATGTGGCATGAGAACTGCTTGAAAGGAGCTCAGATTTGTTAGAACTGGACTGACATTTATAAAGACAACTTCGCGGCAGCTTTAATTATTACTTAAGAGCAGGGTTGTTAAAATGGCTCCCCCAGGTACTGGAGCTTTTGATTATGTAAGGAGGAAAAAAAGATAAATTTCAAAAAAGAAGCTCAGTCCAGCACTGTGCACTGCCAGTTACTCCATAATTCATTTTGGGGGCGACTTCTCTATGTGGTCTAGGAATGAAGCCAGATATCAAATGCATCGCTGGCTGCAGCAGGTAATGATAAAGTCTTAAGGAAAAGAAAAACCACAACTTGCCTCACATAAGAAAGGTTGGGGGGATATTTACAGAAGAATCCGAGTCTCTTCAAAGTACATGAGCTCCGCAGCAACTGCGAGATCGAAAGTCTCCTTTTCCTCCTCTTCATATAACGACCTCTCTCGTGGTTGCTTGAGAATTCCCCCCATCAGAAGAAAAAGCTCCCCCACGTTTGATCCATGAGACGTGAACTCTAAGCTAGTAGCATCTTAGTTGTCTGTTGCTTTTCCTATTTATCAAGGGAAACCTTAACAAGGAGAGTAGTAGCCTGGGAGGGTTAAGATGCATTCTGCTAGCCTGGCATGTTTTACTTACTCTTATGCTTGCAATAAATGGAGGCTCGTCTGTGTTAGGATATGAGTCTATTCTCCAAAGACATATATGCTGATAGCACTAATGATTTGCAATATTTAACAGTAAAACTGTTTTACTTTCAGTGACTCCAGGCTTTGAATTTTAAATGGAATCATTTTATATCTTTTGGCATTAGTTGAAATACATGGGAATTGGCCCAGATTTCCCATTAATAATGTAGCAAGTAAACGTTTCAAAATCATTAGAGCTGATATCTCTATTTAATTGGTATTTGGAAAATATATTTTATTTATCAAAATATAGATTTATAAGATTTATGTCAACTTATACTGGTTTGAAAAAATATCCAAGTTTATCTTAATGGATACAATATGTGACATATATATATACTATGTGACATTTATCTGCGTGGATAAGCATTTTTGTAAATTTGTTTATTGTTTGGGGTGATTAAAAATCGTAACTGAACTCAGGGGGCACTAAGAGATTGCTTTCTGAGGTCTCATCCTACCTGATGCTTCTTTTTATTTGACCTCAAATTTAACTCCTTGCGAGGGCTTCTTAATTTATCACAGAGCCAACCTTACTGATTTAAGGCAAACCATATGCAATTTTGGGAAGGCATCAAATAACTTTTGAAAAGAAAATTCCCTGGCATGGCTCATGTGCGGTATAATTTTCATGACTGAAGTAGGTACAGGCAGGTTTCCAAAAATGGGAGAAGGGGCTTGTGTTTGTACAGACAGCCTTGCTCACAGTCTTGACCCAGCCCTTCCCTTCTGAATTTACTGGCTGTATTTATGGCAGACTTGAAATGCAATTGAATTTTTATTTGAAATTGTATACCCTCTATTTTAGATTATGACTTTAATGCATGATGATGTGTTGAGGAAAAGGAATATTAATCATGGCAAAGTCTGAATTGTAAATGGTGTGAACGGGCATGACAGATCAATCTGCTTTTGATAGAATTTTATGATTATGTATGTATCTGTAAAGACGGAGTTAACCTAAAAATCGCAAATGAGTTGGCATTGGAGAAGAGTGCCCAGTCTTTTAACACTTTCCTCGTTTAATATGAAATATTTTACAAAGAGAGGAAATTTCAGAGAACAAAGGAAGAGGATCCAAGACCTTGCTCAGCTGAGTCCTGTCAGAGGCTTGGTGAAATTGCCCACTTTCCATGGCGAAGAAGGTAGAATTATGGGATTTTGGAACTGAAGAGGAACTTAAAATAGCCCATTTTACAGATGGAGAAGCTGAGTCCAGAGAGGTGAAGGTGGTGTGCCCAAACACACTTTAGCGTCAGCTTTTGATTTCCAGCTTCTGAAATAGCTCAGCTGGGAAACTCTTACAGGACAGCTGTGAGACCTGCATGATGAAGATTTGGTAGCTGTTTGCAACGTGAAAAGGCTCTATAAATTTCTTATGTAATTATAATAAAACCCTGTATTTTGGCTTTAGGCTGCTGAGTCCTCGGACGGATACCTGCTCTAGCCACAAAAACATCCTCCTGCCTATGACTTCTTTTCGTGTAGACAGAGGTACTTGCCTGTGTCCCTGCTTTTCATGGACAGCCTCCTGTTTCCACTTCTAGATGTCCTATGTCTTGTGAAAGAGTGTCCATTCTTTCAGATGCGGAAGCTTTTTTAAAAGATTAGCCATACCACTTACTAATATTTTCCGTCCATAGCCTCTATTCCTGAATTCCTCTTGATTTTCAGTTAATCCTTCCCTCTCAAGAAAACCAGGGGTAATTTAAAGAGAGGAAAGAGGAGAAGAAAACTAACATTTATTCAGCACCTACTGTTTGCCAGGTATTCGCCTCAGGTTGCTGTCGGAATGAGGTGAGTATGAATAAAGAAATCAATAAAAGATCCTATCGTGCTAAATACCTTGCCTACATTATTAATTACTGAATAGATCAAGGCTCAGAGATGTTAAATAAGCCAGGGAGAGGAATTAAAATGCCAATAAGTCCGAAAGGAGAGACATCACCAAGAGAGAGGTCACGTTTCCCTTTCCTCAGAAATAAAGAGAGTGCTAGACAAAGATAAGAACGAAATAAAAGGAAGGAAGGGGCGAAGGAAAGAAGGAAGGAAGGAAGGAAGGAAAAGGAGAAATGATTGAAGATTTAGAGATAAAAGAACTAATTTAAGGTTTACAAAAGAACTTTGTTTCAACTAGGCTTCATGTATCTTTCCACAAAGCCCATTAATGTTGATTTAATATCCTGTTGGCATCGTGGCCTTTGAAGTCATATATGATTCAGCTCTTACATCTGATTGTGCCTTCTAGTAAAATGAATAAAAACTTTCAAGTTAGGGAAATTATGACAAATCCAAGGATCAAATAAACTTACTTGCTACCTCAAAGACATTTTTTATTTAAAATGATGATAATGCATCATTAAGAAATTAAAACACATTCTCATATCCTGTTTCTGCAATCTAAATGCTTTAGGAAAAAAAATTTATACTGAAATGATTTTTTTAAAAGATTTTTAAATTTTTATTTATTTGACAGAAAGAGAGAGACAGCGAGAGAGGGAACACAAGCAGGGGGAGTGGCAGAGGGAGAAGCAGGCTTCCCGCTGAGCAGGGAGCCCGATGCGGGGCTCGATCCCAGGACCCCGAGATCATGACCTGAGCCAAAGGCAGACGCTTAACGACTGAGCCACCCAGGTGCCCCTGAAATGATTTTTTAAGTGAGTTTTTAACATGTTACCCTTAGATCCTGAAGATGTTTATGAGACTGATGGAATTGTCAGGCACATTCTAAAGCAAAATTTGTGGCGATATTAGCTCATAAAGCTCCTAGAAACAAGGAATTTCTGAATAGAACATTTTCATCACGAGATTCAACAACCAAATTTAAGATGTCTACCTGAAACATAACTCCTTATAGGGTGATAAATTCAGTCATTTTAACTTCAGGGTTTATATTAATGATGGAGATAAGTATGTATAATGGATAGCAACATCTGATTAATTAAAGTTAAATAACATTATGTAATTTGCCAAATAAAAATAAATCCTATAAATGGTTTTAATTTAAGATGTTTATCAGAGTTCTTGCAACTGGTATCTTCTCAGCAGGAAGTACCTTTTTGTGGAGCAAATGGCAAATTATATACACAAGGAGACAAGAACCGAGTATATAGTTACAGGAAACAAGGTGCAACCATGCCCAGGAAGTAAGGAGGGACCAGAGTATTCAGGGGTTCACAAACCATGTTAGTGACCTCGGTCTTTATTCTAAGGAAATAGGAAAACTTAAGGCTTTTAGGGGAGAAGGGAGTTAGAGGTGGATGAGAGGGACTGATGGAGACCTGTAGGAAGCTACTCAAGTCAACAGTGCTGGGGAGATGTTTGTAACATAGTTGTTTAAATGCTGTCTTGCCCCTGTTTTGATGTCTTGGCTGGAGGCCAGTCATTTCCTCTTCTGGAATAGCTGCTTAAGTCCTCATTACCAACCACCGTCTTTATTGGACTGTCACAGTCTGGGCCACTGTTCACCTGCTCTTACCACTCCAGGGCCAGATACCAGACAACCAGGGATAGCCCCTATGCCCCAGAGCCCACTGAAATTATTCACGCTAGCCGGTCCTAAATTGGCTTACCTGGCCTTGCCCATTCTTTCTCATAAAAACCACAATAAAGACTTGCCCGCAGTTCCCCCCTGCCCCTCTGCCTCATCACAGACCCTAGTGATTCCCTGGGTGGCTCTCTGTGGTGTGAGATGTACTCCTTTCTTTGGGAATCTTGAGTAGAATAAACTGTCTTTTCAATGGCATTGTCCCCTGATCTGGTCGACCTTACCATACCTAAATAACAATAAAATCTATTAAAACAGTGCTAGTCTAGGTCAGTGGTAGAGACAGTAAGAAGCTGCTGAATCAGAGGCATTTAAGAGATAATATTAACAGAATTCCATGGTAGGACCATATTGAGGATGGGAGAAAAGTAGATGATGAAGATGACGCCTAGATTTCTGGCTTGGGTAATAGGGGCCATTCATCAAGACTGAGAAAACTGGAAAAGGCTCTGATTGTGGGATAGTCTTGAGTTCAGTTTGGGGTATTTTGATATTGGGGTAACTCTGAGATATTCAAGTGGAAATGTCAAGGGGACAGGGACATCTACAGTTTACAACTGGTGACTAGGTCTCATTGAGAAAGGAGGATGTATGAATAATAGACTTTTTAAAAATCCCAGCAAGTGAGAATTACAGATGGTAGCACATAGCAAAGATGGCAGTCTCCAAAGGCTATTCATGAGGAATCACTTCTTGCAGGGAGTCAGCTGTGAGCGTTGGGTTGATGCAAAAGAGTACTAAGCCGGAGAAATAAATCGTGTGTACAAAGATTCAGAAGCAAAATGTGTGTTGCAAATTTGAACAATGACTAGTCCAGTTTAACAAAAACAGGTGATTTGTATGGGGGGTGGGGATGGGAGCAAAGGTGTAGAGTACCTAGATACCAAATTATTCAGCCTTTGAAGGCCTTGAAGGTGAGGAGTTTATTAAGTGCTGGTAGTCCTCTGGGTACTTCATTAAGAGAATTAAATAGAGTTCCTTTTGTTAGGCTTTTCTGTCTTTTAGAATGGATGTTTCTACAGGGTAGAGATTCTCCTTTTCCTGCTGATCATGGTCAGCTCAAGTAGAGAGTATTAATGTATGAGGCTCAAAAGAGGATTAACCAAACATTATTATATTAATTTTATTTCAGTCAACTACTGAAGATTATTATAAGTCTGCTGTGTACCTAAATCATGCGACCCAGCCCATGATCCTGTGGAAATTAGAATTATGTTGGGGAGACAGAACTTACACTTTAAAAAGAGATTTAAAAGAGAGAAGTGGAACCTAAAAACGAATGCGAGAAGGAATATATCATGAAACATTCCTGTATTTACCCTTAAACAGTTTTATTGTGCATTTCTTTTTAATTGCGGTAGAGTACACACAATGTACATTTTACTGTCTTAACCTTTTTTAAGTATACAGCTTAGTAGTGTTAAGTGCATTCACATTGTTGTGCGACTCATCTCCAGAATTCTTTTCATCTTGCAAAACTGAAATTCTACACCCATTATACACAATTACTCTCCATTCCTCCATTCCCCATTCCCTCCCCAGTCCCTGGTAACCACCATTCTCTTTCCTCTCTCTATAATTTAACTACTCTAGGTACCTCATATAAATGGAATCATACAGTATTTGGGTTTTTTGTGAGTGGCTTATTTCTCCTGGTATAACATCCTCAGGGTTCATCCATGTTGTAGTATAGTTCAGAATTTCCTTTCCTTTAAGGCTGCATAATATTGCATTCTGTGTATGCACCACCTTTGGCTTATCCAGTCATCCATTGATGGACACTTGGGCTGCTTCTGTCTTTTGGCTCTTGTAAACAATGCTGCTGTGAACATGGGTGTACAGATATCTCCTCAGGGTCCTCTTTTCAATTCTTTGGGGCATATCCCCAGAATGGAATTGCTGGACCATGTGGTAATTCTATTTTTACTTTTTTGAGGAACCACCATATTATTTTCTGCAGTGGTTGTACCATGTGACATTTCTACCAACAGTGCACCAGGGTTCCCGTTTCTCTGCGTCCTAAACGACATTTGGTATCTTCGTTACTATTGTTGTTGTATTTATAGCAGCCATCCTAATGGGTGGGAGGTGCGCATAAAGTTTTTTTTCCCCTGTAGTCAGCATGCATTTTTATTGTTAGGAAAAGAATTTTTAAAATTTGCCTCTTCTTAATGGGAGGGCTAATATCAAAGCATTTGGAATTAAACTCCTTGTCGGAGTGGCATAACACAGAGGCAACAAGACAAATCACTGCTGATCTTATTTTGGCAAAAATAACCAAGGCTATGAAGATTATAGAAGATTTTGGATCTGTATGTATTTTAAAAATAAAATCTGTATTTTGAACATGTGTGTTTTTAATTATTTTGGCCTGCTCTGCCTTTGTAAGTCCAATTTGCAGAAGAGGGAAAAAAATATGAGCCTTGTGCTTGGCATTTATGAAAGGAGCGTATTTACCCCAGATGTTCCCAGAAGTACTAATGGCTTCTTTGGGCTGCTGGAATAACTTCCCCATTTCTCTGGTCTGGTTCTTTTGTCATGTTACCTGACGGTGGCCACCTTTATGACCCAGTTGAGTCTGGAGATTTGAGCCCAACTTCCAAAGCAAGGGACTGAGCTGCTACCTGTAGAAAACAATTGAGGGAATGAAAGGATACATCTCAAAAATATGTATCCAGGAATGTGACAAATAGTGCAAAAGCCACGAGTGACATCCTGCTGCATCTCGTGCCTTTGTGTTTTAGAGGAATTTTAAAGGGTGTTTGCTTCTTAGATAAAAATACACATTTAACTAGATTTGCTCTCTCCCTCTCTCTCTTTTTTTTAAGATTTTATTAAATTATTTTTGAGAGGGAGAGAGAGAAGCAGACTCCCCGCAGAGCAGGGGGCCCAATGCAGGACTCAATCCCAGGACCCTGGGATCATGACCTGAGCCGAAGGCAGGCGCTTAACCGACTGAACCACCCAGGCGCTCTCTCTCTCTCGCTCTCTCTCTCTCTCTCTCTCTCTCCTTCTATAGGAAGTTGCTCCTGGCTTCCTTTTTGGCACTAGCACCGGCCATATTTTCTTATACACTGTGTTTGTTTTTATTTGTATGAGCACTGAGGACAGGAACATCAACCTCTTCGTATTCTTTTAAGGCCTAGCAGAGGAGCAAGCAAAGAAGGAAAAGAGGAAAGGATGAAAGAACAAAACTATGAGAAACGTTCACTGTATGTCAGTCAGTCAGATCTTCAGTTTGGGTTCCTTTTTGCTTCCTTCCCACACCGTGAGGATTTCCCTTATGTCTTTGAATGCTCATCTGTGTCAGATTTTGCAACTAAAATACAGGATGCTCAGTTAAACTTGAATTTCAGACAAGCAGCAAATACTTTTTTTTAATGGAAGTATATTCCATGCAGTGTTTGGGATATACTTGTAAAAAATTTATTCATTGCTCTCTGAAATTTAAATTTAAATGGCTGTCCTGTATTTTACCTGACAGCTCTTTTAAATTTTAGAAGGATTTAAAAAAATATTTCAGCTAGTTAGAAAAAAATCGCTGAATGACCAGCCAGTTAAAATTTAAAAAGACTCATTGGGCTTATCTGTGCACCTTTGACAGTAGGGTTGTTGATCAAGCACTGGAGGATCAGAAGCTGACATAACTCCTTACCCCTTCATGCTTCTCAGGCAGCCCATATGACCAGTTAGAGGGCGTAGGGACTCTTTTTCTATCAAGTTTGGCACACAGTAGGTAGGTCAGTACATTTCAGTTTAAACCGTAGATTGTTCAGTAGTATGAAAAATCTTGTATATTTCAGAGTTAATACTCTGCCTTGATGTTGTAAAATGACATCACTTTGCAAGGTGAATAATAGCATCACTGGCAAGAAAAATGTCAGCCAATCAGCTAGGAAAATTGTACATACGCCTCGTTAACGGGCAGCCCTCACAGTCATTGTCTAATGATCGTGTTTCTTCCCTGCTCTTGTCTAGGACAAACATTCTGCTTTTAAAGCTGCCTCTTACTTTGTTTCCTAATCATTTTCCTGGCAGATTAACATTAGGAAAATGTTAAGTTGTCACAATTTCATTAGTGGTTAAAAGCTACCACCTCAAACTTGTAGCTTATTATTGTTGCTTGGTAAGAATAACCTCCATTGCTTTATACTTGAAATGATAGCCTGGAGATTAAAAGCCCCTCAAGATAGTTTTGGTTGACAATCAAGACCAGGAGCCTATTATTATGACTGTTATTATTATTATTATTATTTTAAATTCCTACGTAATAGAGATTTTCCTTTAATTACACATTGAGGGCCTCTTTTGTCCTTGTGCTTGAGGTTGCTAAAGATTGAGGCATTTACTGACTTGGTTGGGAAAGAATTTGTATGCCTAAACTATGAAGCAGCAGTGTGGGACCAAAGCCTAGAAATACCAATATTTAAATTAAAGTAATTTCCCATTTTTGTCCTGGATTCAATTGTATTGAATTTGCAGCCTTATGGATTATATTTGCTAGCTAGAATATCTACTGAACACACTGTCAAATACAAGTGGTGATAATACAAGGATCAGGGAGGAGACTGGTACAGGGGACCATTGGGAGTTATCTGACTCTCTATGAACCTGAAGCCCTTGGCAGAGAGCCTTGCACAGAGTAAGTACAAAACTGACACCTGTTGAGATGAATTCCCTGTCCCCCTCCCAGTCTGACCAGGTAGGATACCCATTCTCCTTAAGTAAGCTGTCACTTAGCTACCCATGCTGTTTCAGGAATCCATTGTGCCGTGGATGCTTGTTTTCTTTTTGTCCTTTGAAGCCCAAGCTTGTCCCTTTGGGGATGCATCTCTTCATCGTTTCTCATGTTACACAGCTGCTGAAACAGAGTTGAATTTTTCAGATGTTTCTTATATGACTGTGAGTCTTCCTATAGCCTCATACATATATGCATAGACCGAGGTATTAGTGTGTGTAGACAAATATATATTTAAAGCAAACTCACACATGAATATTACATGCAATTAGCCTGCAGAATTAAACACCTTGGAAAATTCTCATCCCATAGAATTGTGTCTATTACAGTTTGACTTCATAAGCAAGTTACATGGGAGAGAGTCATCTGGGCATCTGTACCTGTATTACTTGCCCACAGTGGCCTCTAATAGGTTCAATAGGGACTCTAGAATTAGATTTGGCAATTTTGCCTGCTAACTTATTCCACCTGTCCATTATCCACTGGCAGTGAATGGGAGGATTATTTCTGTTCAGTAAATGCAAGTTTTTCCATTTTCCTCTATATTTCTTTTTGTATTTTTACCTCAAATATCGTGAATTAAATCCAAATTAGTCTACCTTTCTCTCTAAGCAATAATCATTTTTACAGTAATGCTCATTATTGCAGCGGCCAGCACTTCGCGTCTAGCTCTCACTGCTGTCTGCTATTGAATGTTCACGTCTGCGGTAGAGGTCTTGTAGTATTTGTGATCGAGGTGGCTCATCATTTCTGCCTCCACTCTGACTTGCCCTTTAAAATGTCTTATTCACTGCTAAGTTTAAAACTGGCCTTTATACATAGGAAGCTGCCCTTATTTGTGCCCCAGTATTTTTGTGCCTCCGACAATTCTGTTATCCTATGCCTTGTGTGTCATCCTTTTCTTATTCAGTGGGTCTGTCTCTCTCTCTCCCTCTTTTTTTTAACCTCTTCTATTTTCTCATTTACCCAATCACTGCTGGTACCAAACCAGGAAGAATCACCTGACTCATTCACTTATTTTTATCAATCCAAACCGAAGTACTCTATGCCCTCTTATCAGCTGATGTTTTGTCCTTGGGCTTCCCTTTCCTGTTAGTTTAACCCAGTCGCTGATCCCAAACATTCCTAATCAAATTCTCTGGCTTTATAATGTCTAAGTCGATTTGTCCCCATGCATGAGTGAGTGTGTCACACCTCTCCTCCTGGCAGGATCCTTGTCTGATCAGAGTTTTGCCTCTCCTGTGTTCCCTCGAGGCAGAGTCCTGTCTTGTTAATGCAATTCTGATGTTCCTACCTCGTCTCTCTATCTGTTAATGATTCCACCCGTTGCTCGCTGAGCTTTCTCACTCTGAAACACTTGCAGTATTTTTTAAGGTTTTTAGAATTAGTGCTCTAAAATACATGGAAGTATAAATGGTACCCTGTAACAGATGAAGGAATGAAGAAGAGTATTTCTTATACCTCAGCTATCGCTGCTGTGCAGAGGATGAACTAACTCATGGCCTTTCTCCCCAGACCGACTGAATTCCATATCCCCTTTCTCAAAGAACCAAGCTTAAAACTGGATCTTCATCCCTGATGCTTTCCTTTTTATTCTGTCTCAAAGTCTTAAACAGTCGACTTTTCTTCTTTACCCCTCCCCTACTGCCATGGTTCACACCCTCACCTCCCCCTGCCTGGACTGTTACTCTAGGTTTCTAACGATCTCCCTACTGCCCGTCTTCCGTCCACGCTCTATGTGGCAGCATGATGATTTTTCCTCTAAAAACTCAAATCAGTCTGTGGCCATTCATTGCTTGCAAGATCAAATATTAACTCCTTAACGTGCCCTTCTGTTGCTTTGTCCTTGCCAACTTCTCCGTTCTCATTTCACTTTTCCTGCGCAGGTACCACACTGAACTAATGAGAGTAGGCTTCTGGGCATTGGTGCTGGTTGCTCCTGCTGTGGGAATGCTTTTCTTTTCTGAAGGTATACTAAGTGCGGATCAGTGATGGGCTTCGACATCTTCTTTCTGAAGCCTCGCTTGACCCACCCAAGTAGGGCCAATCACTTGCTTCTTTGTTCTTCCTCCATATGTTTTAGATACCTTTGTTAATGCAGCTTCTCTCTAAATCTCCCTCTCCCTTACTCTAGTGTGAGATTTTAAAATTAAAAAGAATTTTTTATTGAAGTGTAGTTGACAGACAATATTATATTATGTCAGGTGTACAACATAGTGATTCAATATTTATGTATATTATGAAGTGATCACCATGATACATAGAGCTACCATCTGTCACTGTGCAAAGTTATTGCATATTCACTATATTCCCTGTGCTGCACATTATATCCTTGTGTCTCATTTATATGATAGCTGGAAGTTTGTACCTTTTAATCTCCTTCATCTGTCTCACCCTTCCCCCCCAAGCCCCTTCTCTCTGCCTTCTGGCAACCACCAGATTGTTTTCTGTATCTATGAGTCTGTTTCTATTGGTTCATTTGTTTTGTTTTTTACCTTCCATATATAAGTGAAATCATGCTATTTGTCTTTCTCTGTCTGATTTATTTTGCTTAGCATAATATCCTCTAGGTCCATCAAGGTTGCTTCAAATGGCAAAATCTCAGCCCCTTTTATGGCTGAGTAATATTCCATTCAATATACACACATGCCCTCTCTCTATATATATATGCACACACATATATGTATATATATGTATACACACACTTACATTGCTTCCATATCTTGGCTCTTATAAATAATGCTACAATGAATATAGGGGTGCATATATCTTTTTGAATTACTGTTTTTATTTTCTTTGGATAAATACCCAGAAGTGGAATTGCTGGATCATATGGCAGTTCTGTTTTTAATTTTTTGAGAAAAACTCATACTGCTTTCCATAGCAGCTGCACCATTTTTCCCTCCCACCAGGAGTGCACAAGGGCTCGCTCTTCTCCACATCCTTACCAACGGTTGTTATTTCTTGTCCTTTTTTAAATTCTAGTTGTTCCGACGGGTGTGAGGTGATATCTCATTGTGGTTTTGATTTGCATTTCCTTGATGATTAGTGATGATGAGCATCTTTTCATATATCTGCTGGTCATCTGTATATCTTCTTTGGAGAAATGTCTATTCAAGTCCTCTGCCCATTTAAAAAAAAATTTATTTATTCATTTGAGAGAGAGAGTGCTTGAGCAGGGGAGGAGGGGCAACGGGAGGGAGAGAGAGGGTCTTAAGTAGACTCTGCCCTGAGCAAGGAGCTGAATGCAGGGCTTGATCTCACAACCCTGAGATCATGACCTGAGCCAAAACCAAGAGTCTGATATACTACCCAGGCTCGGCTCTCCTCTGCCCATTTTTAATTAGATTGGTTTTTTTTTTATATTGTATTATGTGAATTTTTCATATATTGTATTATGTGAGTTTTTTATATATTTTGGATATTAACCTCTTATTGGTTGTATCATTTGCAAATATTTTCTCCCATTCAGTAGGTTGCTTTTTCATTTTGTTGATTGTCTCCTTTACCGTGCAGAAGCTTTTCAGTTTTGTGTAGTTCCAGTTTTCCAGTTTTGCTTTTGTTTCCCTTGCCTGAGAAGATAGATCCAGAAAAATACTGCTGAGGCTGATGTCCAAGAACTTACTGCCTATGTTTCCTTCTAGGGATTTTATGGTTTCTGGTCTTATCTTATATTTAAGTGTTGAATCTATTTTGAGTTCATTTTGTATATAATCCCGTTTCATTCTTTTGCTTGTTAGTTGTCCAGTTTTCCCAACACCACTTATTAAGGAGACTGTCTTTTACCCATTGTATGTTTTTGCTTCCTGTGCGAAGACTGTGTAAGTGTGGGTTTATTTCTGGACCCTGTATTCTGCTCTGTTGATCTATGTGTCTGTTTTTGTGCCAGTACCATGCTGTTTTGATTACCATAACTTTGTACTGTAGTTTGAAATCAGGGCGCATGATACCTTCACCTTTGTTCTTTCTCAGTATTGCTTTGGCTACTTGGGATCTTTTGTGGTTCCATACAAATTTTAGAATTATTCGTTCTAGCTCTGTGAAAAATGCCATTGGCATTTTGATGGGGATTGCCTCGAATCTGTAGATTTCTTTGAGTAGTATGGACATTTTAACTATATTCATTCTTCCAGTCAATTTCTTTCATCAGTGTCTTATACTTTTCAGTGTACAGGTCTTCCATCTTCTTAGTTATTATTCCTAGGTTTTTGTTTTTGTTTTTTTGCTGCAGTTTTAAATGGAATTGTTTTCTTAATTTCTTTTTCTTTAGTTTATTATTAGTATATAGAAATGCAACAGATTTATGAATATTAATTTGTATCCTGCAACTTTACTGAATTCATTTATTCTAATAGTTTTTTGGTGGAGTCTTTAAGGTTTCCTATCTATAGTATCATGTCATCTGCAGATAGTGATAGCTTTACTTCTCCTTTTCCTTCGTTTTCTTGTCTGATTGCTGTGGCTAGGTCTTCCAATACTATGTTGAATGAAAGTGCTGAGAGTGGGCATTCTGGTCGTGTTCCTGATCTTGGAGGAAGAACGTTCAGTTTTTTACCTAGTGTGAGATTTTAAAGATTAGAATAATGTCTTATTTATCTTTGTATCCTGCTGGCCTGGTATGGCTCATAGTAGGTACTCAGTAAATATGTGTTAAATTAATTTGAATAAGAGAATAAAGGCATTACTAACTTTTTCTTGGAAAGAGAAAAGCCATGAGTAGTGATTCTAGGGAAATAAATGGAAGTGACAAATTAAGTGATTCAGTGCACAATGGAAGGTATTTTATACTAGGTTGTTTGACAGCAATTATCATTTGGAAAAAGCATACATTTCCTCCTCTATAACGCCCATTTGGAAGATGGGCTTTGAAGAGAAAAACAACATGAACACGCCCTTTCTTTTTTTGCAAAAGCAGTGTGCTGTTTTGATGGCTGAGCTTCCCAACTGTGGGTGATAAACATCATCCTCTTCAAATGAACTAATCATCACTCATACTCCTGGTGGGGCAACCTGCTGCCAGCCTACAGATGAGGCCTATTAATGATATCACTAATTTCAAGTCTGTAAATGTAAACACAAGGGAAGGAGGCCCCAACTACTGCTGCTGGCCATTAATCCATGTTATTAATGGAAGCATTTTTATCAATGCCAGTCTCTCACCCTTCTAGTGAAAGGGTTCTCATTATTTCACTGTTTACAAGTTAAAAGGTACGTGTGTTTAAAAATACGAGCAGAAACAAAAATATTATATTTGATGTATTTTCTCTCCGTTTTTAGGGAAATCAATGTGGGGGAAGGTGGTTGTGGGAATCCTTCTAACGACATTTCTATTCCAAGAGCTATGGCCTATTTTAAAAGATGTATTGAAGAGCACGCTAATGTAATTGCCACCGTGTCACTGCCTGAAAGCTCCCATTAACTAGTAGCAGACTTATATAAAAAGGCCATGAATAAAGGCCCAGGAAGTCTGGCATAGGGGAGGCAGGCGTTTTCTGGGAGGAAGTGAGGTTGTGGGGCTCTTCCAAGCATTTAGAAAGGTTGAGTTTTGTCTGACATTGTTATCTGTAAGAAATATTTACTCATTATATCCTAGATGGGTGCAGAGATCTTAGACATATCAGGATGGTAAACCAGTCATGTCATATTTGTTACTGCATTGAAGGCCTTAACCCCTTACTAATAGTAGTAGCTGGCTTAGATAAAAGGGCTATTTTTACCTATGCATACAGTCCGGCCGATTGCATGCTTCTACTAAAATGATATAAATCATCCCATACCTCATACATTTTTTTGAGGCAAACACAATAGAGAATAAGATATAAAGAATATTGGCTGCTAATTTGGCTATTACTAATTGCTATTTAACTCAGCATTAGTTTTTCCTTGATCCTAAGGAAGATCTTTAATTTCATTTCCCCCTTGGGATTGTAAGCCTTTATCTTGCTTGATCTTGCATCCATATTAATTCCAAGTCACTCTCTCCTCACGCACATATTGAACTGTCAGTAGGAGTAAACGACCACCGCGTAGCGATTGCGCAGTGACAGAGCAGTGTACGGGTTTGAATGCTGGCTCGGCCGCCTACTTGCTCTGTAACGGGGGTGGTACAGCATCTCATTGCCTCAGTGTGATCATCTGCTAAAGGCAGCTAATAAGAGTAAGACCCAGTTCATTGGTCTGTAGGGAGGAGTAAGTGATAAAGAAGTCAAGTAAATAAAAATGATTAAAATTGTTTCTTGACGCCAGGCACCCAGTAAGCCCCTGATACATTTTGTCTGTTATTATCTATTAAGGCTTTTCTCTCTACTCCCAAATCTTGAGCTTGAATTTTTTTAAATCGAGGAGATGGAAGAATAATGTTGTGACTTGTTGTACTCGGCTGCACACACTGTCCAGCTTCAGGATGATTTTTAAATTGCTATAATGATGGCAGGCATTCTAACAAGCCACAGTTTAAGTTAATCATAAAGGTACAGTTTGGGGCCAGGGAGGCGTATAAACCTGCAGGTTATGAGTGAACTAGAGGAGAAGGGCGGGGAGAGGAGATGGGAGAAGCTCGGGCCCAGGGGCACAGGAGAGAGGCCTGTTTCCCCTGAATAGAGTGAGGCCACCTGGTAGAGCCCATATGGTGGAGAAAAAGATAGGGGTTTTGTGGGTCTCACCTGGGGCCCAGGGGAGGATGTTTGAGAATATGGCGATGCTTCAGAAGAAAGAGAAAAGCAGCCCCACTCTTGTGCCAGAATAAAGAGGGTGACAGCAGTTGAATATCCCAGAAGGACTGCCATGGAGTGCACACCCTACCTCAGAGCCGCAGCTAGGGGCCCTTGTAAAAAAGACAGCCTTTGCCCCCACCCTAGACTAATTCAGGAACCCCTCCTTAATACCAGTGCTTGTGGCTGTATCCAGGAAAGTTGGCTGCATTGTGTAGCGATGGACCCCAGGTTTAAGGAGGAAACTGGCTTCGTGAAATTTGGAATTCCAGGGTCAAATTCTGCCCCTGAGTTGACTGAGTCCCATCTCTGTGTCTCTGGAGGGACTTACCCAGAGAGCCACCAGGAGGGACACAGATCAAAGCAAACCACATTCTGTAGGGGGCGGAAAGACCTCAGAAAGTTGGGGTGCCTGTGATCATGCTGTTAGCTTTGTGAGTCAGAGATTTGAACTTGAGTGGCATCAAAGATCTTCCCCCGGGGAAGCCACCTGCTATACGGTATTCGACGGTCACTGAATGCACTTTACTTAACATGGTCTTCCTCGATTGTCACAGCATGTCTGTAATATAAACAGGGTAGTTGCCATCATACCCTTTTTATGGGTTTGCCTAAGAGCAGATAAACAGTAAATGAAAGATGGCTTGTGTAGTCTGTTTCTCCTTATTTCCAGTCTAGAGATTTTCTTAGACACTTCGCCACAACTAGTTTAAGTACTCGCTGCCCCTGGCCCCAACTTGCTCTGTTAACAGAGCTCAGTTTCCAGTAAATTGCTTTCTTACTGAGTTCTGCAGTTCTACAAGGAAAATAAAAATTTTCCATAAACAGATGATACAGTTTTTA
The DNA here is from genome assembly GCF_003265705.2 of Callorhinus ursinus. Lineage (NCBI taxonomy): Eukaryota > Metazoa > Chordata > Mammalia > Carnivora > Otariidae > Callorhinus > Callorhinus ursinus. The sequence goes on from NW_027397076.1 coordinate 37,624,937, forward strand.
AACTGAGATATTCATTAGTTCCAAGGAAAGATAGAAGGAAGAATGTATTAAGTGTTAATCTGGAAGCAAGGATATCAGCTAAAGTTCAAGAATCTTCTTTGTAAAATAGCCCAGGTCTCTGTAGGAAATTCTAGATTGCATTTTATGTATTCCTGACCTCGAGCCCAAAGTGAAACATGAGGCACTGTGCTCATGACTTTGGGTCTATCCACGTCTGACATTTGAATCAATTACCACAGGAAGCTATAAAATCTCTTTCTCTGGAGGTATTTCAAACTGAAGTGAATAATTTCAGAAGGGACTGGGCCACAGCTTGAAGATGAACTCAGTGACCTCTTGATATTTTCTAAGCATGAAACTAATTCGGTAGGAATGTCTAGGTCTTAAGTGTACACAAAGCAAGTCTCGGAGGTAACTTGTCTCAATTCACAACTTGTCCTGATCTTTTGCAGAGGCTAAAATTTCTCCAAATATGACTCCAGGTAAAACAAGGAGTAATACAGAATGACTAAGGAAAGTCTAACTTATAACTCAAAATTATTAATAAATAATAATAATGGTTAAAAATATGTACTTTATTTCAGAGACTTTGCCAAGCAGTAGACACGTGTTAACTTGTTTTGTTTTCACTGTGGTCCATGTTATTGGATGCCATTGTCCTTGCTTCACAGGTAAGGAAACTGAGGCTTCGAGAGGTTAGGTAACGTGATAAGTAAGAGGTAACGATGGATTTTCTAGCATGCTCCTTCCACGGGCAATGCCTCCTTGGTGTGAAATCTAGAAAGAGCATGGCTTAGAGATAGACTGATCTGGGTGCAGACTCCAGTACCGCCATTTTCCAGCTGTGTGTCCTCAGCAAAGTTCTTTGGCTTCTCGAAATCTCAGTTTTTAACTATAAATGGAGAATGAAATACCTGCTTTGAAGTGTTGTTTGTAAGGACACACAGAGAGCATAAACTCTTAGTCATTATAATTTTGAAACATGTCCAGGGAACCTGGTTGGGTCAACATACGACGTTTTGAAAGGACCTTGATTAGCTCTACCTTTAAACTTGGGGTGACCGAGTCAAGTCATCCTTTCTCTTATCATTCTTGAGAGAAATTGCTAATGTAAGATATCTTAAAGTCCTTGAAAATATCAATAACATTAACATAATGCTAATGTGAATAAATCAACGTGAACTAATCAGCATTCCTGGAAGAACAGAGCCAAATGTCACCTTGTAGAGGTAAAACAGTAACTCACTGCGCTTGTAGGAACCTGATGAAGTAGCCAGCTCTCAAGTGGTTGGTGGGAATGAGATTCAGAAGTTACTTCCTTGGACAGAGATTTTCAGGTGTTTCCTGAGGCTGCTGACCAGGGACCTGGGATGGGGGTGGGAGGGCAAGTGGGAAAGCAGGCTAGACCTGCTTCCACCTGCCACCCCCAATCACTTTTCATCAGAGCAAAATTGCTTTGATTTCTCTTATATATTGATGATTCCATGTAAGATTTTGAAAAATAATTCTATTTTTTTTTAAGTTTGAAAATCATGCTTCAGAAAACATGCTGGCCTATGTGGCTTTAGAATATGAATAAAGTACTTCAAATAGTTTTGTAAACTTGAGTACTAGTAAGTAGTGGTGAACAAAGATGGTCATTTTTTTCTAGCCTACCGCACGGGTATGGGGAAAGTAGGGGGGCAACCCTCTTTGAAATGGTAAAGATTTTTCAATCCGTGGCTAAACGTCAGACCGTTGATACCCTTTGTTGAATAGCTCCGTGGGCAAGAGCACTTGCCCTATGAAGCATTATAGGAGCAACCTTAAAAATAAAAACTAAGTGAAATCCCTTTCCTTGATGAGGTTCCCATCTAGCAAATGAAATATAAAACGCACGTGAAAACAACCCAAATTTCTGAGTAGGAGACAAAGTAACACTGAGATCTTCCATGCAGAGAAGCGCTTCGAGGCAGAAGGATGCACTAGCATCCAGAAGGCTCTCTTAGAAGGCTTCCTCCCCTGAGGAATGGTTGGAGCTGAGTTTCAAAGAAAAGTGTTAATACCGTTCTCATTGCAAAAGAGAGAGAAAACTCATTGTATACAAAAGTCAGACTTTTAAAAAGTGGTAGGGGTAAATCATACTTCGTTCTATTTTTACTTGTCTGAAATGAGATAATAGTTATGAATATGTTTTGAAAATGTAAAAGCTATGGGGATATGAGGTGTTAGTTATTAATAATATTAGCCAGTAATCTCCAAATCATATCATCTAAGTCCTGCACATCAGTCGGCTAGGAAATGGATGGTGCGGCCTTACATTTTGAAGGGTGAACTCAATGTCAAGATTTCCAAGTATTAAGCCTACCTATTAGGGTTTTTTGTTGTTGTTCTTGTTGTTTCATTTTTTGTTTTGCTTTGTTTTTTAGTATAGGCTTTGGTGATCTCTTTAACCTCATACTATCACATATGGCATTATCCATAATTGTGATGATGCCACCTACAATTCTTAAGGACTGTTTTGAATTTATTAAAGCCTCTAGAAAAAGTGGTGTTGCATAAATGTTAAACAAGATGAAATATCGTCTCACTGCAATGCTGGTGAATTATGTCATCTTTGACAAATATTTGGTCCATTTGGGATCCTGGGGCATAGGAATGCCAGATTCAGGGCAAGTAAATTGTTCCACGGAGATGTCTCTGCTTCCTGGTCCAGGCTGAACTGTTTTCCAGCAAAAGATCCATGGAAAGTCCATCATAACTTTTTCCTTCTCAGCAGCCTCCAGCCACTGAAGAAGCACGAAGAAAAATAGAACTCTAAGCTCTAGGAAAACTGGAACCTGACACTCTTATTCTGTACTCCATCAAATAAGCAAGATGTGTCTTTATGAAAAGGAATCTATTTTGAAGTTTGATATATAGGCAAAGATTTAGCTAGTTTTCATAATCATTTCAAAATAAGATCTCAAAAGAGCCAATTCTCAATTATTGAGGGAAGACAAAAAAGGAAATGGAGAATAGAGCCTTTTTCAGGCTTTGAAAATCAATGTTGTCATTCTTCCACTGAAGATGAATCTATGAATAGGAATTTAAATACATGAGTGTAGCAGACACTCTTGAGATGGCCTCTAGGTCCCTTGCCTATTGGCATTCTTGCCCTTGTGAGATTCCCATCCTTTGAGTGTAGACGAAACCTATGACTTACTTCCAACCAATAGAACAAGGCAACAGTGGTGGGATATACATGATTACATGCACATAGCCATGTGATTATGTTACCTAAGATTTCCGTGTCTGTTTTCTGGAGTCTCCCGATCCTTCTCCCTCTCCTTTGCTGGTCTTGAGGAGGCAAGCAGCCACCTTGAGGAACCCCGTGTGGGAAGGAGCTGCAGGCAGCCTGTACAAGCTGAAGGCAGTCACCAGTGGATGGCCAGCTAACAACTGACACTCTCAGTCTTACAACTGCAAGGAACTAATTCTGCCAACAACTTGAATGAGTTTGAAAGTGGACACTTTTCTGCTTGGTTCTCAGAGGAGAGCCCAACCATGTTGATTGCAGTCTTGTAAGACCCTAAGCAGAGGACTCAGCTAAGCCTTGCTAAAACTCCTGACCCTTAGAAACTGTGAGAGAGTAAATGTGTGTTATTGTAAGCCCCTAAGTTTGGGTGATACTGTTATTTAACAACAGATGCTGATAAAATAAATTTAGATTTTTCTCTACATCCAAAAGCTTGCCTCCAGGAGGAGAGAGAAGAGTCTGGACCATGGACATTAAACAAGCTGCTGATCATTTTGGAAAATATAAAATATATTTAGGATGTATATTGTCTATATATTGGTTTCCCTTGACTCATACTCTTTTATGTGTTTTCAAAAAACCAGAGACCATACCCCATGACTATTTTGAAAGGAGTCGAGCTGGTGGGTGTAATCAGAACATGGGAATTCTCCCCACCTTCACCCCAATTTTAATTTAGTTTAGTGGCAGTTAAAGCTTTGAACTTTAGAGGAAAATCGTTCCTTCCTCACTGTTAAGGTTTTTTGTTGTTGTTGTTGTTGGATAGAATTTATTACATTGTTGGTTTTTCTTTTCAGTGATTTTATTTTCATTGAATAGGTACAAGGCAGAGATTTCTCTCATTGGCGTTTTAAATCTCCCACCCCAGTAGCATGGGAAGTAGCAGTAGAACTGAGAACTTAGATCCAATTATCATAAAATAACATTTCACTAAGTTTTCATTTCAATTAGCCTCATTCTCTACAAGTACTTTGGGATCATAAAAGCTCTACATATTAGTGGAAGATTTAATTCCTTAATTCCTAATCAAGATTTTTATTCCATAGACACAGGATGCTTTTTCACCTTTTAAAACATGATTTTATTCCTTGAAAAGGGGAAAAGGGATTTATGAGTCATCTGGAGGGCATCCTCCTCACTTCATTACAAGCAGCAGCAGGAGAGTGACGGCTGACATGGGCTGGGTGCTGATTACTTGCAACAGTCCATGCAGGCCGCTGGGGATGTAGGTGCTAGTATTGTGTCCATTTTGCAGATGGAGAGAAAGTGGGATAAAGACGGTAAATGCCTTCCCTAAGGTCTCAGGTGCAGCAGTTGGAAGAGTAGAATGGCAACCAGACGAATGTCAGAACCTAAGATCTTCCTGCTTATGAATCTCAAAAATAAGGATGGAGGCATTTCTCCAGCCAGCCAGCTTCCCCAGGAGAAGAGGCAGCTAGTGCCCTTTGAACTCAGTAGTATGATCATGCATATTATATGCAGACTCTGTGTTTAACTTCTTCTGCATTGTATGTAAAGTCACACAAAGAAAGGCAATAATTATGTTATAAAAATCTTAGTTAAATGATTTATAAAGCAAAAATTGTGATACCATGAAAAACATTCACTTATGAGCTGACCCCTTTAAAGTTTGTCCTTAGGAGAACATTCCTCCTGTGTTTACTCTCTACCCTAGTCTCTAGTCTTTTCCAGTCAACCTCCCTTCCTTTTTAAGAGATCCACAAATATATGCGGTTGCCGATGACTTCTTGACAATGAAAAGTAATGTAAATTTCAAAATCTTGCCAAAAACTCAGAGTTTCATGAGACTGCTAAGGGGATGTGGACAACCGGCTCAAATCTAAAGATAGAATTGAACTAGTTAGAAATTGAAGATGAAAAACAGACAATAGTGGCAATGTGGGCACTTCTAAAAAAAAAACGATTTGTGTATCAAGGGATTAAGAGAGGCCTTTGGGAAAATTAATAAAAATCTTAAAAACGTTTACAAAAATGACCTTTCTTCAGGGGGCGCCTGGGTGGTTCAGTTGGTTAAGCGTCTGACTTGATTTCGGCTCAGATCATGATCTCAGGGTTGTGAGCCCTGGGCGTGGAGCCTGCTTGAGATTTTCTGTCTCCCTCTCCCTCTCCCTCTCCCTCTGTGCCTACCCCCCATTCTCACCCCTCCCCCCACTCAGGTGCTCTCTCTCTCAAAAAAAAAAAAAGTTCTTTTTTTCAGGCTGGGCTGTGAAAGTCCAATTTGAAGTGAAGGATTTAAATTTTGCTATCATAAAATGTACACTGTCGTACAAATCCCCAGTAAAATGTTTCAAGTTATGCACCCTCCCCAAACCATTAAAGTCAAAAATTGGAACTTTTTTGGGGGAGGGGTCATTTTCCTAGGCTTCTTATTTCTGCTCTAGACTATGAAATTTAGCTTCTGTGTTAAGTGGGTTCTCTTTGGGTGGCCTTTTCTTGGTACCAATTATCCTTGAATAATGAGTCCCCTTGTACTTCCTGTAGACAAAGCAGTTATTTTATTCTGATGAATTGAAGGAGAAACCGGACAACCACGTGTCCAGATTATGCAAAGGGAATTCAGCTTGGTGGGGAGGAGGTAGTGTGTGGACTTCATGACTTTTAAGGCCACTTGCGATGCCAAAGCCTTGTGGAATCCTCTGAGGTCCATCAAATCAAAAAAGACTCAGTAGAAACTCAGAGGTGCGCAGTAAATGTTTGGTGCCATTCATAGGAGGCGGTCCTCGTGTTGCAGAGGCCTTACTTACCTGGGTCCAGAGCTCCAACAGCGCATGCTATGTCTTTATATATCTTTCTTGTCACTATTTCACATTACCTTTTTCAAACCCCAAAACAACCTCTTTGAGAGCACCTTTCAACCAGTAACTTGTGCCTTTACTTTCCGCCTCGGGTGTGTTTGTGTGTGTGTCTGATTTTCTAGTTGATGATTAAAATACCTTATTCTTGAATCTCAGCATTTAGGAATTGTGCCCCACCCACCTTTTTTAAAATCCTGGCAAACTCCGGGCCGTGGTTACATTATGGAAATCATTGCTAATGTTATTAACATTTGCAAACTTGTCAGGCTTGCACACAGAATGAAACATATGTTCTTACGACAGCTGGAGCCCACTTCTACCTACTCTCCTGGAGAGGACTGACCTATCAGCAGAATGAGCACTGGTTATATGAGACTCCCCGTTTCAGAGGGAAGGATGGCATTGCATTTTCTTGTTTACCTCTTGTCCAACTGATGAGAAATTTAGTTCACACATGGCACTAAAAAGCATGCGGAAGGCCAGGAAGAGAGGGAGGCTTGTGCTGTTGCCCCAAAATCCTTTCAGAACTCCTTACCCAGGAGTCCAACACCCCATGAGGGCTATAAGTTAGTACCATGATTCTCAGATATAGGAAAGTGTACAGAGAGATGGTTCCCTAGTATTAAGGTGCTGCTTACTCAGTAAATACTTGATTTCCAGTGCTGTTGCTTTTAAACGTCTCTAATTTTTTGGTCAAAGTACCCAGTCTTAATTTGTCTGCTGCCCAGATAGATATATACGGTTGTTAGGTGCCAGAGTATGCACTAAGTACTGATAAAGGAAAAAAAAATGAATCTTAATGGAGGTATAATTTTCTTATAAACCAATACTTTAGCAAGAGAAGCTTTAAATGATCATTGATCATTTTTATTGTGAGCACATTAATGTGCAAAGCACTTTACTAGACATTATTGGGTAATTAACCAAATAGAAATCAAGAGATCTCCATCTTCAAGGAATTTTAATCACCCCAAACGAAAACAAAGGCAGCAACTTGAGAACCATTTACCAATACATACCAAAGAACACATAACTGTAAAGTCTGCGATACTCTCTTAATTTCCTAGGAAATTTTTATATTCATGATATTTACATGTCTGAGGGTAGATAACCACATAGTTGTAGAATTTTAGAGCTGCCAAACATAAACCATCATATTGCTCAGTCCCCTCATTTCACAGTTGAGAAAACAAGTTTAGAGAGGTGAAGTCATTTGCCCAAGGTCATGCTGGTGGTCAGCAGGTTCTGCTGGAACTAGTAACCAGGTCTATTTTCAAGAAGAGACCTCTTTTTGCATCACTAGTTTTGGCTTTATAAGTGAAATGGCATACTGCCCTTTGGAACCTTTCACAGGTATGCTGAAAAAGTGGAAGGTTTTGTTAGCCATAAAGCCTGATGGGTGAAAATAAGATAGTTATGTTGCAGGATTGCTTCTGGGCTTTTGTTATGTCACTTACAGTCAAATTAATTTCTTCCTAGCCCGCCTACATGTTTCAGCTGCATGACGCTTTCTGAATACCAAGCATTTGAAAAGAAAAAGAGCCCATTAATAAGATGCTGTGCACATATACATAAAAGACAAAAGTGGCACCATCACTTAGTCACTGTTCTGTCTCTTGTGCAAGGTAAAACATGCTCATCATCCGGGAGTTCTTCCTGGAATGAATGTACTTGGCCTAGGACGTGACGGTTCACAGCCCCTCTTAGATCACAGTGGATTGCAGCAGAGCCTCCCCTTTTTGTTCCTTGATGGAATGTACGTGGAAGTTCCCCTCATTGCAATGGGGATCCACATCCCGTGCTCCATCTTACTCATGTCCATGAGAAGTCATCTACTTCCATAAGACGACTTCAGAAGGGGGGTGGTGGTCATGATCTCAGTGGTTTGTTTCCAAAGCCCAGAAGAATGAATATGTGTAAGAGATTTTGTAATTACCATTGGCTCCATTTCCCTAGGGAGACTGGTTAGCACCAATAAAAATTAAAACATCACTTAGGCTAAATTGTATTGACACAGATAATATTTTTATTTCTGTAGGCTGACATTTGTTGCACTTTTTTTCTCAACCTACGGTAGAAAATTACTAACATAATCTAAACAAATACTCCTTATTTCTTATGTCAGAAAGCAAGAAGGGGAAAGCCATGTAATTCATGTCATGGTACTTCCGAATTGAGGACTCATGGTACCCATGTAGAAAAGAAATCATTGACCTTTATTTACCTATAACTTTCTGTATTTTGACTGAGATGCAAAATCTTGAGCACTATTTTTATAGTACTCATTATCTTATATAAATTTTAAAAGCAATGTCAAGTAAAAGCTCATTTTACTCACCTCTACTAGGTTCATAATGTTAACTGTAAATGCTAGAATAAGATAAGGTTGAATTTTGACAGTGAATATTAAAGATTATCAGTTTAATTTGACAATTTTTGCATATAAATCTCAGAAGCTACCTTACACTGGCATTCTAAAGAACAGTTTCAATATAGCAGGGCATGTTATTTAAAAGCTTCCTTTACTAAATGTTTTGCAGTGCCCAGCCTGATGTGGGGCTTGATCCCAGGACCCTGAGATCATGACCTGAGCCGAAGGCATCCCTAATTCACATGTTTTTTTTTTTTACCATAATTACTCTGCGAAACAAATAACCTAAGAATTATATTAGTATAATTACTTATAAGAAACACTTGAAAGGTTGATTACTTAACATTTAAAAATATTGATGTTTCTTATTACAATTCGACATAATTACCACCTTATGCTATATATCGCTCTAGTTGATTTTTATAAAAACTTTCACCAGCTAAGCTCATTGACTGAAAGGATTACATTTGTAATCCTAGCTTTAAAATCACTAAAAAACAATTTTGTCATATACACAACAATTTGGATATTACCTACAAAACCCAAAAATCTAATGGAGGCAGATGTGGTGACTGAGGTAGCCAAGCCTCGGGCTTCCTCTACCAATCCATCTGGAAACAGTTTGCAGACAAAAATTTTAAATTAAAAATTTATTCTTTCCAACGCACTAAACAAAATCTGTGTAAAAAACATTTAACTAAATCGGTAGCATTTATAGCTCTGAAATTACTAAAGCTTTAAATTGCACTGAGAGTTTTGAGAAAATCTTTGTGAGGACTTGGAGCAAATAACAGAGGACCGAGGCTCTTGTGTCTTCTTACTCAGAAGTGATTCTGTAGAGTAGGGTCACAAGATGGCAGATAACATCTTTAACAACTTAGCAGCAAGCAGGGGCACTGAAGTGGACTAGTCGTCATTTATATTCTCCACTACCACACACTTAACAATGAAAAGCAGAAAACAGGACTTAAGAATGTCTTTTAATAAGATTTATTTATTTATTTGAGAGAGAGAGAGCATGCACATCTGCAAGTGGGGGAAGGGGCAGAGGAAGAGGGAGAGAGGACCCCAAGCAGACTCACCACTGAGCACAGAGCCCCACACAGGGCTCCATCTCAGGACGCCGAGATCGCAACCTGAGCCGAAATCGAGTCTGCTGCTTACCCAACTGAGCCATCCAGGCACCCCTCACTTAAGAATGTCTTTGATTAGATGATAAATATCGTTTTAATATTCTATGTTATGAAATGAGAAGTACTCTTAGAGCACTTCTATTGCACACCAAACGTACTGTGGTGGTCATGCAGTTGAGAAATGCGTAGTTTTATCTTGGTGTTTCTCAGACCCTAGGATAAAATCCTATTTGTTTTCTGAAGAAGGGACGTTTGAGGAATAATATTTCGCAAATATTACTTCAATTACATCTTGCTTCAAAGATCTAGTGCCTTCCATAGGTTAAGATGCTATTGCATTGCAGAGTTTCATTCATTTTAAGGCTGAATAAGACTACATTGTATATATGTACTGTATTTTCTTTTTCCATTCACCCACCAATGGACATTTGGCTCTTATGAATAGTACTGCAGTGAATATACTCATATCTCTTTGAGATCCTCATTTCAATTCTTTTGGATAAAGACCCAGAAGTGGGATTGCTGAATCGGATCATATGGTAGTTTTATTTTTAATTTTTTGAGGAACCTCCATACTATTTTCCATAGCAGCTGCACTGTTTTTCATTCCCACCAAGCTTTAGGTATGCACGGTGAATAAGTTGTGGAGATCTGCTGCATAACATTGTGCCTCTAGTTAACAATACTCTATTGTGCATTTAAAAATCTGTTAGGAGTGTAGATTACATGTTAAGTGCTTTTACCACAGTAAAATAAAAATAAAAAATTTTAAAAGTTAATATAAACCCTACAGCTTTCTAGTGTAGAATATAAAGGTTGTCGTGAAGCAAATGCTGTCACACTATTTAATGAGCTCAAGTGGCTGAAGATCTAGTTTTTGCTTTCTTCCAAATATTTTCAGGGCTCTATAAGAAGTTCAAAGTCTTTACCATCAGAATTCTTGTTTCTTGTCATTCAGAAAATTTGCCCTGATGTGGGATAAAAATAAGGCTGTTGATGTTGGAATATTATCTGAAAAATTTAACTCATGTCTAATGTAAGGTTTTGAGGCTACGTTTTAAAATAGTTGCCTCAAGTTTTGGCGTGTACTTAAAATATACCAGCATGATTTGTTGTAAGAGCAAGACATTTGAGGAGTCATACAAATTTGGCTTTAAATACTGCATCCATAATTTATTGAGTCTTTACTTGGTAAGTATATAAATATCAGCACCTATCAGATGAAACTATTACACCTATGTTACTAGGTTGTTGTACAAAGAAAATGAAATTATTCGATAGAGCCCATAGTATAGGCAGTACCCAGGACCTGAGTGCCCACTAGAGGCCAAAAACTCTATCCTAGGTACCAGAGAAACAAAAATGAATAGAATACTGGCTCTTTGCTGAACAAACCTTGAGATCAGCCCCAAGGAAAACCAGACAACCTCAATTACGACAGAGTATAATAATGCTGTAATTAAGTAAGTGAGGGGAGACAAATTGGTTATGCTCCAGTACTTATCCACCCATTCTCTAGTAATAGAAACTTCTGTATTTTAGTTAGACATCTGGCCACCCAACTAGAGAAACCACATTTCCCTTCCTTGATTAGTAAGGAGTAGCCATATAACAATGGGTATCAAGTGGAAGTAATGTACAACTTACTGCTTCTGTTCTTAAGAGGAAACTTTACTATCTATTTTCCTCTTTCTTCAGGCTAACACTTGGCTATAATGGTGATGAGTCACACTCCTGAGTATAAGGACAACACTTCAACTTCATAACATTTCAGATGGAAGGAACCCAGATTCTTGGATGACTATATAGCAGCACCACCTACTCTCTCCCAATCTCTACCCGCCAGATTACCAGCTCAGACCTTAACATGAGAAATAAATAAACCTCTCGTCTTGTGGAGGCTTATTTATTTACTGAATTGTTAAAGCACCTGAACTCATATCCAAACTAGTAGGGTAAGCTCAGGATGCTGTAACTCCCAAGCCTAGACTCCTTGGAAGAGATGGGGGACGTGAGCATCAGGCAGGGCTTGCTATAGGAGGGAGTCCCTGACCTGCATTTTGAAAAGTCATTGTTTGTTGGGGAAACCTCCTCCTTGGGTAATTTTGACACTCCCCTCTTATGAACCCCTCCCCATGAGAGTCACTGATGTGATGCTGATGCCTAATAATGAGATTTGACTTTTCCTTTGTTAGTAATCCAATGGAAGATCGAATTAAATAGTACTTGCTTCATTTGTAACTGCTTCATATAGTAATTTATATGGAGCACTTACCATATAATTTGTATGGAGCACTTACTATAAACATATAAATAAAGGAAGTAAATATCCAATATAGGTCCCAGGTCCTTCTTACTCATTTTCTTTATTTACTTTTTCTATAAACTATCATCCCCCTCTACCCAGAATATAAGCTTCATTAAGATAATTATTGTCTGCTTTTTGTTTCTTATGGTATCACTAGTACTTGATGTAGCTGGTCACATAGTAAGCATTCAATAAATTCTTTGTTGAAAGAATCAATAACTAAAGGGAAAACTGTATGCTTAGACATTCAGCCTACAACAACGGAAAGGATAGTTTTGCCTTTGTATTCCCAAGTAAGAGAGCAGATGATGAGAAGGCTGTTAGAGCGGCTATGATAGGGTTAATAAATATATTCTGCAAGTTAAACTTTGACAGTCATTACTGCGCAAAAAGGAATTGAATTTTATTTCTTCAATAATGCATTACAAAAAGAGCATTTAGGTATCCTTGTCCAAAGGTGGGCTTTGAACAGTTCAATTTTAGCTACATCGCTTAAATAACTATATCACTTCTTGAGTTTGAAGTCAACTGGGGGTATTGCTATGGAAAGAAATTTATTCAGTGATGCACCAATGATATAAAAGAAAAAGTCAATATGGATGTGGATATTGACTTGCATTGCCCTCTAGGATTAGATGCAAATCATGACTAATGCTAACACCTTGGGCTCTACAGGATAAAGCTTCCCTACTGGTGAATAGCATGTACCACAACTTTTAAAGAAAATGTCTTTAGTTCATATGTCAGGTTTTTTTTTTTTTAAGATTTTATTTATTTATTTGACACAGAGAGAGAGAGAGAGAGAGAGAGAGCACAAGTAGGCAAAGCAGTAGACAGAGGGAGGGGGAGAAGCAGGCTTCCTGCTGAGCAGAGAGCCCGATGTGGGGCTCGATCCCAGGATCCTAGGATCATGACCTGAGCTAAAGGCAAACGCTTAACCGACTGAGCCACCAAGGTGCCCCATATGTCAGTTTTAATGATTGATTAGTCAAAGAAGTTCTCACCAATGTAAATCTGCATCAATAATTTGCCTTTCCAATAATTTGTAATTAGAAGTTAATACTGTGTAATAATTTTTTTAAGTTTTATTTATTTGAGAGAGAGAGAGCGAGAGAGCAGGGGGGAGGGGCAGAAGGAAAGGGAGAGAGAATCTCAGTCAAACTTCCTGCTGAGCTGGAGCCTAAAAAGGGACTGATCCCATGACCCTGAGATCATGACCTGAGCCTAAATCAAGAGTCAGATGCTTAACTGACTGAGCCACCCAGGCACCCCTGAGCTAATTTTTAAACTGAATAAACAGAAGGTTCTCACATACAGGATTTTGAATTATAAAGTACATTATGAGGTGTTTTTTTCCCCTACTTATTTTCATGTTGTATCTTTATTACATTTACTGTAATGCAGTAATGTACTGTAATGCAGAATGACAAATGAATTGGCAGTATTACAAAACCAAACATGTTTAAGTAAAGAGAGCTTCCTCTTTATATATATATGTAAAACTGCAGGTAAATACTGATACATAAGAAATTATCCAGCCCTCTATAGCACTCAGCCTTCGTTTAGTTTCCCAAAGCCCTGTGTAACCTGATGGTTTCTTCAATGGACGTATTTTCCTGCTTTCATTGAAATTCATGCAAGCTGTTGAAAGAAATTTGCCATTAAGAAATGAAAATGGTGTCAAGTTTGAATGCAGAAAAAAGATATTCATTATTTTTAGTAGTTTTTTCCCTGAATAATTCCTAATTGGGCCTCTAATTTGATTCTGTCTGATCACTAATTATTTGTGTTGTTTATTAAATACAGTATAGAGCCACCTGCCCAAACAGTAATACATGTAGCTTAAGTTTGCTAGTCTGCAAATTCACTAATAAACTAAGCCAATTCATCCATCTGTGAAATATTTCAAGGTCGGCCATCCATTGGCTACAAGATTTTGAGTTAAAAAGACAGTGGAGGACAGTGCTTATAGTTTGATAATGTTTGCTTACTGAGCGTGAAATGAAATTTAACTGTGGCATGTCTGCATTTGTAAATTTATTTTAGTTGTTTACACTTCTTGCAAAATGAAATGTCAGGCAGTCATTCTGAGAGCCCAAATATATCAGGCTTCAAAGAGCTTGAAGAACTGAGATGATTCTTTCAGTTTTTAAAGATATTTTCTACTTTTTTCACCATGTAAAATTAATTAATATATTCAGTCAAGACTGTGTTGAATGAGCATACGAGAATTAAAAATAAAAACAAAAATTACTTCCAAATTTGAAATGCTAAATGTACCATCTGAATATTACAGAGGTTTGAAAAACATGGAAAGTATCACAATTCATATTTTCCCTGAAGATATATCATAGATAAACAGATCAGGATTAGAAAGTCTCTTCTACCTGTAAGAGGTTATTATTTTTGTGCAGCTAGATGCTTTCAAGTGATGGTGGAAAAAATAGTGCTGATTATGAAGTTCTTTTAGATAATTGTGAGACTTCACAGGATTCATTTAAGCTCTTTATTGATGGTTCTGAACAATGTACTACCTAATGGTTCTGTTGCCTGGGTATTCATTCATACTTCTTCTTCTCTCCTCTCCTCTCCCATACCCTCCCACCGTTGTCCTTCCAGGCTACTAGAGAACAAGAAACATCTATTTTTAAATGGCACACACTTACTTGTTTATTGATGTTTCTTGGTTGGTTGATTCATTTTACCAAAGCCCTGCATTTCAAAAAGCTTAGGGGTTTTTTTTGTTTTTTTTTTTTATTTTTTTTTTTGTTTTTTTTATTGATTCATTTGGGTACAGGAACATTTGCTTGGTATTTAAAATAGTTTCCTATAGTCTCACTTCTTTTTCGAGTTGTGATGAGTAATCTAATTTAAATTTCTCTTCTTTTCCTTCCTCTAAGTGCTTTGCCATATGATTCATCTTACCTTCTTAACCTTTTTCTCTAAAGCCGTTTCTTAGCTCCCAATTCCTAACCAACTGAGCCACCCAGGCGCCCTCTTAGCTCCCAATTCTTGCTGTCACTTACAGGCACACTTTTCTGGTTTGCTATCAAAGAATTTACGAGTTGTTGATTTTTTTAGAGGTTCTTTATCTAATTTTGATTAAATTATGTTCTTGCCTCTCTTCTTTACTTTTATTATGGAACTTCGATTGGTTCATTCATTTGTGCATTTGTTACTCAGTTGTTCTCCACACACATAGTATGTGGATTCACTAAGTATTCACTAAGTATTCACCACGTATTCACTAAGCAGTGGGTGTGTACCAGGAGATGGGGAGAAGGAGCGCCTGGGAGGCTCGGTGGAGTGTCTGCCTTCGGCTCAGGTCATGATGCCTGGGTCCTGGGATGGAGCCCCACATCGCGCTCCTTGCTCAGTGGGGAGCCTGCTTCTCCCTCCCCCTCTGCTTGTGCTCTCTCTCTCTCTGTCAAATAAATAAGTAAAATCTTTAAAAAAAAAAGGCCATGGGGAGAATTCTAAGCAATCTTTCTACTTGGTATTAACTTTAGTTACAAGAGTAGTGAAGAGTTTAAAACCATTAGCTCGAAAGGGCTTTGGGAATGTCTATGGCTTTAAAAAATCATTTGTTCACTCTATAAATAGTATTCAGCACCCGTGACATGCTACCTGCTTGATCCATGCCAGCTCTGAGCCATCTTTAGAACTGGGCTTGTTTCTCATCCTTGCTGACTGATTCTAATGTTTAATATACTTTTTAGGAAGGAAACTTTAAAGGCCCTTGTGTAATTTAAATAGTATGTTTAAATAAAACACAAACAGTATGGGCTTACATTAAATCTGATCATTCATTCATTCATTCAACAAGTGCTTATTGTTTGTCTGTATTGCCAGGCACCTTCTTGGCCCAGAGTTAGAGCAGTGTGCATGAGGGCAAAGGTCCCAACTCTCAGGGAGGTCATGTTCTAGAAGACAAGAAACAGGTAACACACAAGTAAGCACATTATCAAACCAAGGAATTTCTGACAGCGAGACGTGACAGGAAGATGTGAGGCAAATGACCATGGGAGCTATATTATTATGGGGGCGTCTGGAGAGCCCTCACCAGAAGGAGGCAAAATTTATTCTAAGACCTAAAGAATACAAAAAGCTCCATCTGTGCAAAGATTTGGGGGCAGTACATTTGGTGCAGAGTGAACAGGAAGGACAAAGACTCCAAGCTTGACAAGGACAAGAAGAAGGTTATTGTGGGGAGTAATATGAGAAGAAGCTAAAGAGGTAAGCAGGGACCTGGGCTTTAAAGGCCCTGATAAGGATTGTGGAACATATAGAACTCATTGCAGAGTTAAAAGCAGGGAAATGAGATTACCTGATGTATGATTAATATGATCCTTCTGGTTGATGTATGAGAAATAGAATGAGAGTAGAAATAGGGTGCCTAGTTAGAAAGAAGACTGACAGGCTTTGGGGGTGGCAGTGGGACATGAAAAAAGTGGGTAGATTAGGGATTCATTTTTAAAGTAGAGCCAATAAATTGGATGTGGGTAGTCTAAAGGAAAGGAATCAAGGATGATTGTGGTTTTTTAATTTAGCAATTGTAAGGATAATGCTGTTTCCTGAGGTGGGAACTCTGATGCGTGGCACAGGTTTGACGACTGTGCTGGTTTCTGACCTGTTTATCCTGAAGAGGCCTCTTATGGATCTTAATAGGAAGCTGGATATGGTTATGTGAATCTAGAGCTCCGAAGGGACATAGTAGTATTGGGTGAGAAGATAAACCAAATAACATTCTTTCAGTTAAATACATAGTACCAATTATAAATTGGACTAAGATACTCCTCTATGTTAAAAGCATTTGACAAAGTACAGCATCCTTTCTTGATCAAAACTCTTCAGAGTATAGGGATAGAGGGTACATACCTCAACATCATAAAAGCCATCTATGAAAAACCTACAGCGAATATCATTCTCAATGGGGAAAAGCTGAGAGCTTTTCCCCTAAGGTCAGGAACGCGGCAGGGATGTCCACTATCACCACTGCTATTCAACATAGTGTAAGAAGTCCTAGCCACAGCAATCAGACAACAAAAAGAAATCAAAGGCATCCAAATCGGCAAAGAGGAAGTCAAACTCTCACTCTTTGCAGATGATATGATACTGTATGTGGAAAACCCAAAAGACTCCACCCCAAAACTGCTAGAACTCATACAAGAATTCAGTAAAGTAGCAGGATATAAAATCAATGCACAGAAATCAGTGGCCTTCCTATACACCAACAACAAGACAGAAGAGAGACAAATCAAGGAGTCGATCCCATTTACAATTGCACCCAAAACCATAAGATACCTAAGAATAAATTTAACCAAAGAGGCAAAGGATCTGTACTCAGAAAACTATAAAATACTCATGAAAGAAATTGAAGAAGACACAAAGAAATGGAAAAACGTTCCATGCTCATGGATTGGAAGAACAAACATTGTGAAGATGTCAATGCTACCTAGAGCAATCTATACATTCAATGCAATCCCCGTCAAAATACCATCCACTTTTTCAAAGAAATGGAACAAATAATCCTAAAATTTGTATGGAAGCAGAAGAGACCCCGAATAGCCAGAGGAATCTTGAAAAAGAAAAGCAAAGCTGGCGGCATCACCATTCCGGACTTCCAGCTCTATTACAAAGCTGTCATCATCAAGACAGTATGGTACTGGCACAAAAACAGACACATAGATCAATGGAACAGAATCGAGAGCCCAGAAATGGACCCTCAACTCTATGGTCAACTCATCTTTGACAAAGCAGGAAAGAATGTCCAGTGGAAAAAAGACAGTCTCTTCAACAAATGGTGTTGGGAAAATCGGACAGCCACATGGAGAAGAATGAAACTGGACCATTTCCTTACACCACACACAAAAATAGACTCCAAATGGTTGAAAGACCTAAACGTGAGACAGGAGTCCTTCAAAATCCTAAAGGAGAACACAGGTAGCAACCTCTTCGACCTCAGCCGCAGCAACTTCTTCTAGAAACATTGCCAAAGGCAAGGGAAGCCAGGGCAAAAATGAACTATTGGGATTTCATCAAGATAAAAAGCTTTTGCACAGCAAAAGAAACAGTCCACAAAACCAAAGACAGCCGACAGAATGGGAGAAAATATTTGCAAATGACATATCAGATAAAGGGCTAGTATCCAAAATCTATAAAGAACTCATCAAACTCAATACCCAAAGAACAAATAATGCAATCAAGAAATGGGCAGAAGACATGAACAGATATTTCTGCAAAGAAGACATCCAAATGGCCAACAGACACATGAAAAAGTGCTCATCATCGCTCGGCATCAGGGAAATCCAAATCAAAACCTCAATGAGATACCACCTCACACCAATCAGAATGGCTAAAATTAACAAGTCAGGAAATGACAGATGTTGGCGGGGATGCGGAGAAGGGGGAACCCTCCTACACTGTTGGTGGGAATGCAAGCTGGTGCAACCACTCTGGAAAACAGTATGGAGGTTCCTCAAACAGTTGAAAATAGAGCTACCATACGATCCAGCAATTGCACTACTGGGTATTTACCACAAAGATGCAAATGTAGGGATCCGAAGGGGTATGTGCACCCCAATGTTTATAGCAGCAATGTCCACCATAGCCAAACTGTGGAAAGAGCCAAGATGTCCATTGACAGATGAATGGATAAAGAAGATGTGGTATATATACACAATGGATTATTATGCAGCCATCAAAAGGAATGAGATCTTGCCATTTGCAATGACGTGGATGGAACTGGAGGGTGTTATGCTGAGTGAAATAAGTCAATCAGAGAAAGACATGTATCGTATGACCTCACTGATATGAGGAATTCTTAATCTCAGGAAACAAACTGAGGGTTGCTGGAGTGGTGGGGGGTGGGAGGGATTGGGTGGCTGGATGATAGACATTGGGGAGGGTATGTGCTATGGTGAGTGCTGTGAATTGTGCAAGACTGTTGAATCACAGATCTGTACTTCTGAAACAATAATGCAACATATGTTAAGAAAAAAGAAAAAGAAGAAGACAGCAGGAGGGGAAGAATGAAGGGGAGTAAGTTGAGGGGGAGACGAACCATGAGAGACGATGGACTCTGAACAACAACCTGAGGGTTCTAGAGGGGAGGAGGGGATGGGTTAGCCTGGTGATGGGTATTAAAGAGGATACATTCTGCATGGAGCACTGGGTGTTCTGCACAAACAATGAATCATGGAATACTACATCAAGAACTAATGATGTAATGTATGGTGATTAACATAACAATGAAAAATTTAAAAAAAGATGCTCCTCTATGTTTATTTAGCCTCCTATCATCTCCAGCAATGAAATATTTACAAGGCATAATGTACTACATACCTGTGCAATATGGAGTATGCCCGCTTGTAAAAAATAAGTACATGAAAAAATTTAAAATAGGCAATTATTGGATATTATGCACATTTGTAAAACTAATGTGGATATTTTGAAAGACGTGGCAATAAACTCAATACTTCATGTCATTCTTCTTGGAAAAATAATCCAGTAGTTTATATTCTTTTTTTCAGGTGTATTTAATCATTGTACAAAAACAGAATAATAGAAGTTAAAGTTGCCCAACTGAAGATAACTCTCCAAATTCCAGTCTTCCCTGATAGCATTTTACATTTTGTTCTCATCATGAGACTAAATTTCCTGACATGAAACAGTTAGAATCAACTGATGATTTGTTGAACACTACATCTGAAACTAATGATGGACTCTGTGTTAGCTAATTGAATTTAAATTAAACAAAAATTTTAAAAAAAGGAACAAAAAGAATCAATGAAACTTAAGTAAGGTAGACCAGATTTCTTTCTTTGGTTTGGCCTTTGGGGTACATGGTTTATTTGATTATTCTCCCACAATCCAAGATTTTGGAAACATCCAATTTTAAAAACATCTACCAGGGCTTAAAAATAAATAACCTGGAGAAAGGCAGAAATGGGGTTTTTCAATGTCCAAACAAAGGAGTTGGGGTGTTCCCCCCTTAAGAGTTAAGGACAAGCCTAATTTAGATTTCTAACAAGTAACCATTACTGGTCCTCAAACTCAACAAAATCTTTCACATCCTGATCTCAATTTCTGGAGGACCCAGCTAGAATCCTCTTCATGGGTCCATTCATTGTGTGTCAAGTTGCACGTTTTGGGGACAACAGGAACAGTGACCAGTGCCAGTCATGTTCTGGGACTGTTTCCTAGATATTTCCTACGTGGTCACTAGTCTATTTTCTGAGGCTCCCCTAGTGTATATTTGGGCCCACTCAGTACCTGGGGCTGGGTGCTCAAGCGGCTGCAATTAGAATTGAAAGAAATCTCAGAAATTATATAATGCTTTATTCTTTCCTCCATCCATTCCATCTTTAAACATGTAACATCCACTCTGAGTTCAGTGCTATGCTGGAGACCAAACACCTTAAAATCAAGAAAATATGGCTCTTGTTCTATGTACCTCCCAGTCTAGTCAGAGAGACAGATTAAAAAAAACCTAGACATGTGTAATAGAGCATGACCCACCCTAGACAAGTCTACAGTGGGACCTTAACCAGCATATACTAATACAGCTGCATGATGAGCCACTCTGCAAATCTGGTGCTTTACAGCAACAGTCCTTTCTAGTCTCCCACTCACTGGTCTGCAGAGAGTTTGCATTTGGGCTAATCAAGGCTGGCCTCAACCTGGCAGCTCTGCTTCAGGCTACAAGACATGTGGGCTTGGCTGCAGGCTTTCGGTTTAGGTCTGCTCCATGTATGTCATTCAGATCCATCTCCACTTAAAGAAACAGTGGCTTCTTGGGTGTGGGCTTTTGGAGCATCACAGCGTCATCTTCTGTCTTCCTTGTCTCCTCTCACTTTCCTGTCGTCTCCATGGCCTGTTAGCCCAGGGGGACAGGGCGCAGCTATATTTCCACTGTATGATAGCTCTCCCACTCTTAGTGAGCAATCTTAAGCAAATCTTGTCTCTTCAGCCATCATTCAATCAATTATTCATTCATGCATTTATTCACTCTTCATTCTGTCTTTCTGCTCGTCAGACATTGAGCATGTAACATGCTCTCCCAGCTCAGGCTACAGAGGTGACAAGGAACCACCACTACATTTAGTCAGTGGTCTCAAAATTTTTTGCTTTAAGGGAATTTGAAAAACAAATACATTCCCCTTACAGGTTTTTAACTTCACGTCTGAAGTTTTTCATCATACTTTTCATCATTTATATATTTGCAAAATATATCATTTCTAGCATATTATACATTTTAAATAAATCTATTAGGTCATTCATTTGAAGGTACACAGTGCATCTAGATAGCAGCAATTTTTTATAATCATTTTAAAAATACTGCTAGAGTAAACTAACTCTTGAGAGGCAGCATAGCATGATGATTAAGAGCATAAATTCTAAACTGCCTGGTTCATTGTTAGGAGGTCATATGTATTTTAAATTAGAGATATGCAGGTTATATAATCTGTGAATTTCATTTCAAACTAGTAAATGTGCCACTCTTAGCTGTATGGCTTATAGCAAGTTACTTTACTTTTCTGTATCTCTTTTCTTCATGTACAAATGAAGATAAATGATAGTATCAACTTCATAGGATTGCCGTGAAGGTTAAAGGAGTACATGAGACTCTTGAAGACTGAGACATAGCAAGAAATATTTAAATCTGTTTTTGCTACTATTGTTATCGTCAGTTCACTTACTGAAAAGACCCTTCTACGAAAAAATAGCAAAGAGATTTAAAAGTCGTAAGTATACGAATTACATATTTATGGGGCGCCTGGGTGGCTCAGTAGGTTAAGCAGCCGACTCTTGATTTCCGCTCAGGTCATGATCTCAGGGTGGTGAGATCGAGCCCCACATCAGGCTCCACGCTCAGCAGGGAGTCCACTTGTCCCCCTGCCTCCCTGTCCACCCCTCTGCTCACTTGCTCTCTCTCTTTAAAGTAAATAAATAAATAAAATCTTTAAAAAGAAAGAGTTTTATAATTTTCCCTGAAATAAAACAAGACGGCACATCAAATAAAAATATGCCTACCATTTGCATATCTCAAATTAGTAATGATGGCTACTGTACATTAACTAACTAGATGTTTGAGTCAAGCGGCACTGTGATGGCAGAAAGAATTATTGTTTTAAAAGAGGCAGAAACAAATTACCATTAGTGTGCACAGGAAAAGTCCATTCTGCTCCAGAGTAGAGCCAGGATGCATCAAGTGGAGATAGCTCTAGGGCTGGGTCTTGTAAGATTGCTAGTGTGAATGTGGTGGGAACCTAGGCTTTCCATGTTGGTGGAGAGAGGAGACTAGGGAGATGAGAATGATCTCTGAAATCTTTTCTAATATCAGTATTTTGTGAATTGACTTCTTAAAAAATATGTCATTAGATTTTATCTGTTTTGTTAACTAAGGTATCTTGGCATTGCTAACATATGAAGGCAAAACAAAACAAAACAAAAGATTTATTGAGCACCTACTCTCTGCCAGGGACAATGAATGCCTGTCTCTGTATGATTATGTTTACTTACCCACAGACATGGGTGCCTGAGGAGAATTTAGAAAGATATAATTTCACTTGAAAGCATTATTATGTCAGGCTCTGATGAGCCCAATTTGGACCATGAGCTAGTGTCTTACTTTTTTTTTTTTTTTTTAACAATGAAAACAAGTGTTTTCATCACTCAAATGTAAGAATTGGAGCATTTGTTGATTGCAGGGCTTTGGTGATTCTTTATCCAGAAAGACTTAATGCTAGTATACCTACAGGCATTGTTTTCTTTCTAGTAAATCTAAGTGAGGTTACTGGCAGAACAATAATTTAAATGCCTTGGACTTGGTGTGAAGCACTTACATTTAA
The DNA here is from genome assembly GCF_003265705.2 of Callorhinus ursinus. Taxonomy (NCBI): domain Eukaryota; kingdom Metazoa; phylum Chordata; class Mammalia; order Carnivora; family Otariidae; genus Callorhinus; species Callorhinus ursinus. The sequence goes on from NW_027397076.1 coordinate 37,647,695, forward strand.
TTCAGAGCATTTATTTTGGAACTTAGTTTCTCTTACATTTTGTGCAAATTCATGAAGAGCAAGAAGACAGAAAATATTAGTATTATACAATTTAGATTCTTAGGATATTACCTGTTTTTGATATCAGCTACTGAAATAGCTGGATAATACACTTCATCTTCACACTACAAAGTGTCTTAAATAAGGAGAACAAAGAGAAGTGGGAGGTATGAGAGTACAGAGGAAGAATTTCAGGGGTAGGACAGCATTTGCTTGGTTAATTTAGCTCAGGGGTCATCAGCTGGAACAACCCCAAATGCCCCTATTAGAAATTTATAGGGGCATTTTGGATTACCACAATGCTAGGCAAGTTGGAAGGGAAAATGGGGCTAACAGCATTTTGTGAAAGATGGGCTGGGGTGTTAGAAGTATTGAAATGAGGGAGAAGTCCTTACAAAGCTGAAAATTTGTCTTGCATTTGTACAAATTTCAAATATTTTATATGACTAAATATTCCTGTAAGTGAACACTTATTTATAATTGTTTGAACCTAGAAGCTAATATTGTTATACACAGAGGCATAAAATATTTTTTAATAGAACTCATTTTTTAGAGTAGTTTTAGGTTCACAGCAAAACTGTGCAGAATGTACAAATATCTCCCATATAGTCTCTACCCCTAACATGGGTAGACATTATCAACATCCCCCACCAGAGTGGTACATTTGTTACATCCATGAGCCTACACTGACACATCATTATTACTCAGAATCCTTAGTTTACATTAGGGTTCACTCTTGGTATTCTACATTCTATGAGTTTGGACAAATGTATAATTGCCATGTATCCACCATTACAGTATCATACAGAGTAGTTTCACTACCCTAAAAACCCTATGTGCTCTGCCTACTCATCCTTCACTCCTCCCTAACTCCTTGGCAACCATTGATCTTTTTACTGTCTCCATAGTTTTGTATTCTCCAGAATGTCATATAGTTGGAATCATGCAGTATGCATCCTCCTCATATTGGCTTCTTTCACTTAATAATGGGAATTTAATTTCCCTCTATGTCTTTTCAGGGCTTGATAGCTCACTTCTCTTTAGTGATAAATAATACTCTGTTATCTGGATATAGTACAGTTATTTATCAGTTCACATTCTGAAGGATATCTTGGCTGCTTCCAAATTTTGGCAATTATGAATAAAGCTACCGTAAATATCTCAGTGTGGACTTTTGTGTGGACATAGGTTTTCAACAACTTTGGGTAAATACCAAGGAGTGTGATTGATGAATTTTATGGTAATCGTATGTTTCATTTTTTAAAAACTACCAAGCTGTCCTCCAAAGCATCTATACCACTTTGTATTCCCACCAGCAATGAATGAAAGTTCCTGTTGCTCACCATCCTCACCAGCAGTTGGTATTGTCGTTGCTCTGGATTTTGGCCATCCTAATAGGTGTCTAGTGGTATCTCAATGTTGCTTTAATTTATATGTCCCTGATGACATATGATGTGGAACATCTTTTCATAGGCTTATTTGCCATCTGTATATTTTCTTTGGTGAAGCGTCTATTAAAGTCTTTTGCCCATTTTTTAATCAGGTAGTTTCTTTTCTTTTCTTCTTCTTTTTTTTTAAGGATTTTATTTATTTATTTTGACAGAGGGAGAGACAGTGAGAGGGGAACACCAGCAGAGGGAGAGGAGAGGGAGATGGAGGCTTCCCGCTGAGCAGGGAGCCCGACGTGGGGTTCGATCTCAGGACCCTGGGACCATGACCTGAGTTGAAGGCAGACGCTTAACGACTGAGCCACCCAAGCACCCCAGTTTATTTTCTTATTGTTGAATTTTAAGAGCTCTTTGTATATTTTGGATAATAGTCATTTATCAGACGGATCTTTTGTAAATATTCTGTCAAGTCTATCTTTTCATTCTCTTGAGATGAAGTATTTCACAGTTTTAATATACAACAGACATACTCATTTTTACTCTGGTGTCCGTCTGTGACTCAACCCTTTTATTTTTCTGTACATTATATGGAATGGCTTCTGATCATCTCCTCAACTTAAAATTGTTCATTAGAAGCAGGTGCAAAAAGGAAGGAAACCATCAACAAAGTGAAAAAGCAGCCTACTAAATGAGAGAAGACATTTGCAAGTGATATAACTAGTAAGGGGTTAGTATCCAAACTATATAAAGAACTTATAAAACTCAACACAAAAAAACCCCCAAATAATCCAATTAAAATGAGCAGAGAATCTGAATAGACATTTTCCCAAAGAAGGCATACAGATAGTCCACAGACACGTGATAAATGCTCAACATCACTCCTCATCAGGGAAATACAGATCAAGACCCCAGTAACCTTATAGCTGTCAGAATGGCTAGAATAAAAAGAGAAGAAATAGCAAGTAATGGCAAGGATGTGGAGAAAAAGGAACCCTTGTGCACTGTTTGTTGGGAATGTAAGTTGGTGCAGCTACCCGGGAAATGGTGTAGAGGTTCCTCATAAAATTAAAAATAGAATTACCATATGATCCAATATTTCCACTACTGGGTATTTACCCAAAGAAAGCAAAAACACTAATTCCAAAGGATTTGTATACCCCTATGTTAATTGCAGCATTATTTACAATAGCCAAGATATGGAAGCAACTCAAGTGTCCATCAATAGGTAAATGGATAGAGAAGAAGTGGCAAGGTACACAGCACAGACACACACACACACACACACACACACACACACACACACACACAGAGGAATGTTACTCAGCCATAAAAAAAGGATGAGTTTTTTTTTTAAATTTTGTTTTAATTCCAGTGTTGTTAACATATCGAGTTATATTAGCTTCAGGTATGCAATATAGTGATTCAACAATTTCATATATCACTCAGAAAGGATGAGATCTTGACATTTGTAACAACATGAATGGATTTAGAGGGTATTATGGTAAGTGAAAAAGTCAGACAGAGAAAAACAAATACCAAATTATTTCATTTATATGTGAAATCTAAAAAACAAAACAAATGAATAAACAAACAAATAAAAAGCAGAAACAGACCCATAAATACAGAGAACAAACTGATGGCTGCCAGTGGGCAGAGGAGAGGGGGGCTGGGGGGGGGGAAGGATGAAATAGGTAAAGGAGATTAAGAGGTACAAACTTGCAGTTATGAAATAAATAAATAAGACACAGGGATATAATGTGGAGCACAGGGAATATAGTTAATAATATGTAACAACTTTGTATGGCAATAGATGGGAGCTACACTTGTGGTGAGCATAGCATAACCTATAAACTTGTGAAATCACTATGTTGTACACCTGAAACTAATGTAACATTGTGTGTCAACTATACCTCAGTTAAAAGAAAATAAAAAAAGAAGTAGGTACAAGGAACTAACTACATCTTCTGGTGCGATTTTATCCTCAGATATACTAATTTAAATACGTATTATTAAACATATATTTACGTATGATGATGTTATTTTATGTTTAAATTATGTATGCATCCATCACATGATATATGAATTTCATTTAGACTAGTAAAGGGGGATATTATAAATCATTTGCTATAACATAATAGTGTTGGGTCTGATAGAGTCTGATTAAGAATACCAGGGGCCATTTCTAGGAACCAGAGTGTTTTCCCTTCCTCCTCTGCCATCCTCAGTATGTTGGAGTGTCTTCTCTAAGATCACAAGGGAATTGGCCATAGTTCTTGGCATCATCTGCGAACACCATGGCATCTAAAAAGGCCAGATTGATTTAATGTCTAAGATTTCTTTGAGACCCGATTTTCCAAAGTGCAACTCAGAAAATACTATAACCAATACTCAATCTAAATAAACACGGAAGGGTACTACTTAATCAGTGATCTAGGGAAGGTTGTAAATTGGAAGATTTAATCTCAGTTGTTGGTCTATTTCTCTTTTCCTAAAAAGGGTTGGAGAATCTAATTCAGAAGAGTATGGAAGCCCATCAAAAACTAATGATGTAATATATGGTGATTAACATAACAATAAAAAAATTTAAAAAAAAAAGAAGAGTATGGAAGCCATGTAACTGCTGTTCAGGCAATTGCCTACTTGCCGGGGGTGGGGGGGGGGAAGCTAATTCTTATTTTTTTTTCCCTGACATATTTGCTATCGTTGGCTGAAGCACATTTTGTTGAATAATTCAATCTGCTTTATTTTCTCTTGTGAACAATTTTTTTCTAAGAATTTTAATTTTATAGTTTAGTGAACATTTAGCTCAATTACAACCAATTTGTGATAATAATCTGCTTTCTTTACATGAAAATGAAGGGGAGCTGTAATTTAAAGAAATTGGTGTTTTGGAACTGGCTAGTCAGGATAATACCTCAAACAAGTTCAGGAGCGTAAATGCCTCCAGGGACCAGGTGGTTACTGAATGAGAGAATTGGGCCCAGGGGAGGAGACTGTGGCTAAGTGGAAAGCACCTGTTTACTTATGGGTGGCAGCCACCACTCAGCTCTAATCAGTAGTTGCCATGTTGGAATTGGGTCCACAGTTGCCAGATCTTTTGAGTTTTCAAGGAAAAAAAAGTCGCATTTATTTGTGAAATTCCTGACTTTTAGATATTGACCCCGTTTAAAAACAACAACAAAAAACACACCTATGTGAGCCAAACAAAACCCATTTGTGGGAGGTACTTCTTCTGTGAACTGCCATTTGCAACTTCTAAACTATTCCATGTGTTTAAACTGCAGAGTGCAGCAACTGGTGAATAGCACCACTTACCAGTGTTGTGCTATTGGCAAATGGGTAATTCTCTACAGAAACAGTAGTACACCTAACTGAATGGACTTGAACTTCACTCCACTAATTTGTCCATTGTGGTAGGGTATTAGCTTACTGTGTCATACCAAGTCCTTATAGAATTACGGTTGGTCCTCCATTGCTAACCATGGAAGAGTTCGGATAGAAGACGGGAAAAATTCAGAGGTTGGACCCAGGAAGATGGATGAAAGGATCCTGTCCACCTGCACTACCCCTCAGACAGGGAGGCATGTGTCTTGTCCTCTGTCTTTTATTTTGGTATACATAACACACATGCTCCCTGACCTTCACATGGTACACTGCCACGTTCTTTCATTCTTTGTGACCCAAGTATACCTCCTTTAAATAGCAGATTCCCTATTCCTGCCTCTCAAGCATCTATGATTGTTTTAATAGGGCTGTTCCTTCTTCCATACCCCTCCAGTATACGGCTGAATTATAAACTCTTCCCAAACACCACCAAACCTCGTCTTCGATAAACCTCATCTTCTATAAACATTTTGTTATAATCAGATACCAAAATGTTAACCTTCCAAATAAATTCATTTGAAACCTATGAAAATAATAGAAAGGTAAAGCAGAATTTCTGATTGGTGTGTAGGTAATTTTACTTTGTATTGGTTCTTGTTCAAAAATGGTTGCTTACCACTGCTTGAGAAAATCTGTCTCTTTAAATATTAAAATTAATAATCAGTAAACTGTAGTGGAATGTTCGAAGTTGGTTTATGCAAAAAGGATTTTCTCTCTATTAAAACATCATCTGTCCTATAACATCAGTTCTTTTAGATTCAACTAGGAACTTACAACTACAAAACTTAAATAATATGGTCTTCACCAATTTAGGAGTTACAATAATTCAGGAGTAGTTGGGTAAAATTTGTTGCCTGAATAATCTCTAGAGGACAAGTGTACTTGACAGATTAGTAACATATAAACCAGATTTTATGTTTATCCCAATTAAAAATGAAAGTCAACAACTATTTTCAAGAGCAAACTTGCATAGAAAACAATGAATCACTAAATGGAAATAATTCTTAGACAAGATAATCTCTGAGTCTGTATGAAAAGATGCATGGTACTAGGTAGTCCTTGGCAGTGTTACTTTTGTGACCTTGGACAAACCACTAAAACATCTTTGAACCTTTCCCCACTCATGGAGTTATCACCTCCTTATGAGTGTTGTTACGGAGTTTAAATGAACAGATAATGTATTTTTTTAAATTTATTTGTTGAAAGAGAGAACATGCATGCATGTGCGGGTGGGGGAGGGGTAGAGGGCGATGGAGAGAATCTCAAGGAAACCCCGCACTGAGCTCGAAGCCCCATGTAGGGCTCCATCTCAGGACCCATGTGACTTGTGCCAAAATCAAGCGTTGGTCGCTTAACCGACTGAGCCACCCAGGCACCCCAACAGATGATGAATTATTATTATCATTTATTTAGTGACCTATTCAAGGTCTAGACTCCAGATCTTCAAGTTTCTAGTTCACCGTTTTTTAACTGTTCGTTTATTTTGGTTGAGGGAGTCAGAATAAGAAAGAAAGGATTTGGAACCTAAGGACAAGTGATTTTTTGTTTAAAGATGTTCATAAAACATTTTATAGTATCTTTTTGTCAGCATCATTAAGTTTGTGTTTCTCTTCACAAACTCACTCATAAAGCATAAAAAATGGAAAATCTCGAGAATAGGGGAAATTTATATAACCATTGAATCTCACTTTACACATTTTAGACTTGAAATGTTCTTGGTTGATGAATATTTACCTCTGTGAGTAAGTGTTTCCCCACTCCATTATTAGCAGTTAATATCTGCAAATAGAGAACTGTCTAAATCTAGAGGAGAGACAAATTCCTGTGAATCTAGCAACAGATAATGCAGAGTACAATTGCTTTCCTCTAGGATGGTCCTAAAAACTGATATTACATAGATATTAAACAACATTTATACAGTAAAGAGCTTTTTAAAAAATTACATTTCTGGGAATGTGGAGCTGAAGAATATTATTAGTTTCATAGATGATATGCTGACATGTTTATTAATTATATTATAAACAAATTGAATTTTTCCTGGTGTTAAAAAAATCACATTCATTTAAAGACCCGAAGAAAGAACCTAGGGAGAAAAAGATTATCCATGATTAACGCTGACCTGTCCAGACTTTAGAGTACCTCTTTCGTCTAGTCTGAAATGTTTCTGATTGTTGTACTCAAAAAAAAAAAAAAAAAAAAAAAGGGTTGTGATTTTAGAGACAAAGAATGAACAGGGTGTGAGCATTTTTTAATACTTTTCCCCCCTCTCTCCATCTTCACCAAGAAGAACTAAATTTTATTTGCTATTTAGCCCATCTGTTTTTTTTTTTTTTTTAAAGTGTAACAACTCAGATTTATATTTGAGTTCGGTGTAAGCAGAGTGGGATTATTTGTATTTCTTTTCCCAAAAACCATGCCATTTCTTTTATTTGCTGATTATGGTATGCATTTACTAAGCCTATGAGAAGCCTCTCTGTGAAGTGCATTTTAATATTTAGATCAAACAGTGATTGGAATACATTAATGCCCAGTGGGTAAATGTGTCATTTGAAAGCAGCTGCTGAGCCTTCTCCCTGCTGCTCCAATTAACACATAGAGCACACTTTTGTCAGCAAGAGGCAGTGCATATGGATGAAACCACTTTAGGGCTCATTAATATGATATGCACGGGAGCACAAAGGGTTAATGAATCTGCTCAGTACAAAAACAAGAGCTTGCTGAGAAGTTTCCCAAGCTTGTGCTTTTGCGATAAAGGGTGCTAGGATTAGGGGGTGGGATTAGCAGGTAAGAAAAAGCCGGTTCAGTCTCCCGCTTTGGTTCAGTCCATTGACTAACGTGTTTCCCCGCCCCTCTCATCTCCTACACCCCCGCCCCTGACGAGGGAGATGTGGATAGTGAAATTCTAGTGCCGGGACTCCTCTCGCTTCCACTGAATCTCTTGTTGAACTTTGTTGTTTCGTTTTGAAGCCGTTTGAAGTCCAAAGCTTTACTGTTTATTTTTTTCTCCTAGTTCTTCATTATTTCACTTTCTCTCTCTTTTCCTTTATTTAGATTTTTTTTTTTTTTTAAATTGCACATCTGACCGTTTCTTGAGCAAAGTAAGAAATCTTATTAGGGTAAGCCCATATCGCTGCTCTTTTTTCCCCTCCCATGGCTAAAGTCTGGGTGTTGATGGTAGCACAGAGACAGATGGAAGGGTAGTGCGTCCCCAGCCCCAGGTCTGGTGTGGAGCCTTCATGCTCCACCAGCTTCCCAAGCCGCTGGGTTGTTGCTCCGCTCTGGGGCTGGCTGAACCAGGCGCACGGTGGAGTGAGAGATGGACCGCTTCCTGGGTTTTGTCAAGCAGATAAGAAGATCTAGGAGAAGAAAGGGGAAAAAGTACCGGCCAGAAGAGGATTACCACGAGGGCTATGAGGATGTCTATTATTACGCTTCCGAGCATTTTCGAAGTAAGCACTTCCCTCCACCCTCCTATTCCTTCTCGCGTGCTGGGCTAACAATAAACCTTGTATGGGGCTTTAATCTTAAATGCAAAAGGTTTCCCAGATGGTGTTCTCTGTGAGCAGTCTGGAAGTACTGAAGTGCTACATTTTGCTTGATTTGTTGCAAGAACAGCTATCAGATAGCATCTAGACAGTATAACCGGTCCAGTTCTATGCCTGGTTAGTATTTTAAATGCAATTAATTGCTTGTGTTATCATTTTAATGAACCATTCAGAAAAGTATCTTGCAAGACAATGTGGTGGTTAGAATATGTTCTGTTGTAGTTGTTTTTAAATAACAGAGTTTTGTTTTGTTTTTCATTCTGAATAGAGAGGACTAGCTTTTTTGGAACAAATAGTTGTTCATATTCAAGTTGATGCTGATGATTAATGTTCCTGGGACAGACTTCTAGACAGTTATCTGTGATTAATCTGAGGTGTTGTTTGTAGAAGGAGGTTCAGATGATTTTCTCTGAGGCATGTTCATCATTTTACTATTAAATTAAGGGAATACTTATTTGCCATCAGGTGGAATCAGTGATACCTGTAGAATAAAACAATATATCCATATTAAGACATTTGTAAATTAGCTGATAAACAGCAGAGAACTAGAATCATTCTTGTACTTATCAGTGTTTTAAATTCCTGGTGAGATTTAGACTCGTCCCAATAGATTCATAATGCCCAGAAATGCCTAAGGGTACAGAGAGAAAGCAGCTACATGCAGAGATCACTGGGTTTATGGAAGTGCCCTAAATGTGGGAAACTGACAGTTACATATACGCTACATTTACAAAATTAAAAGTTATTTTTTTTATCTTCTTGAATAAGGATTTTTATAAACTTGTATTTCAATTCTAATTCTTTCTGGCCTTTTGATGTCTAATCGTGAATATATCCCATTTACAATCTCTGAGTGTTGACTAATAAATAATTTAGATTCTATTTCTGTGATATTGAAATCCATGAGAATTAGCTTTAATGCCAGAAATTCTGTTGTGGTTGTTGAAAGTTGAGGGTTGAAAAGTCATGTGGTGGCAGTAACATAATAATGAAAAGATATAATTCTTTGACATTTGCTTGAATGATGTGGCTATGTTGCTTTTACACAGTAATCTCTGAGTTTTAGAGATGTTTCTCTTTTATAATGCTCCTACATTAATAACTGTTCTAATGCAGTGACAGTATATGTTTCCTAAACTTAGTTTCCATAATATACTTAAAAATTTAGCTAATATTCGTGTTAGATCAAAATATACTATCTGCTTGCATGCATAATTCTGAAAACTTGGAGATTAAAAAAAGAAAAGCTTAGGAACTTTTAATTACATCGGTGTCGATTGTACAAATTTCTCACAACCAATATATGTTGAGTCAAATTCACACCTTCTCGCGTTTGTACTGGGATGTGCTTGTGCAAATAGAATCAAGTAATCTCTCTCAAATGCCTGCATCCTCCTAGTTTTGGTACAAATTTTAAAACAAAATAAATATAAGCTTACAAAATATGCCTGTAAGGAGAAGTATTTATGAAGGTATCTAAGAAATACCCTCAAATTAGAGTTAAGGAGAATGATATATTAGACTAAGGCATTAGTCTTTATACGTCAAGTGCAGTAACTTATAGAGAATCATGTCTTAACTGCTCTGATTGGTGAAGGTCATGCTAAGGATAAGATGCTAAACATCAAAAGTCATTTGCTTTATTTATTTATTTTTTAATTTTTTTATTGTTAAAAGTCATTTGCTTTAGATACATAACCAGCATGTTTTCCCCTGTGCTTTATCTGAAAACACCCGTTATGTAATATTTAACTTTGTGGAGTTAGATGCATGTTGAGGTCCCCAACTTCCAACTGCTACATAATAAACAGCATGTGTCTCAATGGACCCAGACACTTGGGATTTGACATTTCATCAAATGTCAAAGAGCCAGGGCTTTTAAAGAAGACATGTCATACAATATAATGACCTCTCGGTGCCTCTTTTGGCTTCAGGTTCAGGGGTCTATTTGCATTGGGTAGGGAAGACATCCACTTATATTTTACAGCTGTAGAAATGTATTAAAGGGTAAGATCCTTAAAACTAATCCTCTTAAATGGGTAATATGGTTAAATTCAATTACATCTACAGCATATCTATTTTAATTAGTCTTTGGCATAATTTGGAAGTGCATGCCCTATGTAGATGGCTTAGATGGCTTAGAAAAACTATTTACATTAAGGCTCAAACTTGATGGAATTTACTGAGGACGTTCACATCTTAGTTAATGGTGCTATTGATAAACCAGAAGTGTCATTCTTATTTTTCTCCCTGTAGTTTTCTTTTCTTTTCTTTTATTTCTTGAAATAAACTTAACTCTCTGCCTTGTCAGTTTATCTAGTGGCTCAGATTAACATCAGGACTCTAGACATATAATAGTGGAACATTGAGCTAGGAAAACCTTCCCAGAAAACTCCCCAGTAAGTCTGCTTTTCCTTTAGTACATTCTCAAGTGCTCACTGATATCTAACTTTATCCTAAATAATGTCTTTGTGCATCCTGATTAGAATCTCTCCATCCTTTCCTTCATCTTGAATATAACACAGTTTATAATCTCATGAAATGTCAAAGCCTGAATTAAAATGTCAATAGGGTCTGATGCTACAGAAGAGAAGTTATTCTAAAAATGGATGATTTTTCTGTAACTCTATCAAAACTGAGTTTTAGCAATGATGGCAATGATGATAGACTGATTTTATATCTTCCCTGATTTTATATGGACTTGATGTATATCACTGTGCATGGGATGACTATATTTGATTTTTTAAATTCTGCTTTCATTACTCATCTTTCTTTTCAGAATTCTAGAGTTAGAGTTTAAATAATCTAGACAGATGTTTTGGGCAAATCACCAAACTTTCGTGGTTTTTGTTTCCTAAAATATGATAAGAGGTGGCTTTATTTCTTAAGATTTTTCAAGTTCGAGAGCTATATGATTTTAACCTTTGTTTTAGTTCTGAAACAAGTTACATAAAGGTATTGGCTGAAGGATTTTAACTGGGATTTCAATGAAAAAAATTCACCCAGGTGTCCGGAAGGAATTGTTTTTCTGGCAGGAATTGTCAGTAGGGAGATTCCTATTCCTTTGAGACAGTAATCTATCATTGAATATTAATAGTTTTGGAGAATGTTTATACTTATGAAATTCTGAACATATTTGGCAAATCTTAGAGTTCATCTTTTATTGTATCTTATCTGCCAGGAAGCACCATTTGCTTTGAAAATCTCACACAGATGACTCATTTGGTATTTTTTCCTTAAGAAAAACTTGCATTGATCCCCAAACTGATTCATAAACCTGAATGTAATAAAAAGCTAGAAAAGGATCCTGAATTTCAATTTTATTGTGTTTGGTGCTTTTGTTTTTCACTAAATACTGTCATAGCAATGCCCTTTTAAACACTCTGGCATAAAAAATAAAATAAAATAAACACTCTGGCATATCATATTTTGATTAATCTGTCACACAAAAAATAAACCCTTCGGCCCTATCATAATATATATTTTTATTTAACCACACTAAATAATATTCAAATTATAAAACAGATAATGTACATTCTATAAGCATGCTCTTAGCCCTGTTCATATCCACGATAGAAATCCTGACCTGCCATGAACCATGCAGGGAAGGGGAGGGTTACTGAATTACTCTCTTATGCATATGAAAGGTATGTGAGTCACTTTCCCTTCTGGCCCGAGCACCTTTTGCACATGGGTAATGGCATTCAATTAGGCAAGGAGCTCCTCCATGGTAACCAAGGTTTTCATCCTGACTCACAGAGGCAGGAGAAAAGCTATGTGGGGAAGCTGCTCAGGGCAATCATTAGTGGTTTACTCACCTTTCCTACTGATTTCACTTCAGAGAAGCTCGAGAAAGGGGGGGAACAAGAATCTGGTTTAGACCTTTTGAGAAAAGGTCATTTGTATTTACAAATTTTATTTTCTTTTATTTCATTTCATTTCATTTTATTTGGCCTATTCTAATAGATACTGAGCAAAAATTGTGATGTGGGTGTATAAAAACATTGTTAGCTAAGTTACTTTATTAAGCAATATGTGCATCTAAAATCCCTAGTTAGGGAATTCAGGCTTTCAAATGCCTAGATGTACAAACTGTATTTTAAGAGGGGTGCTTCCTTTTTTTTTATTTCATTGAAAAATGCCCTGCATTGTTCTTCTTGGGTATAAAACAACATTGGTAGTGTGTGTTTGTAGTGTGAGAATTTTTAGGAATTGCTGTGGGATAATTAGTACAAGTAATTTTTTCTCACTACTTCCTTTGATTAGTTTGTTTGTTTGTTTGTTTGGTAAGTTCAGTAACCACATCCTCTCTACTTCCTGGAATTGACATGTAATTAGGATTCTGTTTTTTGTTTTTTGGTAAGTGTGCCAAAAGGATAAAGAACTTTTACAATTACTTTAGAAAGATAGCTGATCCCTGCTGTAATGTGTATAAAAACTGAACACATAATCTAAGGAAAAGTTGCCTTCCTCAGCCAGGGGATCTGGAGGAAGGGAGGAGAGAGGAGCTGGGGGAAGGAAAGGAGAGAATGCAGCACATTTCATAGGTTATCTTTACTTTTCCAAGGTTTACAAGCATAAAAGCCATTTATTTCTATGTTAAAAACAGTGATTGTCAAACTGACAGGTCTTGGATGTGAGATACTGGATGATTCAAACCTTAGCTGTACTTAGTTTGACTCAAGAAATCCCCAGGGAATTGGAAGAACCATGGATTATATGGAAACAGGGCAAACTTGCTTGTTTTATGACTCTGCTGCTTATTTTTCTTTTCTAAGAATTGCTTTCCATCCCTAGTATAGTTGTTTTGTTGAAAATTGATTGGCTACCATGTTCCATTTGTCTGGGGTATTCTGGGTCATGAACTTTATTATCTCAAGCTGTATTGTTTCCCACATAGAATAATTTAAAGGAATAAATACAGTTGAAAGGGACTTTAGAATGCACTTCGTCCACCTCGAGTGTTTTTTTAGATGAACAAACTAGGTTGCTTACATGTTTCAGGGGTATGCAAGCCCCAGTGAGCCTTCAGAAGGCGGACGAGGAGGCGGACCTCCTAATAGGCTCTAGTCCTTCGTCCATTATTCCACACTCATCTTTAGTTTTCTGATGACTCTTCCCCTGATATTTAAGGGCTGGGATCCATCTGCATATGAATTAGAAGTGTTAATTTCCCCGCATAGGTAGATTTATTCTTTTGAGCAATGGGTCACCTTATCTTAGAAACTCCTGAAAAAGAACTAACTCCTAATACAGTATTGCAAGTCAAATTAACATGATAGTGAATTTGTAGATGATGTTAATGGCAGTGATTATCAGGGATTCAAAAACCAAAGCAAAGTATATACTGTTATCACCTCCCATTTGCTCTGTGGTTTGCAAATCCGGTCACTTCTGTCACTTATTATCCCTTTGGGAGACTTAAACTGGCATAACTCTATCAGAAAATATTAGAGGAGGGGCACTTGGGTGGCTCAGTAGGTTAAGCATCTGCCTTCGGCTCAGGTCATGATCCCAGGGTCCTGGGATCGAGCTCCGCATCGGGCTCCCTGCTCAGGGAGGAGCCTGCTTCTCCCCCTGCCTGCCGCGCCCCCTGCTTGTTCTCCCTCTGTCAAATAAATAAATAAAATCTTAAAAAAAAAAAAAAGGAAATATTAGAGGAATCTTGGAGTCCAGTTAGGGAAGCCAACCCTACTATTCAATAAAGGAAGTCGTTTCTCAGCATCCCTACTGTGTGGATATCCAGCTTTTGTTTAAATCGCTCTGGCATGAACACATTCACTTCCAAAAAAGGCAAGTCACTAAATAAACCTATGTCTCTTTTAAACAAATTCTGAATTATATGTTAAGTTGTTTGCATGTTCCAACAAATGCAGTCTATGGTTAAAGTTTTATCTTGACCCAAATAAATATAGATTGTATTAGATTTGACGTGCAATAAGATTTCATGCCTCCTCTCTATTCATATTAGTTTTTTATCTATGTAACATATGGTATGTGGAGGTGAGTAATTCCTTCAATGCTATTTTTGTTTTAACTATACAAACCAGAAGAGTTCTGTGTTGGGCCCACATCCATGTGATAAGTTTTCTTTACTTTTTTTTTCTTTTTGTTTCTAAAATGTCACCAAACCTGCCATTCATTTAATGAAAAACACATTTTAGTGTTTTCTGTTTTCATAATGTTGTGGACATTATTTGTATGCCCTGAAGCTCTTCTTTTTCCTTGGGAAGAACAATTCTCATATTTAATATACCACTATTCTAATTCAGTCATTACTGATTGATCAAAACTGACATATTGTACCATTTCCTTGGCTGTGGTGATTGCTGTGACAATGGACATATAAACCAACTGGGCCAATCGGTACTCCTTTGGGAGTTTGCAAAATTCAAGACAGTGAGTGCCCTCTACTACATAATAAAAAAACAGTCAGGAAGAGGAGAGAATCAAGTTAACATGCAAAGGAGATGGGGTTGGAAAGATCAAGAGACGCCTCAGAGTTCTGTGGTTACTAATCCCGGTCCCTGAGGTCTCTAAGCCTGCCCAAATCAAAGTTTACGTAGCTACAAAGGACCAGAACCAGGACTGAAACTCAGATGGGCTAGTTTCTAGTTTTTTAATTTGGAAAATATGGTTCTTTGGTTATTTTTATTTGATAGAAATAAGTGCCAGAGATGGAAACTAGATTTTTTAATTAAAGTTCCTACCCTCCAACAATGTAATTTTCTTAATGGGACTGAGGAGCTGTGTGGCTTTAGATGAATCATTTGGAACTCTGTGCTTCTTCAGTTTCTTATTTGTAAAATGAGGGCATGACACACCAGTGCCTAGTGCTAAAGACCCTGGACAGAGGAATCAATGGCCGGTGTAGTCAGTAGAACTGTATCTCTCATGCAGGGCACAGCCCAGGCAGGTGGAGGAAGGAAAGAGCCTGTGGGCAAATGTGAGCAGATTTCTTAGCAGTATAACCACTGTGTATTTGACACTTTCTGCCCTCGCTTTTAGTTCAGAATTTGATCTTGTTTTAGAGATTCACACAACTTCCCCATCCACATCTCACCAGACTTCTTCCACCAGTATCGACAGCTGCATAAAAGGATTTGGATATATGCAGGACAGTTCTTCCTTATCAGCATATGCCCTGAAACAAAGTGCTCTAGAATATCAAGTACAGTACAGCAAGACCCCCCCCCCCCGCAAAAGTTACAGGTGTGTGCATGCATGCGTGTGTATGTGTAAACACGTGTGCACATGCACACACACAGCACTTACATAGTTATTTGTGAGATCCAAAATAACACCTTTTCTTTACTCTAAGGGGATCTCTGTTTCTATAGAGACAGCTGTATCCTGCTGGTTAAGGATGTGGGACCTGGATGAGAATACCTAAGTTGGAATCCTGGCTCTCTCTCTTAATAGATACGTGACCTTGACAAGTAAATCTGTCTGTGCCTGAGTTTCCTCATCTGTGAAATTGAGTCAATAACTACCCACCTCTTAGGGTTATTGTGAATTAAATGACATAATACAGCACTTAGTGCTTGACACATAGTGAGCACTTAGTAAATATTAGTGGAAGAAAACCGTATTCCTAAAGATATTAAATAAAGCATGTTGGATAGTTATGAATGGCAGGCTAAGAAGCTTAAATTCATTGTGTAGGCACTGGGGCAATATTGTATGTTTTTTGGTGGAGGTAAAAACAGGAAAGAGCTGTACTTTAGGAAGATTAGTGTGGTATTAGTGTATAAAAGGGAGTAGAGGGAGAGACATAAATAAAAGGGCAGATAGAGCAGCTGTGGGAAAACACAGGTATGAACAGAAGGAATATATTCGACATACTGAGTTTGAGTTGCCAAGAAGACATCCAAGGAGAATTCGTAGGAGGTAGCTTGAAATGTGGAAGTTGGGGGTATGGAGAGGGGATAGAGCTCAAGAGACTTGGAAGATGTTTATGTAGATTTGATGGGTGAATCAGGGGACTAGGAAAGAGGGGTCTTTTGACTCAGCTTTATGCTGACTATTCTTGGGGCCAAACCAGGAAAACTGATTAAACATACAGTTCTGATGATTTAAGAGAGTTTCAACAGATAGAGGATACCTTAGGGAATTTGTAATGAGTACTGGATGGATTGCGCATTTGATTAATTTCTCATAATGACGATATAAAAGATTAAATGAAAGGTGATCATGCAAAGGGAAATGAAACTCAAAATAAGTATTAGGATTCAAAAGGTGGGTTTTTATTAGTGTACATTCAGATAACACTACTTCAAAATGAGTTTAGAAAAATAAGAGACTAGGATATGCCACA
This sequence comes from Callorhinus ursinus, assembly GCF_003265705.2. Classification (NCBI taxonomy): domain Eukaryota; kingdom Metazoa; phylum Chordata; class Mammalia; order Carnivora; family Otariidae; genus Callorhinus; species Callorhinus ursinus. Next base: position 37,664,368 of record NW_027397076.1, read on the forward strand.
ATATGGAAGAACCTCAAAAATACACTAAATGAAAAAAGCTAGACTCTACAGATCATGTATTGATGCAAATAGGCACAAGGTTTCTTTATGGGATGATGAAAATGTTCTGAAAAGTAGACTGGTGATGGTTGCATAACTCCTCAATCTTACCTTTAAACATCATTAATTTTTTTTTAATATAGAAGGATAGGTGCTCAAAATGAGTATGTGTAGAGTTTTGTTGTTGTTTAACAGCTCCCAAATGGGCAATCAGAGGTTTTTTCTCCACTACGAGAAGTCTATGCATTAGCTCAGTCAAGAAGTATTTAAGTACCAACTCAGAAAAAAAAAAAAAAAAAAAGATAAAAAGTGGAATACAGAATGATTCACCGTGATGCCAGAGGGAAATATTCCCAGTGGTATTTTAGAATATATAATAGAATTGATTATATGCTTTTTTTATTTGAAGTATTAGAGTTCTACCCTAGTATCTCAACTATTATGTAAGTTTAGAGCCAAAAAACTTTTCTGAAACATTGAACCATAGAACTGAGTTTTTTGAATGTGTGGATTTAAATTAAATATTAGCAATTAGGCCTATAGATATGTAGAAATTGAGTTGAATTTCAGTTAATATTCTAAACCTTTAAAGATCTCTGTTCTAGAAACTGAACCAACTCCAAAATATTATGAGGGTTATAGCTAAGTAAATTATTCATAATTAGTAATATTTAAAATATAGGATACAATATAATGCTCAAGTTTTCTTCTTTACTTTTGTACCCTGTCAAGTTTAGGGAGATTAGAGTAAGCATTTCACAGTTTTTATTCATTCAGCAAATACTTGATGATACCCATCACATGTCAGGCATCATTTTAGATGCTGGAGATAGAGTGGTACAGAAGACAAAGATGATCTTTGCCCTATTGTAACCAGGAATCTAACAGGGAAATAGAAAATAAAAAATAGTGCTAAGTGCAATGAAGAAAATCAAATCAAATTTACAGAAGAAAGTATGGACGGTGGTGAGAGGGGTGAGTGTTTTAGCTAAAGTGATCCCTCGTTGAAAACGAGATGTTTGAGCTGACCTTGACTGAAAAGACAGAGCGACTGTGTGGCGATCCAGATAGAAGGCTAGGGCATAAAAACCTCTGGAGTTAGAAATGTACTTACTCTTTTTAACATAATACGTGTATTGACATCTTCTGAATGGGCTGTTCCCTGAAAGTTCGTTTGCAAAAGCAGTTATTTGGAATTCCAAATGCATTTCTTTTTAGGAAAATGTAGGTTCCGAGCCAGACCTGACCATCAAAGTCTTTGCAATATTTGACTAACAGGTAAAATGTGGCTGTGGCCAAAAGAGGCATAGTTATTGGAGAAAGCTTTTATTTTGCTGAAAAAGGTAGAGATGCAGTTGCCATTCATATATAGGTCTCTTAGTCAAATACTGCCATGGGTTGCTTGAATGGCAGTGGTATTTTGGAGGAATGAGAAAATGGTTTATTTTATCTGTAGATTAGTAAAATGTGTCATGGTCTTCTTTACACTTGGATTCTAAATAGTCATTGAGCATAGCTTTTAAGCTAAAAATGTGCTTGCCATGTAATCAGAGGATACTAAAATGTATGATTGTTCTGTGGCTTTTTGTTCATTTTCTGTAGGACAAAAATATACTTTGAAAATCACTACATTATAGAGACTGTCAATGGCTTGTGTATTTTGGGGGAAGTATTATATGTCAAAGAAATTCTTTTCCGGAGAGTGAACAAAGTTGTACATGGTCTTTCAGGTTACAGTCCCCAGCATCACCGTTCTCTGTGCTTTATGGATAATTGGACCTCTTACATTTCTGTTGTTTATTATTTTACTAGCAATAGATAACCAGGGAAATTTTACATTTGTTGTTGGGATGTCAAGCTATTTTCTAGATCAGTTACTGTTTGTTAAATATGATTCAGAGTATTATTTTTTTATATTTAGAAATAAATTCAGTGTGAGATTAAAAATCTTACTGCTTTCTGATGAATGTCTGAATTCCTTTTTAGGAGATGCATCTAACTAATAAACTTTTAAAATGTATGCCTAATTTCAGTGCAGTGGTTTGCGTTTTGTGAAAACAGGTGCTTCTGAGTACTGCTGAAATGGTCTTAGTTTTCATGTTGCTCTTCTGCTGGTGTTGGTATGTGATTCATGAATTTGCAGGTGCGGAAAATAACATTTGATTTGTGAAGCCCCATTTTTGAAATAAAAGTAGGCACATGTCAAATGTAACCAGTATAGAATGTGAAGCCAACAGTGGCCATCTTGCTGATCCTAAAAATGGGATGTAGGTGAACAAAATAGCTGCAGTGGAGAATTTTATGAACAATTACAGTTGGGTTAACACTTGTGTTTGTAAACTGTGATCAGCACATGGAAAAATTCATTCCTGCAAGTACTTTGAAGGCACAAACACAAACTTATACTTTGAAAATACTTTGCTCAGTACATGTCATCCTGCCTGGAATCATCACTTTTTAAGGGAGAAGCTGTCAAAATTTTGGGTGACAAATACAGGTGTTCAGCAGTTGGTTGTAAATGTCCACTTTATGGATTTACAGTGGCCTTTCATTATTGACGTAGAGTTGGGGAATTCCCAGCACCTGAGAACTGTTGTTTATGGCTAGTCTTATCTATCAGTACCAAATTTTCATGATTTATAGGGACAAGTACCTCTTTCGTTTTTAAAAATCCCAGGGGCGCCTGGGTGGCTCAACTGGTTAAGCGTCTGCCTTTGACTCAGGTCATGATCCTGGGAGTCCCAGGGTAGAGCCCTGCATTGAGCCCCGCATCGGACTCCCTGATCAGTGGGGTGTCTGCTTCTCCCTCTGCCCCTCACCCTGCTCTCATGCTCTTTCTGACTCTCTCTCTCTCAAATAAATAAATCAAATCTTAAAAAAAAAAACCCAAGCTTTTGTGTAATGGTGTTTTAGGACCATTTGGAAAATGATCAGGCATAAAAGGAATCTTACAGCTCAAAAAAACTCTTGGGATCTTCCAATCCAGCTCTCTGATTTTGCATATGATTATTATCCTTAACAGCATTGTAATTTGTTCAGTAATTGTTTTTCCAAGGCTTAAATATAGGGGGGAGAAATCTAACTCAGGATTACAGTCAGCTAAGAATACTGGCATAAGTATTTAACTCTGTGAACTTGGTGTATTTTTAATCTTATCTTCCCTCAAACCCTTCCCATTGCTTCAGAGATTGCTTCCATGTGAAGCTTTCCCCCCTACCCCAATCCCAAGGGTTAGATCTGGGGTGCTTTGCATATGGATGATGCCTCACTTACTCTCTTTTCTCTCCTGTTGGTGCCACATAGGCATCTTCATATTCCAGCACCTAGGACAGTGCCTGGCTACCTGCCTAGATACACTCTGGGCCATCCATAGATGTTTCTTGCTTGAAAATCTGTGGAGACTGATTCTCGTGAGCCACCCACAGAAACCTACCTCATTACTTTATAGTCATTATGCATGTATCTGAAATAAGTAGGAGGTTTAGCAGACAGTACTCTTTGGCTATAAGAACTTGAGTTTGCCATATCTATAATTCTGATACTGTCCCTCTCCCTTCTGCTACCCCAGGAGCATAAGAGAACACAGTTCTAACAACAGATTTTTTTTAGATCTAAATGCAAAGAAAATAGAAGTGGAAAGGAAGTGTTCATATTTTATAATGTTGTATAGACCTACCTTGTTTTTTTCAACACACTTGTTAATGTGCAGACTTTTGAGTTTAGTGCATGCTGGGATCTGTGCTGAGTACTTTACATGCATTAGCTCGTTTAATTCTCACAACTCTGTGAGACAGATATTATCATCCTTATTCTCCATAAAACTGGGGCCAAATGAGCTTAATTAAATTTCCCAGTGTCATACAATTATCTGAGCTGTTAGATCTTATTACCAAATATTCATTAAACACATACTATATGCTGGAGCAGGAAACAATAGAGGCCGCATGCGCAGAGTGAGGGCCCGTAGCCTCCCCGCCCCTCCCGCAACGCTCGACCCCGGGATCCCCCCGTCTTGCCTGCCCGCCATGGCCGACAAGGAAGCAGCGTTTGATGATGCAGTAGAAGAACGTGTGATCAACGAAGAGTACAAAATATGGAAAAGAACACCCCTTTTCTTTACGATTTGGTGATGACCCATGCTCTGGAGTGGCCTAGCCTAACTGCACAGTGGCTTGCAGATGTAACCAGACCAGAAGGGAAAGACTTCGGCATTCATCGACTTGTCCTGGGAACACACACGTCAGATGAACAAAACCATCTTGTGATAGCCAGTGTGCAGCTCCCTAACAATGATGCTCAGTTTGATGCCTCACATTACGACAGTGAGAAAGCAGAATTTGGAGGTTTTGGCTCAGTTGGTGGAAAAAATGAAATAGAAATCAAGATCAACCATGAAGGAGAAATAAACCGGGTGCGTTATATGCCCCAGAACCCTTGCATCATTGCAGCAAAGACTCCGTTCCAGTGATGTTCTTTTTGATGATACAGAACATCCTCCCAAACCAGACACTTCTGGAGAGTGCAACCCAGACTTGCATCTGCGTGGACTTCAGAAGGAAGGCTATGGACTTTCTTGGAACCCAAATTTCAGTGGGCACTTACTTAGTGCTTCAGACGACCATACCATCTGCCTCTGGGACATCAGTGCTGTTCCAAAGGAAGGAAAAGTGGTGGATGCGAAGACCATCTTTACAGGACATACAGCGGTAGTAGAAGATGTTTCCTGGCATCTGCTTCATGAGTCTCTGTTTGGGTCAATTGCTGATGATCAGAAACTTATGACCTGGGATACTCGTTCAAACAATACTTCCAAACCAAGCCACTCAGTTGATGCTCACACTGCTGAAGTGAACTGCCTATCTTTCAATCTTTATAGTGAGTTCATTCTGGCCACAGGATCAGCCAACAAGACTGTTGCCTTGTGGGATCTGAGAAATCTGAAACTTAAGTTGCATTCCTTTGAATCACATAAGGATGAAATATTCCAGATTCAGTGGTCACCTCACAATGAGACGATTTTGGCTTCCAGTGGTACTGATCGCAGACTGAAAGTCTGGGATCTAAGTAAAATTGGAGAGGAACGATCCCCAGAAGATGCAGAAGATGCAGAAGATGGGCCACCAGAATTGTTGTTTATTCGTGGTGGTCACACTGCCAAGACATCTGATTTCTCCTGGAATCCCAATGAACCTTGGGTGATTTGTTCTGTATCAGAAGACAGTATCATGCAAGTGGGGCAAATGGCAGAGAACATTTATAATGATGAAGATCCTGAAGGAAGCGTGGATCCAGAAGGACAAGGGTCCTAGATATGTCTGCACTTCTTGTGATTTTAGACTCCTCTTTTTTTCCCTCTCAACTCTGAGATTGATTTAACACTGGTTTTGAGATACAGACTTTGTTTGGCTGTCCCTCTGTGGTAGGTACCATCAACAATGTTATTAGCCCAAACAGAGGGTGTTTTCTAAATATTAACTGGGGGACTTGATTCAGTAAAGCCACAGACTTATATTTAAATTTTCTTTCGGAATTTTCTAGTAACAAAGGTCTCAAGTAGCCACAAAAAGGGGAATATTATGTGTGGTTATTTTTCTTCTTAGGCTATATCCCCAAGATTTTCAGACTCCTTTAAGTAAAGGCTAAAGTAAGGAAGGAGTAGAGCCAAGTGAGGTAGGTGTCTGAGCCATGAAGTATAAATACCACAAGATGTCGTTTTTATTCAGGAAATGGGGGAGATTCAAGTCATATAAATTCCTATTCTAAAATTTTTACACCTGACTTTCCAGGATGCACATTTTCCTATGTAGACCAGTCTCCTCTCAGTTTCTTCGGTTAAGTCAAAACTATGTGTTCCTTTTTCCCCCCATATATTTTTGCTTGTTAGTGTATTTCTTGAGCTGTTTTCATATTGCTTTCCTTTCTGTGAAATGGTTTTTTAAAAAACTTGGGATCACCAAGTTGTAAAGATGTATGTTTTTACCTGACAGTTATACCACAGGTAGACTGTTCAGTTGAGTTGAGAAGAGTGAATTGATAGCTTGTATTTGTTTTTAAAATTAAGTTAATCCTGGATAAGTGTTGCTTTTTTTTTTTTTAGGAGTTAGTCTTTGACCACGAGTTTGGTACCATCTCTATTTTGTGTGACCTCTTTCACCAGCAGGCCTGTTACTCTCCATGACTAACTGTGTAAGTGCTTATAATGGAATAAATTGCTTTTCTACATAAAAACAAAACAAAACAAAACAAAACAAAAAAACCCCACATACTATATGCTGAGAGCTATAAGTGCATCATATCTCCCAACTGTAGTGCTGTGTGCCTTCCTCCCTCATTCTGCCATTCAAGGGTGCTGTCAGGATGGGAACCTCGGCCCCGCTGATAGGTTGTTGAACTCCTGAGTCATCTTGGATATAATTCCATGTCTCCAAAGGTAGAACAAGCAGCAAAATCCACTGCTGTTATGACTAACCATTTTTGTAAAGAAATAAATTTTCTTCTCCATCCTCTTCATTCAATTATTTTGAACTCAATTGCACTTTGAACAGGACAATTTGCTTTACATTCTGGTATAACATTGTGGCATGTGTATGTGTGTTTCCCCACTAAATTTGAAATTAGGAACTAATGTATATTCACAGCATATTTAGATTGAAAGAAAATTTATCACCAAGATGAGCAAACAAATCCAGTCTAGTGTGGGGACCTAGATTTAGCCTTGTTCACTGTCCTTCAGCAGCATAGAAGTGGAGCAGGAGGAATGTGAATATCTGGCCATCTGAATGTGAATGCATATTGTGTCTGTAATACCTAAAACTCAAATTATTAAAAGTTAAACTGCACAAAACCAGTGAAGCTATATGAACAACAATGTGAATACAGGCATAAATCTGTCATAAAAGTAAGAGTTCTCTTAGAGATTCCAAATAAATCCTTGAATTCATGAGAATTGGAAAAGGATATAGGAATTAGTTTTATTTATGTTCTGTATTACCAAGTCACACATGAATCATATCCCCCTTGCCAAATAAAATAATTGGCTGATGGGAAATATTTCTCAAGTAGAGTGAAATTATTTACTATAAAGTATAAATTTTAAGAGTGAATATTATTCTGATTCTTGCCAGCAGTGATCAAGGAACTCTTAGTGCAGGTTATGTCATTTATATTTATCCAGTTTGGACTTCACTTTCAAAGTGTCTTACTTGGATTTTTGTAATTGTCTCAGATGATTAGCTATTTATTCTTTTCATTTGGAAAGTCTCTGTTTTTTTATTTTTATTTTTTTCTTTTTAAAGTTGCAAGTTTCCCAAATAATTAGAAAGTGCAATACTTTATTAACCTGACAGGGGTCTCTTGATTTGAAATGTAATCTCAAGCTTGATACTACCTGGAATTATGTAATGTTAAGAGCAAAGTATAAATTTTAAGTTGTATAGAGAAAAATAGTGATATGTATCATTTTTCAAAATGTAGAGTCCATTCTCTTGCTCTGTTAAGACATTTGGTAATTTTTAATCTTAGCAGGTTTTCTCTGTTTTTGTATCTTTTTCATCTCAGAAATCTCATAAAATCCCATTTTCCAACCTCTCCCTCACCATCAAATCTGAATGTTAAGCTCACCATGGCCTTCAGTTCCTACCTGTCCTTTCCACTTGTCAGAATGTTGCTGACTTCTCATTCTTTCATGAAGCGTCCACTTCCCTGCTTAATCTCCAGGCCCCTCAAGTGCTGGTCTGTCCTGGACTTCTGCCTCACGGGCCTGCCAGTACTTGGCCTTAGTGGCACCAAACCATCTGAGTTCTTTACTCTGCTCCTAGGCTACTGACATTCCTGGAAGAAAAAGACCATACAACCGTAGAGGTTGGTGGTATTACAAACTGAGGAGTTCCAGCCTCAGCTGGGCTTTCAACACTAGTCATCAGTCTTTGCTTTTATCTCTAGTTACTCCCTTTCCCTTTCCCTGAGCAGTTACTCCCAAATTGTACCTGTCTTCTGAACTCCGAACCCGTTCTTCCCCTCCTAAACACAAGCTCAACTGAAGATGTAGACTACTTCCGAGTTCTCTGCTCCCTCCATCCCCTCCCAAGTATCTTTTATAAAGAGTTCTATATATACAGCCCATACTTTCCCATCCCAAAGTACAAAGAAGGTGTTCAGTTAATATTAGACTGAAGAACAATGCCTCATGGTCCTCCAGATGCTACACCAGAAACTCCACTAAAAGTGATACAGTTAAGATCACCAGTGACTTCCTGAATGTAGATTTAGTGGTCTTTTAAAAGATTTCAAAATGTTACTGTTTTTTTAATTATGTTCAGTTAGCCAACATATAGTACATCATGATTTAGTGGTCTTTAAAATGGTGTTAATATTGTTGATCTTTCTGTAACATTGGTCGTCATTTTGGTTTTTGAGTCTTTCCTTGCTTGGCTTCTACGACCCATTTTCTACCAGGTTCTTCTTGCCTTTCTTTGATCACCTTCTACTTCTCCCCCTTGTATTCTTGAATGCCCCAGAGTTCAGTCCTGGCTTTTTGCCTTCTCCATCTGTAAACTCTTCCGGGGAAACCTTTGCCTCCTTCTTCTTTGTAGATTAGATTCATGAATGAGCACTCGATCCATATTGCGGACTCTCCTCTGGATGTTCTATCATCTCAGATTTCAGCGTTTCCTAAACTGAAGTCAGTACCTTATCTCCCACTCCAAACAGGCTTGATCCACTTTCCTTCTCTCTTTTAAAGGCATTGTCCTCGAAAAAGTTGTCCAAAATAGGAAGCTCAAAATCATTCCTCATTCGAGCTTCTCTCAGTTTTTCAATTATATTTTATCTACTTCATCCACTTCATACTTCATCTTTGTATTCCCTCTCCACTTAGGCTAGCCCATAGTTGGAGCTTAATAAATGTTTAATTTTATTTTATTTCACACCAAACTGTAGACAACTAGAATAGTGGATTCCAAGGGACAAATCTATCTTCAACTTTGATGTATATATTAATATTTAGGCCTACTAGAAAGATACTTGGCAGTTGATGATGCCTCGAGGCTAAAATTTTTCTGAGCTATTCTATTAGTGTCATAGTATTTTCAGTTCATGATTTTGACCTTGTTCATTAAAAACAAAGTGGGCAGCTCAAGTCTCAAGGACCTGTGTAGCTGGAAATATTAGCTTGGGGTCTAGAATTCAATAACCATTGATTGCTCAGTCCAAAGCAGTTTATTGTTGATTTCTTTCCCTAAAATGGAATCAATTATTCTTGCCTATACATTTTTATTAATGGACTGGCTATTTGGATTAGAATAATGAATTGAAGTATAGTGGCATATTGAAAATATGAAAAATAAAGTGTTTTTCACTTTAAAATGTTGATCTACTATATCACAAAGTATATCAGAGGAAGTTAATGAAGAAAGGCAATAGAGGTAGTGAGAACATTTAATTGATTCTAAATGGTAGCTCTAAACATTGTTTAAATTTAACATCAAAGAAAATTCTTTTTTATAGGACAGAAACGTTTTTGCTTATGACAGTTTTTAATTGACCAAAATGATTAGAGTTTTCATGTTCTTTGTAATTTTCGTTCAGTTTTTCTTTAAACCATTACAATAACTATTTTCTCAGAGAAAATAAATTAAAATGAAATTATGAGAGGTTTAAGTTCAGAAGAGGAGTAATTTAGATTGCATCATTTTGAAAAAAATAAAGACTAAAAACAACCTTTGGAGTGCAAATTTCAAATTTAAGGACATATTTAAATGGTTAATAGAAAAGAAATGTCACATGCCAATAAACAGAAAATTAATTATGAATCATTCTTAGCTATTTCTGTAGTACAGCCTGGATACTATAGTTTGATAATAAGCATTGCAATAATAATAGCTTTATTTTATTTCAGAATTTTACAATGCTTTTATACACATTTTACTTTGTGGCCCTTCTAGCAATCTTATAAGTTGATAAATCAGCTGTTATTATTGTTACTGCCCATTTTGTAGATGAGGGGGAAAAGTACTGGAAAATTAAATGGCTTGATCATTGTCGCACAAACAATGAGTTGTGGGGCGCCTGGGTGGCTCAGTGGGTTGGGCGACTGCCTTTGGCTCGGGTCGTGATCCCGGGGTCCCGGGATCGAGTCCCGCATCGGGCTCCTTGCGCGGCGGGCAGCCTGCTTCTCCCTCGGACCCTCCCCCCTCTTGTGCGCGCTCTCTCTCTCTCTCTCTCTCTCTCTCTCTCTCTCATTCTTTGAAACAGGCTCTTCTGTCCTGTTTATCTTCCTGTGCCTGGGACATGGCAGGTGCACAGTGTACTTGCTGAATAGTAGCCTATCCTAGAACGGAATTTCAACTGTCCGTCCCTGAAAGAGTCTTGCTACTCAAATACAGTATTGTATCAACCTAAAGAGAATTATGCTGTGCACTTGAAAATCCTGACAGTGCACTTTTAATGTCCTATAAAGTACTTTTTATAAATTGAGAGTTGTCATGGGAAACGTAACAAAGAGGCAGAGGACAAGTATTTTATTATTAATCTATCTGGGGTTAATTCCATCCTATTAGTTATCTATTGCAGCATGACAAATTACCCCAAAATATAGTAGCTCAAAACGGGAAACATTTATTATATTACAGTTCCTGTGAGTTGGAAGTCTTGGCGCAGCTTAGCTCAGTGCTCGGGCTCACTGTGTCTCATAGGCTGTGATCAAGGTTTAGACCTGGGTGGTAGTCATCTCAAGTCTGGGTGGGGGGAGGGCCCCCTTCTAAGCTTACTTATGTGACTGTGGTCTCAGGCCCTTGCTGGCTGTTGGTTGGAGACATCAGTTTTTCCCATGTGGGTCTCTCCCCTAAGTAGCTCAAACATGGTAGCTGGTTTCCCTCAGAGCAAGTGAGCTGAGAGAGAGAGTGAGAAAGGGTAAGCAAGACAAAAGCCACAGTCTCATTGTAACTTAGTCTTGGAACTAACAACCCATCACTCTTGCTTTCTGTTTATTAGAAGAGAGTCACCAGGTCAGCCCAATCCCAGGAGGTTGGGATTACAGCAGATTGTGAATACTATGAGGTCAGAATCATTGGGGCCATCTTAGGGCTGGGTACAACATTTATATTTAATGGTGTTGCTCAAATAGAATAAATCAGAAGAAATAAAATTCCAACAGACTGACCTCCACCTTGTCCAAACTTTTTAAGGAAATAATTATAGAAACCCAACTCAAACTGGCTGCAGTTATTCTCCTTTCATTTTTTTTTAAAAAAGATTTTATTTATTTATTTGAAAGAGAGAGAGCACAAGCAGGGGGTGGAGCAAGGGGAGTGGGAGTAACACACTCCCCACTGAGCAGGGACCCTGACGTGAGGCTCGATTCCAGGACCCTGAGATCATGACCTGAGTCGAAATCAAGAGTCAGACACCTAACTGAGCCACCCAGGAGCCCTTGACTTTAGAGTTTTAACGAGTAAGTTTTAAAAGAAAGTCATATTGGGGAGGGTATGTGCTGTGAATTGTGTAAGATTGTTGAATCACAGACCTGTACCTCTGAAACAAAGAATACATTGTATGTTTTAAAAAAAAGAAGAAGATAGCAGGAGGGGAAGAATGAAGGGGGGGGAATTGGAGGGGGAGATGAACCATGAGAGACGATGGACTCTGAGAAACAAACTGAGGGTTCTAGAGGGGAGGGGGTGGGGGGATGGGTTAGCCTGGTGATGGGTATTAAAGAGGGCACGTTCTGCATGGAGCACTGGGTGTTATACGCAAACAATGACTCATGGAACACTACATCAAAAACTAATGATATAATGTATGGTGATTAACATAACATAATAATAAAAATAAACAAAAAATAAAAGAAAAAAAATAAAAGAAAGTCATATACTTGAAGAAGCAGGCTTATTTTAAATAAATGTTGTGGAGGTCGATAGCAAAACCAAATCTCATTTGTCCGACTTGGCGAAGTTTCCACCCGTGGTTCCATGAAAAAGGGGCCCTGCCCAGCAGGCCCATGACTGTGGGCTTCTCGTCTTCCTAGCCCCAGGAGGACACCTGGGAGTCAGTATGTCCTGGAGAGCCACCAACTAAGGTTCTCACCACTCTCCTTCCAGCAGCAGCAGCTTGCAGGCTGGACATTTGGTGGAGAGACTGTTCCAGCAACTTTCATTCTTTTTGAGTTCTCATTTCTAGACGTTGTGTGAGGCGTGGGGGATGCTGAGAAAAACAGAACATGGTCCATGTCCATATGTGATTTAGAGATAAATGATATCTGCACTTGGGTTTTGGGGAAGAAGAAAGCAGTGGCTTAACTGGTCCTGGTAGAAAAGCCACAAAGGTAAACATGGCTTCTGAAACCATCCACATCCTGCTGCCTGCTGGTTGCCACCTGGCTCACATGATGATGTGTTTTCCAGGCCAGCCCAGCAGTGAAGGACTGATGGCCTCCATGTGCCTCAGGTGTTTGCCCATGTGCCAGGTTTATTTTGCAAAACATGGTTATCATATCTATCCTCCAGCATGGATTTAAGTTTGTCCCCCACAACACCCATCCCCAAGTTCCCAGATTTCTTCACTTTCCTCCCAGCGCTTGTCCCAGTCAAAAAATTATCATCTCGAGGGGCGGAGCAAGATGGCAGAGGAATAGGAGACCTGGATTTCGTCTGGTCTCAGGAATTCAGCTGCATAGGGATCAAACCATTCTGAACACCTACGAACTCAACAGGAGATGAAAGAAGAGAGTAGCAACCACTCTCTGAACAGAGAAGCGACCACTTACTGGAAGGTAGGACGTGCGGAGAAGTGAATCCGAGGCGATATTCGGGAGGATGGACGGCGGGGGAGGGGGCCTCCGGTGGCCGCTTCTGGCAAGTGCTAGAGCTGCGGAGCACAAAATTGGAACTTTTAGAAGTTGGCTCGGCGGAGGGACGTCGCTCCAGTGGCTAAGCAGGAGGTGGAAACCTCGCGGGACAGTGTGGTCTCAGGACCCTCGGGGTCACAGAAAGACTGGGGGTGCCTGAGTGCGGCAGAGCTCCCAGGTATCGGAGCGGGGAAGCCGGCTGCAGAGACGGAGCCGAGGCGCGGGCTCTCAGCTCGGGGTGGCCATAAACTGTGATCCGCGGCCCAGTCGGGCCACTGCTCCTGCAGCAGGGACCCAACAAGCGGCAGGTCCGGGGAGACTCCCCTTCCTCCCCCGGGAGGAGCGGCGCGGGAGTGCACCGCAGGGATCTGCTGGGTTTGGAGACTCCACACGGGGTCGGGAGCCAGAGATAGCAACGCTCGGTCACAGGCCAGGTGAGCACGCAGTGCGGCCGGAGACCGGGGAGACGGGAGTGACTGTTTTTCTCTGGGGGCGCACTGAGGAGCGGGGCCCCGAGTTCTCAGCTCCTCCGGGTGCAGACTAGGAGGCCACCATTTTCACCCTGGTCCTCCAAAGCTGTACCAAGAGCTTGCAGGGAACAAAGCTCCCGAGAGCAAACCGGAGCAGCTTGCTTAGCCCGGACCGACAAGGGCGGGGCAATTCCGCCTCCGGCAAAGACATTTGGGAACCACGGCAACAGGCCCCTCCCCCAGAAAATCAGCACGAACAGCCAGCCAAGACCAAGTTTACCGATCAAGGAGAACGGGAGAACTTTACCATGACTCATTAGTTTTTCAAAGTTAATTTTTTTACCTGTTTTTTTTTAAATTTTTTTCCCTTTTTCAATCAACATCTTATCAATCCCTTTTTTAAAAAAACATTTTTTATTTTTCATTTTTAGAGTCATATTTTATCCCTTCATAGTACTTACCCTTATTTTTGGCATATATATATAAGTTGTTCTCTCTTTAAAATTTTGAGATACAGTTTCTTCTAACAGATCAAAATATACCCTAAATCACTAGTGTATGGCTTTGTTCTAGTCTCCTGCCTGATCACACTCTCTCCCTTTTTTCTCTTTCTTTTTTATCTTCTTTCTTTTTTCAAACAACTTAGCAATTCCTTTTATAAAATCTTTTATACATTTCATCTTTACAGTCATCTTCCATCCCTTCATTGTATCAACTCTTATTTTGTACATATATAAGTCTTTCTTCCTTTAAAATTTTAGGAGGCACTTTTTTCTAACAGACCAAAATATGCCCAAAATCTAGTGTGTGGCACTGATCTATGCACTAGCCTGATCATATTTGATCATATTCTGTTTTATTTTGTTATTGTTCTGTTTTTGTTTTTATCTTTTTCTCTTTGTTTTTTTTTTCTCTTTTTTCTTTCTTTCCCTTTTTTCCCCCTGGTTTCAGGTCTTTTCTGATTTGTATAGAGTATATTTGCTGGGGATGTTGTTAACCTGTTAGCATTTTGTTCTCTCATTCATCTATTCTCCTCTGGACAAAATGACAAGACGAAAAAAATCACCTCAGCAAAAAGAACAAGAGGTAGTACCATCAGCCAGGGACTTACTCAATACAGACATTAGTACGATGTCGGACCTCGAGTTCAGAATCATGCTTTATAGATACTAGCTGGGCTGGAAAAAAGCGTGGAAGTTATTAGAGAAATCCTTTCTGGAGAAATAAAAGAACTAAAATGTAACAAAGTCGAAATCAAAAAGGCTGTTAATGACGTGCAATAAAAAATGGAGGCACTAACTGCTAGGATAAATGAGGCAGAAGAGAGAATCAGCGATATAGAAGACCAAATGATGGAAAATAAAGAAGCTGAGAAAAAGAGAGAGAAACAACTACAGGATCACGAGGGCAGAATTCAAGAGATAAGTGATACGATAAGATGAAACAACATTAGAATAATTGGGATCCCAGAAGAAGAAGAAAGAGAGAGAGGGGCAGAAGGTATATTGGAGCAAATAATAGCAGAGAACTTCCCTAGTGTGAGGAAGGAAACAGGCATCAAAATCCAGGAGGCACAGAGAACCCCTCTCAAAATCAATAAAAATAGGTCAACACCCCGACGTCTAATAGTAAAACTTACGAGTCTCAGAGACAAAGAGAAAATCCTGAAAGCAGCTCGGGAGAAGAGATATGTAACCTACAATGGTAGAAACATTAGATTAGCAACAGACCTATCCACAGAGACCTGGCAGGCCAGAAAGGACTGGCATGATATCTTCAGAGCACTAAACGAGAAAAATATGCAGCCAAGAATACTATATCCAGCTAGGCTGTCATTGAAAATAGAAGGAGAGATAAAAAGCTTCCAGGACCAACAAAAACTAAAGGAATTTGCAAACACGAAACCAGCCCTCTAAGAAATATTGAAAGGGGTCCTCTAAGCAAAGAGAGAGCCTAAAAGCAGCATAGATCAGAAAGGAACACAGACAATATACAGTAACAGTCACCTTACAGGCCATACAATGGCACTAAATTCATACCTTTCAATAGTTACCCTGAATGTAAATGGGCTAAATGCCCCAATCAAAAGACACAGGCTATCAGATTGGATTAAAAAACAAGACCCATCAATATGCTGCCTGTAAGAGACTCATTTAGGACCCAAAGACACCCCCAGATTGAAAGTGAGGGGGTGGAAAACCATTTACCATGCTAATGGACACCAAAAGAAAGCTGGGGTGGCAATCCTTATATCAGACAAATTAGATTTTAAAACAAAGACTGTAATAAGAGATGAAGAAGGACACTATATCCTACTTAAAGGGTCTATCCAACAAGATCTAACAATTGTAAATATCTATGCCCCGAACATGGGAGCAGACAATTATATAAGGCAATTAATAACAAAAGTGAAGAAACACATTGACAACAATACAATAATAGTGGGGGACTTTAACACCCCCCTGACTGAAGTGGACAGATCATCTAAGCAAAAGATCAAGAAGGAAATAAAGACTTTAAATGACACACTGGACCAAATGGACTTCACAGACATATTCAGAACATTCTATCCCAAAGCAACGGAATACACATTCTTCTCTAGTGCCCATGGAACATTCTCCAGAATTGATCACATCCTAGGTCACAAATCAGGTCTCAACCGCTACCAAAAGATTGGGATCATTCCCTGCATATTTTCAGACCACAATGCTTTGAAACTAGAACTCAATCACAAGAGGAAAGTCGGAAAGAACTCAAATACATGGAGGCTAAAGAGCTTCCTACTAAAGAATGAATGGGTCAACCAGGAAATTAAAGAAGAATTAAAAAAATTCATGGAAACCAATGAAAATGAAAACACAACTGTTCAAAATCTTTGGGATACAGCAAAGGCAGTCCTGAGAGGAAAGTATATAGCAATACAAGGCTTTCTCAAGAAACAAGAAAGGTCTCAAATACACAACCTAACCCTACACCTAAAGGAGCTGGAGAAAGAACAGCAAATAAAGCCTAAACCCAGCAGGGGAAGAGAAATAATAAAGATTAGAGCAGAAATCAATGAAATAGAAACCAAAAGAACAGTAGAACAGATCAAGAAAACTAGGAGCTGGTTCTTTGAAAGAATTAACAAGATTGATAAACCCCTGGCCAGACTTATCAAAAAGAAAAGAGAAATGACCCAAATCAACAAAATCATGAATGAAAGAGGAAAGATCACAACCAACACAAAAGAAATACAAACAATTATAAGAACATATTATGAGCAACTCTGTGCCAGCAAATTAGATAACCTGGAAGAAATGGGTGCATTCCTAGAGATGTATCAACTACCAAAATTGAACCAGGAAGAAATAGAAAACCTGAACAGACCTATAACCACTAAGGAAATTGAAGCAGTCATCAAAAATCTCCCAACAAACAAAAGCCCAGGGCCAGATGGCTTCCCAGGGGAATTCTATCAGACATTTAAAGAAAAATTAATACCTATTCTCCTGAAAGTGTTCCAAAAAATAGAAATGGAAGGAAAACTTCCAAAATCCTTTTTTGAGGCCACCATTACTTTGATCCCCAAACCAGACAAAGACCCCATCAAAAAGGAGAATTACAGACCAGTATCGTTGATGAACATGGATGCAAAAATCCTCACCAAAATACTAGCCGATAGGATCCAACAGTACATTAAAAGGATTATTCACCACGACAAAGTGGGATTTATCCCTGGGCTGCAAGGTTGGTTCGACATCTGCAAATCAATCAGCGTGATACAATACATTAACAAAAGAAAGAACAAGAATCATATGATCCTCTCAATAGATGCAGAAAAAGCATTTGACAAAGTACAGCATCCTTTCTTGATCAAAACTCTTCAGAGTATAGGGGTAGAGGGTACATACCTCAACATCATAAAAGCCATATATGAAAAAACCTACAGTGAATATCATTCTCAATGGGGAAAAGCTGAGAGCTTTTCCCCTAAGGTCAGGAACGCGGCAGGGATGTCCACTATCACCACTGCTATTCAACATAGTGTAAGAAGTCCTAGCCACAGCAATCAGACAACAAAAAGAAATCAAAGGCATCCAAATCGGCAAAGAAGAAGTAAAACTCTCACTCTTTGCAGATGATATGATACTGTATGTGGAAAACCCAAAAGACTCCACCCCAAAACTGCTAGAACTCATACAAGAATTCAGTAAAGTAGCAGGATATAAAATCAATGCACAGAAATCAGTGGCCTTCCTATACACCAACAACAAGACAGAAGAGAGACAAATCAAGGAGTCGATCCCATTTACAATTGCACCCAGAACCATAAGATACCTAGAAATAAATTTAACCAAAGAGGCACAGGATCTGTACTCAGCAAACTATAAAATACTCATGAAAGAAATTGAAGAAGACACAAAGAAATGGAAAAACGTTCCATGCTCATGGATTGGAAGAACAAACATTGTGAAGATGTCAATGCTTCCTAGAGCAATCTACACATTCAATGCAATCCCCGTCAAAATACCATCCACTTTTTTCAAAGAAATGGAACAAATAATCCTAAAATTTGTATGGAAGCAGAAGAGACCCCGAATAGCCAGAGGAATCTTGAAAAAGAAAAGCAAAGCTGGCGGCATAACCATTCCGGACTTCCAGCTCTATTACAAAGCTGTCATCATCAAGACAGTATGGTACTGGCACAAAAACAGACACATAGATCAATGGAACAGAATCGAGAGCCCAGAAAAGGACCCTCAACTCTATGGTCAACTCATCTTCGACAAAGCAGGAAAGAATGTCCAATGGAAAAAAGACAGTCTCTTCAACAAATGGTGTTAGGAAAATCGGACAGCCTCATGGAGAAGAATGAAACTGGACCATTTCCTTACACCACACACAAAAATAGACTCCAAATGGTTGAAAGACCTAAACGTGAGATAGGAGTCCTTCAAAATCCTAAAGGAGAACACAGGTAGCAACCTCTTCGACCTCAGCCGCAGCAACTTCTTCTAGAAACATTGCCAAAGGCAAGGGAAGCCAGGGCAAAAATGAACTATTGGGATTTCATCAAGATAAAAAGCTTTTGCACAGCAAAAGAAACAGTCCACAAAACCAAAAGACAACCGACAGAATGGGAGAAAATATTTGCAAATGACATATCAGATAAAGGGGTAGTATCCAAAATCTATAAAGAACTTATCAAACTCAACACCCAAAGAACAAATAATGCAATCAAGAAATGGGCCGAAGACATGAACAGAGATTTCTGCAAAGAAGACATCCAAATGGCCAACAGACACATGAAAAAGTGCTCAACATCACTGGGCATCAGGGAAATCCAAATCAAAACCTCAATGAGATACCACCTCACACCAGTCAGAATGGCTAAAATTAACAAGTCAGGAAATGACAGATGTTGGCGGGGATGCGGAGAAAGGGGAACCCTCCTACACTGTTGGTGGGAATGCAAGCTGGTGCAACCGCTCTGGAAAACAGTATGGAGGTTCCTCAAGCAGTTGGAAATAGAGCTACCATACGATCCAGCAATTGCACTACTGGGTATTTACCACAAAGATGCAAATGTAGGGATCCGAAGGGGTATGTGCACCCCAATGTTTATAGCAGCAATGTCCACAATAGCCAAACTGTGGAAAGAACCAAGATGTCCATCGACAGATGAATGGATAAAGAAGATGTGGTATATATACACAATGAAATATTATGCAGCCATCAAAAAGAATGAAATCTTGCCATTTGCAACGACGTGGATGGAACTGGAGGGTGTTATTCTGAATAAGTCAATCAGAGAAAGACATGTATCATATGACCTCACTGATATGAGGAATTCTTAAGCTCAGGAAACAAACTGAGGGTTGCTATAGTGATGGGTGTGAGGGATGGGGTGGCTGGGTGATAGACATTGGGGCGGGTATGTGCTATGGTGAGTGCTGTGAATTGTGCAAGACTGTTGAATCACAGATCTATACTTCTGAAACAAATAATGCAACATATGTTAAAAAAAAAAGAAAAAAGAAGATAGCAGGAGGGGAAGAATGAAGGGGAGTAAGTCGGAGGGGTAGACAAACCATGAGAGACGATGGACTCTGAATAACAAACTGAGGGTTCTAGAGGGGAGGAGGGTGGGGGGATGGGCTAGCCTGGTGATGGGTATTAAAGAGGGCACGTTCTGCGTGGAGCACTGGGTGTTATGCACAAACAATGAATCATGGAACACTACATCAAAAACTAATACTGTAATGTATGGTGATTAACATAACAATAAAAAATTTAAAAAAAATTATCATCTCAATACCAAAATGTAGATCATTTGCTAAACCAAATCACTTTCTTTTTAAAACTCACAAGGTGTATGATTTTCTGATAACCCACAGTATTATGGATGAGTTTTTGTTTTGGTTTGGTTTTTTGTTTGTTTTTGCTTATTAACCACAATAAGCCTTTAAATGATGGGATTTCAGGCAAAGTAGGAGAGAACATTTTGGATTGGAATGCTTTATTGAATTTTGCTTCTAAGCATATCCTATTTAGATATGAAGAAATCCCACTTTGATATCTACTCTGATATGGGGATTTGCAGCCTGTCCTTTCAGAAATAGCCCCATTTCCTAAACCTTCTTCTTCCACCCTTACTTAACTTTCTTCTACTTTCCTTTTCTTATATCTAACTTCTTTGGAGTTTGAGGCCTATACTGGCTTAGTAGAATATTAAATAGCGTAAGTCAATAGAGATATGAAGTTGGCATTAAAATCAGCCTTCAGATGTGATAATAAAGACAGCCAGATCATGGAAGGTAGAGATAGCCCCACTGTGCAAGGCTGGTTAGACCTCACTAGAAACATTCCGTTTGCTTCGGAGAGATGTGGGCAAACTAGAGCACCGCCAGAGAAGAATGACATGAAATACATGACCAGCCTGGCTAAAAGAACGGAATGTGTTTACCTTAGTCAGGAGGAGACTTCGCAGAAAAATAGCAGAGAGGAGGTTGGAGGTACAGTAATGCTACCATGTGCAACCCACGAATTTGCTTTGTGTGGCCTTTAATGAAAAACAAGACTAAAATCAATGAGTAGCTTTGAGGAAAGATATTTTTTTCCGAAAGCATTAACACTTCTTTTCTGTGATTACTGTTAGCAATGTGAGAGAAGGAATGTATGCACAGAGAAGCTGGGTGGAAAATAGCTTATCTATCTTGTGCTAACTCCAGTCGGTGGATGGAATATGGTTCCAATAGTGTCGTCATTTTGAGCATAGGAGTAAAATGACCCTGGCTTTGAATGCCAGCTCTTCCAACACTGTGACTTAACATCTGACTCTCAGCATCTGCATCTCTAAAAGGGGAATAATAGTAGGTACCTACCTCACTGGGGATATAAAGGAGATAAGCTGTAGAAGGTAGTTGGTACCGTGCCTTACACATGATAAGTGATCAATGTTAGCATTGTGAAAGATTGTGAGGTCAAACAAAGAAAGATTATGAGATATTAGGTGGGAGAGCAAAGCTGATCAATTAGTGATGTCTGTCATGGGAGTGAAAGAAAGTAGACCATATATTTATCATCTTTGGGGTATAGTCAAATGAAATGATCATTTCACTCAGGCCTTGTATTTTATTTTTTATGTTACATAGTTTTCTACTTACAACCTAAAAAATAAATTAGAGGGAACATTAGCTTAAATCAGGGAGCTTCTGCCATGCATCTTCTCTTTCCTTCCTTCCATCTCTTCTTGTATATCATAAGTTTAAAAATATGACAATTATATGGAAAGAAAATACACTTTTTCTACCATTCTGTTAACCTTGCTAGTCTTGCAGGGTGAATGAATTGGAGGGAAATACACTTTACAATGCACAATGAATGAGCCTATGCTTCCTAAGTCTTAGTTCTACTGTAGATTAGATATTTAGAAAGAATCTGAGGAAAATCAAATGTTAAAGCAAGCTGTCTTTTACCAAATCTAATATATCTGACCTGAATATACTGTTCTTATATTTGTATTGAACTCAAAATAGTGTTGTGTTCACACTTTAGGATATGAATAGTTACTTAGACCCTACTTGGAGTACCTTATCTTATATATGCATGGATCCTTAAGAAGAAAACTGTAAAATTGATATGTAGGAAACAAACTGAGGGTTGTTGGAGTGGTGGGGGGGTGGGAGGGACGGGGTGGCTGGATGATAGACATTGGGGAGGGTATGTGCTATGGTGAGCGCTGTGAATTGTGCAAGACTGTTGAATCACAGATCTGTACCTCTGAAACAAATAATGCAATATATGTTAAAAAAAAATAAAGAAGAAGATAGCAGGAGGGGAAGAATGAAGGGGAGTAAATCGGAGGGGGAGACGAACCATGAGAGACAATGGACTCTGAGAAACAAACTGAGGGTTCTAGAGGGGAGGAGGGTGGGGGGATGGGTTAGCCTGGTGATGGGTATTAAAGAGGGCACGTACAGCATGGAGCATTGGGTGTTATGCACAAACAATGAATCATGGAACACTACGTCAAAAACTAATGATGTAATGTATGGTGATTAACATAACAATAAAAAATTTAAAGTAAAATGCACATAAATTTTAATAAATTTTGGATTGTACACACAAAAAAATTGATGTGTTGGCCATGAATTTTTAACACTACCTATTGTATGTTGTTAAGAACATTACTAAGGAAATAAAGACATGTCATTAAAGGAGGTAATGTTTCAAGGTTATCTCCCTGGATGTTGAATAACTCCTAGAAAGCTAAGCACAGCCACTTCTATATAGATGGCTGCCAAGAGGAAAGTGTTATTGCTCCTGAAGATAATAGCATTGGTCTAGGGGATGGATGTATTTTCCTAAGATATGAATAAGAGAGAATAGCTGGATTATAACATAGAAATAAATTACTCACTTTTTTCCACCACGACATAATGATCAAGAAACAACGCATCTTGGGGCACCTGGGTGGCTCAGTCGTTAAGCGTCTGCCTTCAGCTCAGTCATGGTCCCAGAGCCCCGCATCGGGCTCCCTGCTCGGCGGGAAGGCTGCTTCTCCCTCTCCCACTTCCCCTGCTTGTGTTCCCTCTCTCACTGTGTCTCTCTCTGTCAAATAAATAAATAAAAATCTTAAAAAAAAGAAAGAACGCATCTATATCTATTTACTTACTTACCCTTCAGCTTAGAAATGTGGTAAAGTACTATTAAATCAAAGAAATAATATGGTCCTTTGATTAAATCTTAGACTCTAGATTGAGAACTAATCAGAATCCTGGATCCTCTACTTAATTGATGTTTAATCTTGTCAAAGTATGTGACCTTTTCTAAGCATCTCTGGGTTCCCCCTCTGTAAAATGGGGACAAGTGTTCATACCTGTTGACTCTTGGGGTGATTACATTAGATCAGTAGCAATGCTGTTATCACAGGGACTGCTGCATGGGAAGCCATAAGAGTAACTGTCATTATTAATAGTTAATAATGGTTGAAGAGTCAAGAGCCCTGGGTTCTGAACTCATCTCAATACTAACTAGCTGTGTAATTTGGGGAAACTTCATCAGTTCTCTGGACCTTCATTTCCTTAATTTTCCTTAAAGAAATTGATTGAATTATTTTGAAGAGTACTTCAGTTCTAAAATACTATCCTGGTTAGCAAAAGCACTTAAAAATTCAAAGTAAAAAAGCCTCCACTATTCCTAAGTGGTGGTTAATTTTCCCTTCTTAAACATTTCCTTTTGTAAGGGAAAGACGTTTTGCTTTCCCCACCTCTATTTTCCCTAGGAATTTCACTGCCTCTAGTTCAAGGGAAAGGTGTTAAAAAGAAAATTAACACCTTGTTACCGTGTGAACACTAACTGCTCTTAATTACTCACTTTAAAATAGCTCATTGTTAATGGGCTTGGAAATCCTGTCTCAATCCAGATTCTTAATATTCCTCTAGCAAACATAAACCTATCAATTTTTAAAGTAAGCCTCTTATTAAAGTCTAACATTCATATAGAAAAGTATTCCAATTAAAAACTCACAACTTGCTGAATATTTATGAAGTGAACACCCATGTAACCGGCACCTAGATCAAGAAACAGAACATTATCAGCACCTCAAGATCTCCTTCATGTGCCCTTTCCATTCACTAACTCCTGTCCAGGATTAACCACTATCCTGATCTGCACCATTGTAGATGACTTGTCGCATGTTTTTGAAGTTGATGTAAATGAAATCAAATGGCACGTAGTCATTTCTATTGACTACACAGCTTGGAGTAGAACTACTAGTGCATTGTGTCTGCATGTGTTCAGCTTTAACCGATCCTGCCAGTCTTCAAAAATGGTCCCACTAATTTATACACTCGTCCCCTAACTCCAGCAGGAAGTGAGAATTCCATTTGATTATCTGTCTATTTTAAAACCGCATTTCTTAAAGCAGGCTACTGTCTTGAATTAGGTTATACGGATTTCTTCCCAACACCTGTACCCTCCACTTCAGGTGATGATACACTCTGGTTGGCCCTGGACAGACCCTGGAGTTACCAAGTTTATACCTGCTCTCTTTGCATACTTATTATTAGTGCTCCCTTTACTTTCAAATTGTCCAGGCTTATGGAGGGATGAAAATGTTCTAAAATTAGATTGTAGAGATGGTTGCCAAACCCTGTGACCATAATTTAAAAAAATAATAATTGAATTATAAACTTTATATGGACAGATTTTATGGTTTGTGAGTTACATCTCAATAAAGCTGTTTTGAAAAACTGTCCCAGTTTGGACGGTAAATTATGTGGTCATCCTGCTTGACCCCATTTTTGCCATTTGCAAACAAGTTTTAAAGAGAGAAAAAGGAAAAAAAAAAACAGAATGAGTCTGTCTGCTTCTTTTAGGAAAAAACAAACAAACAAACAAAAAAACCCTCTCTGGCATGGGTTTTGAAGCATTTGCTAGCAAGAGGTGCCATCCAAAGCGAAGGAAAATTGATTATCTTACACTGATCATTAAGCTACCCTTTTGAAAGAGGAATCCTTCCACTTGTATTGAATTTGTTTTGTAGTTTATCAAAAAAAGGGAGACTTTTGAAATAAACATGCCTCACAAGCTTTTCCAAAAGATCAAAAATTTTAATTAAAACTCTCACATCTCTGTCACTATTGCTGAGTAACAAACCACCCCAGAAGTCAGTGGTAAAAATCGCCATCTTACCATGCTCTTGGATTCCATGGGTCAGGGATTCAGGGGCTCAAGCAGAGATGGCTTGTGTACTCTGCTGTGTCTGAGGCCTCAGCTCATTGTTGGCTGGGACCTCGGCTCAGCTGTCAGCTAGAAGACATACACATGGCCTCTCCCTGTAGGTGAATTTGGGCTTTCTCACAGTGTGGCAGCTGGGTTCCAAGAGGATGCATCCCTAGAGGGCAAGGTGGAAGGAAGTGTATGGCATTGTAGGATTTGGTCTCAGAAGTCATCTAGAGTCACTTTTGCCATACTCTGTTGATTAAGTTTGTCACAAAATTCTGTCCAGATTCCAGGGGGAGTGGGGGAGGATAAAGACCTCCTTACCTGATGGGAGGGGTGTCAAGGTCACAGTGTATTAAAAACACGTAGAATGGGAGATACTGTGGGGTGCAGCTTTGGAAAATAGGCCTCCCCTTTATCTGGATCTTCTCTTTCCTTCACTGCAGTTGTTCCTGTCCTGTTCAATTTGGATTTCACCCCTGGTAGTTTCTCCTCGGTATGGGGTCCTATCCAGGAAGGGAGCCCTGGCTGGATTGGATGCAGAAGCTCACAGAGGCTAACTGTTCCCGACCATTTAGCCCTTGCCATGGGTCCCTTGCCCTCACTGGCTTTTGGATTGGGCAGCTTCAGCCACTGTTATTAAATTGGCCTGCAGTATTCTCTAGCAAATACCTACCTGTTGGCTCTTTGTGGGTTTTCTTGTTCTCGGATTCATCAGAGACCTTTATGCTTATCTCTGCTTCTCCTGCACAGGTGCTATTATTGTGCATCTTGGTGCTTTGTCACCAGCTTGGAATCTGGAGTTTTTGAGCTACCTCATTTCCTAATGTTGTATAAATATTGTCCCTCGGGTTTTGTCTTGGATGTTAGTTACTCTGTTCTGATGTGGGGCTTTGGGAAGATCCAAAATTGTGCTGCCCCATTCCCACCATTTTACCAGAACTCACCCAGGATGATCTTTTAAAAATGTGACACCACTGCGTAAAACCCTCCAATGGCATCCCAGTGCAACCAGAATAAAGCGCAGATGTCTCCCCTTGTGCACTGGGCGCATCAGGCTCTCACTGGTCCTCTGTGCTCTCAGCTGCCAGTCCTCCTCTATCGCCTGTGCTTGGGAATGGCTGATCCAGGTTCCCTGATTATATGAGAACTGTCGTTATGATCTCTGAGCTGCTTTGTCTTGTGGGCCTCAGCCTCCTGAAAAGCCTTCCCGTCTCTGATAGTCTTTGATTCAGTAAACCTGTGACATTCATGAGGCATATGGCCAGGGGACCTTCTTGTTTCCACAGATTAACAAATAACGTAATGCAAAATTTCTTCCATAAAATGCAGTAAAGTGTAACTGAAAAATTTAAGTGACCTCTTCATGTTTCTTTGAAAGCAGCACTAAAATCATTTCTAAAGCCTTTCGAATACATTCAGCCACTAAAATAAATGCTACACTACATTACACAAGCTTTTTATGTTCAAGTGGTCCTTATTATTCCCCTTGATGCCCTGTGGTTTGACAGATAGTCCAGCCTCATTGGAAAACCTTCTGTACTGACCAAATAGGAAAGACCAACTGTCCTTGGGTACTTAAAGGTGGTATCACTTTTTCCTCTTTGAAATTATATGTTATCCAAGGTATTTCCTTCGAATATATCTCTTGATCTTTACTGAACAGTGTGTTCCAGTCTCTTCCTCTTCTCCTCTCTGAATTCCTTTGCTTCCAGAGCAAAGGGTCAGCTGATGTGCTCCCCTGTTAGCCTCACACCGGATAGAGCTTTCCTCACATTACCAAACTGACTCTGTCTGGAGGTGAGGTCCATTCAGACCCTGCTCTCCTGTCTTGGATGGTTTTGGGACACACTCTGCAGCTGTCCATGGATTCTCATTTCCTTTTCTTCTGTCAATTAAAGTTTTCACTGATGAGCAATTTGACATCTACTGAATACTATGAAACTACATCTAGAAATATGGTAGCAGCCCTGCATGGAAAATTCAGCTTTTTGTTCCTTCATTTATCTCCTGCTTATGTTTTTCTGCAAAGGATTCTTATCTTTATTGGGTGACTTAACTTTCTTTTCTTTTCTCATAGGTAGTACAATCTGCGCAACAATTCAGAAAAATGATATTGGCCCACTGCTGGGTGGTAGGGCTCATGGTTTCATACTAGCCTTATGAACTATTTCCTCTGGAAAAAAAATTCCATCACTTTATCATTTTATGATACGCTTTTGTGTAACCAAGTACCTTGTATCCCATTGATCTCATTTATTTTCCACTCTAATCCTGTCATGTAGATGATCACTGTAGATGAGCCAAAGGAAACTAAGGCTCAGGAAAGTTAAATAAAAACAAAACTGGTTTTCTTCCAGGTCTGTTATGTCTAATGCTAAGCCTCCTTACCACTCATGGTAATGTCTGTGTGGGAGGGGGTATCTATCTATCTATCTGATTTGTTTTTGGACAGAGAGCAGCACTATCCAATAGAAATCTAATATGAATTATGAATGCAAGTCACATTCATGATTTGATATTTCACCGTAGCCACATTTTTTAAAATTTTTATTGTTATGTTAATCACCATACATTACATCATTAGTTTTTAATGTAGTGTTCCATGATTCATTGTCTGTGCATAATACCCATAGCCACATTTTTAAAAGTCCAAAGAAACAGGTGAAAATAACTTTAATGATATATCTTTATTAAATCAATGTATCCAAAATAGTATCATTTCAACATGCAATCAATATAAAAATTGTTGGGACGCGTGGGTGGCTCAGTCGGTTAAGCGTCTGCCTTCGCTTTTTTTCGTTAAGGTCACGATCCCAGGGTCCTGGGATCGAATCCCGCATTGGGCTCCTTGCTCAGTAGGGAGCCTGCTTCCCCCTCTGCCTGCCGCTCCCCCTGCTTGTGCTTTCTCTCTCTAATAAAATAAATAAGTAAAATCTTTAATAAATA